>NC_088684.1:93348467-93650891 GCF_028017835.1 Emys orbicularis
TGTGGCTAAGAAATCAGAGGGGGAAAAAACCCACATTGTCATGATAGCAGATTAACAGCCTACCTGAAAATATTTAAAAAAAAAAAGGCAACTAAGAGAATTAAAGGACAAAGTCTCTTTCTGGACAGGTGCAACTAGCTGAGGACAGAATTCAGCCTTACAGCTTCAGAACAGGAAATATTCAAAATGAACAGTATTTCAAATATTTTAAAATAAACTTAAAGTGCTTTGAGAGCTATTGATGAAAAGCAACATGTATAATTCATTCTTATCCCCACACTACTGATGGAAAAACTGAAGCAAAGGGGTTGTGTGATGTGCCCAATATCAGTCAATGGAAGTAATCGGGAGAGAATTACAGGTGTGATGGCCCTCCAGTGCAGCGATCAAGCCTTTTGACCACATCTGCTTGTATTCTTGTAGAAGAAATAATAATAAGAGAGCCTCATTAGGAAGGCTTTCATGGAAGAGAAATCGTTAGTGCCTGTGAGCTATCTAACAAAAGGACCCCACATAATAAGGCTGTTGAAGTATTAAAATAAATACAGGGCCTCATCCAATACCCACTAAGTCAATGAGAACCTTTCCACTGATTTCAGTAATGTTAGATCAGGCCTGTAAAGAATTAGAAGTCTCAGATTACTGCATATAATGTTGCCGTACATGCACAGATGAACACTAGAAATCAGAAGACTTTGACTTAGGGTTTTGTTTTAAAGTAAATCAAGAATTTACATTCTACACTTGCTAAGTAAAGTTTTTGAATTTGTGGCTGTAGAAGAGAAAAGGCTTAAATACACTTTGTTCTTTTTCCTAAAGAAAATATTTACAGGGACCAAAAAAAGTGATTTTCTTTTGGAAAACAACAAATAAGAAAGCCACATTGTTTTAAGCACAGCCTGTCTATTAAGTATTACATTACAGTTCTACAGAAAGTGCATTCCCTCAAATTCTAGTGCTTTAAATATATAGAAATTATACCAACTGTGTGTCAAACCTTAAACATCTTTTCAAACACTTACGATATTCTTATTTAAATGAGTTACTTGTAATCCTAGCATAACTGTCCAGCAGGTATAATGTATAGCTAGATTTGGAGCATCTAATTGTCCCATGCTTTACAATTATAAGCGATAGAAAGTACCTCGGCATGAATGCTCCACTTGTAAGACTTGGGTGGAAAATAAATTGATGGTTCCAATTGGCTGATGAAGGAAACTATTCTGATATTACAGTCTTTTGAAGAAAGAAAGTGATACCAGTGAAGGTAATGAATCAGTTGACATATTTATTCATGGCCTTTTGTATTCAGTAGCTTTTTTGGAAAATGTGGAAATGTTACTTAAGTTGAGGCGCTTATCACACAGCCAGAGAAGTCTGACTATATTGCTAATAAAGAAGCCGAAGAGGATTTCAACAGAAAAGCAAGTACAGTAGAACCTCAGAATTATGAACACCAGAGCTACGAACTGACTGGTCAACCACATGCCTCATTTGAAACCGGAAGTATGCAATCAGGCAGCAGCAGACACAAAACAAAACAAAACAAAAAAACACTATTCTGTTAAATGTAAACTACTAAATAAATAAAGGGACAGTTTAAAAAAAAAGATTTGACAAGGTCAGGTCAACAGCACAGAGGGGCTAAGGCAGCTCCCTGCCTACCCTCGCTCCTCTCGGCTCTCGGAAGCGGCCGGCTGCCCCCATCCCAACTGCTGGTTCCACAGCTCCCATTGGCCAGGAACCATGGCCAATGGGAGCTGCGGAGGTGGTGCCTGTGGGCCTGGGCAGCACGCAAAGCCCCCTGCTGTGCCTCTGCCTGGCCGCTTCCAGGAACCATCTGAGGTAAGTGCCGCCCAGCCAGAGCCAACCCCCCTGCCCCAGGTCAGAACCCCCTCCTGCACCCAAACTCTCTCCCATATCTCAACCACTTGCACCAGCCCTGAGCCCCCTCCTGCACTCCAAACCCCTCATCCCTAGCCCACCTCATAGCCCGCACCCCCAGCCAGAGCCCTCACCCCTTCCCATACCCCAACCCCCTGCCTCAGTCCAGAGCCCCCTCCCACACCCATAACCCCTCATGTCTGGCCCCACCCCGGGGCCCACACCCCGGAGCCCGCACCCCCAGCTGGAGCCCTACCTAAACCCCGCCCACACCCCAACCCCCAGTACTAGCCTTGTCATAACTATAAAGGGAAGGGTAACAGCTCTCCTGTGTACAGTACTAAAATCCCTCCTGACCAGAGACTCCAAAATCCTTTTACCTGTAAAGGGTTAAGAAGCTCGGGTAACCTGGCTGACACCTGACCCAAAGGACCAATAAGGGGACAAGATACTTTCAAATCTTGGGGGGGGGGGAAAGGCTTTTGTGTGTGCTCTTTGTTTGAAGGGGTTGTTCCCTCTTGGGACTGAGAGGGACCAGCCATCAATCCAGGTTCTCCCCATCTTTCTAAACAAGTCTCTCTTATTTCAAACTTGTAAGTAAAAAGCCAGGCAAGGCGTCTTAGTTTTACTTTATTTTCTCAACTTGTAAATGTACCTTTTACTAGAGTGTTTATCTTTGTTTGCTGTACTTTGAACCTAAGACAGAGGGGGGTCCTCTGAGCTCTTTAAGTTTGATTACCCTGTAAAGTTATTTTCCATACTGATTTTACAGAGATGAGTTTTACCTTTTTCTTTAATTAAAAGCCTTCTTTTTAAGAACCTGATTGATTTCTCCTTGTTTTAAGATCCAAGGGGGTTTGGATCTGTATTCACCAGGAGTTGGTGAAAGGAAGGAGGGGGGAAGGGTCAATTTCTCCTTGTTTTAAGATCCAAGGGGGTTTGGATCTGTATTCACCAGGAGTTGGTGAAAGGAAGGAGGGGGGAAGGGTCAATTTCTCCTTGTTTTAAGATCCAAGGGGGTTTGGATCTGTATTCACCAGGAGTTGGTGAAAGGAAGGAGGGGGGAAGGGTCAATTTCTCCTTGTTTAAGATCCAAGGAGTTTGGATCTGTATTCACCAGGGAATTGGTGAGAAGTTTCTAAAAGCTTCCCGGGGTAGGGAATGGTGGCAGCGGACCAGAACTAAGCTGGTAGTTAAGCTTAGAAGTCCTCATGCAGGCCCCCACTCTTGTACCCTAAAGTTCAAAGTGGGGATACAGCCTTGACATGGTGGCACAGCGGTGGAGATCGTTTTAAACCCAAAAGCCAGTAAGATTTTTTTTTTTCCTTCTAGCTGCTTGGAAAGCAGAGCTGAAGGTAGATAGATGCATATCTTATCTCTCCTTGCCTGAAGGCAGAGGTGTTAAGTTTTTTTAACAAGGTCCTTTGTTAAGAGAAGGGTTCAAAACGAGCAAACTTTGACTGGTAAAGGCAATTTACAAGCTGAATTGTTTTTTTTTTCTTTTTACATCCTCGTGAATAGCTAGTTAGAAAGTCTCTGTTAACTCAGCAGCAGCCAGAGCTGAGTACATCCCAGTTTCAGTCAACTGCAGAGGGGTGTGACCCAGCACAAGAAAACAGGAAAATGACTACCAAAGAAGTAGCTAACAAAATAGAACTGGCCAAACTAGAAGCAGAAGAAAATGAAAGAAAACATCAGAGACTGCTTCAAATTAAAAAACTTGAAACAGAGGCCCATGAAAGAGAAGAAAAAGCCAAAGAGGAGGCCCACAAGAGAGAGATGGAGCTGGAAAAAGCCAAAGAGGAGGCCCAAGAGGAGGCCCACAAGAGAGAGATGGAGCTGGAAAAAGCCAAAGAGGAGGCGAGAGAAAAAGAAAGGAAGCATGAACTGGAAGTAGCAAGTGCTAAGCAGGATGCATCAGACCATCCTAGCAACTCCTCTCCAGGTACCACTTCCCATCCCAGGAAATTCCCCACCTACAAGGCAGGCGATGATACTGAGGCCTTCTTAGAAAATTTTGAAAGGGCCTGCCTTGGATACAGCATCACTCCAACCCAGTACATGGTAGAGCTGAGGCCGCAGCTCAGTGGACCCTTAGCAGAGGTGGCGGCTGAAATGCCTAAGGAACACATGAACAGTTATGAACTTTTTAAAAACAAGGCCAGACTCAGAATGGGGCTAACACCCGAGCATGCCCGTCGGCGGTTCAGAGCCCTAAGGTGGAAACCAGATGTGTCATTTACCCGGCATGCCTACCACATTGACAAAAATTGTGATGCCTGGGTATCAGGAGCAAATGTTAAATCTCTGGAATATCTGCTTTCCCTAGTAAAAATGGAGCAGTTTTTAGAGGGTGTTCCTGAGGAAATAGAAAGGTACATCCTAGATAGGAAGCCCAAAACTGTAACCGAGGCGGGGGAGATTGGAGCCAAATGGGTGGAGGTGACAGAAAAGAAAAAAGCTAGTAGCAGTTGGAGCGAATATCAGAAGGGGCAAGCCGAAACAAAACCTTATCACTGGGGACAACCCAAGGCCCCACCCACATCCCAAGGGAAACCCCAGACGCCTTCTCACCCCACCACACCAGTCTCCATCAACCAACATCGCCCCGACGATACCTTAGCAGGGCGATGTTTTAAATGTAATGAACTGGGGCATATAAAGGCTCACTGCCCCAAGAACCCCAACCGATTACAGTTCATTACACCCCAATCACACCAAAGTTCCCCAGACCCAGATGCCTCTCTCATACCCTCGGAGCGAAGGGAAACCTTGAGAGTGGGCGGAAAGAAGGTTATCGCTTGGAGGGACACTGGGGCACAAGTGTCAACTATCCACCAATCCCTAGTGGACCCCAAACTCATCAACCCGGAGGCTACAGTGACAATTCAACCCTTTGTGTCACAGTCTGTAACCTTGCCTACAGCCAAGTTGCATGTCCAGTACAAGGGCTGGTCAGGAATGTGGACTTTTGCAGTCTATGACAATTATCCCATCCCCATGCTGCTGGGGGAAGACTTGGCCAACCATGTGAAGCTAGCCAAGAGGGTGGGAATAGTCACCCGCAGCCAGGCTAAGCAAGCTTTCACTCCCATCCCTGTTCCTGAGCCGTCCACCAGGGCCCCGTCTGTGTTACCGGAGACCCAAACAAAGGTGGTGGAACCGGATCCCCTGCCAACGACTGCAACAGCCGTAGTGGATCCAATCCCAGAGACCCAGCCAAAGCCAGTCCCAGAACCGGAACTGGCAACGCAACCAGCACCAGAACCATTGCCAGCACTGAGTCCAGCGCTTGCAAACCCGTCTACAGCTCCAATGCCAGAGGGCACCAGCGAGCCTGAACTGGTGGAAGCATCAGATAACCCTACCCAAGAGGCTCAGCCAGAGCCTGAAATACCACATAGTGCACCAGCGGACAGCGGTTCACAGTCAATGGAAAGAGGCCCAGCACCTGCATCGCTTCCAGAGGGACCAAGCCCCAGTCCACAGTCCAAGGAGGAACTGATGTCTCCAGCATCAAGGGAACAGTTCCAGGCCGAGCAGGAAGCTGATGACAGCCTTCAGAAAGCTTGGGCGGCGGCACGGAGCACCCCACCGCCTCTCAGCTCTTCTAACCGATCCCGGTTTGTTGTAGAACAAGGACTTTTATACAAGGAGACTCTTTCTGGTGGGCACCAGGAAGACTGGCATCCTCAAAGACAGTTGGTGGTTCCCACTAAGTATCGGGTAAAGCTCTTGAGCTTAGCCCATGATCATCCCAGTGGCCATTCTGGGGTGAACAGAACCAAAGACCGGTTGGGGAAGTCCTTCCACTGGGAGGGAATGGGCAAGGACGTTGCTAATTATGTCCGGTCTTGTGAGGTGTGCCAACGAGTGGGAAAGCCCCAAGACCAGGTTAAAGCCCCTCTCCAGCCACTACCCATAATTGAGGTCCCATTTCAGCGAGTAGCTGTGGATATTCTGGGTCCTTTCCCAAAGAAGACACCCAGAGGAAAGCAGTACATACTGACTTTCATGGATTTTGCTACCCGATGGCCGGAAGCTGTACCCTTAAGCAACACCAGGGCTAAAAGTGTGTGCCAGGCATTAGCAGACATTTTTGCCAGGGTAGGGTGGCCCTCCGACATCCTTACAAATTCGGGAACTAATTTCCTGGCAGGGACCATGAAAAACCTGTGGGAAGCTCATGGGGTGAATCACTTGGTTGCCACCCCTCATCACCATCAAACCAATGGTCTGGTGGAGAGGTTTAATGGTTTAATAGAGGTTTAATAGATCTTTGGGGGCCATGATACGTAAATTTGTAAATGAACACTCCAATGATTGGGACCTAGTGTTGCAGCAGTTGCTTTTTGCCTACAGGGCTGTACCACATCCCAGTTTAGGGTTTTCACCATTTGAACTTGTGTATGGCCATGAGGTTAAGGGGCCATTACAGTTGGTGAAGCAGCAATGGGAGGGGTTTACGCCTTCTCCAGGAACTAACATTCTAGACTTTGTAAGCAACCTACAAAGCACCCTCCGACACTCTTTAGCCCTTGCTAAAGAAAACCTAAAGGATGCTCAGGAAGAGCAAAAGGCCTGGTATGATAAACATTCCAGAGAACGGTCCTTCAAAGTAGGAGACCAAGTCATGGTCTTAAAGGCGCTCCAGGCCCATAAAATGGAAGCGTCGTGGGAAGGACCATTCACGGTCCAGGAGCGCCTAGGAGCTGTTAACTATCTCATAGCCTCCCCCACCTCCAACATAAAGCCTAAGGTATACCATGTTAATTCTCTTAAGCCATTTTATTCCAGAGAATTAAACATTTGCCAGTTTACAGCCGAGGAAACAGATGACGCGGAGTGGCCTGAAGGTGTCTACTACGAAGGAAAAAAGAATGGTGGCGTGGAAGAGGTGAACCTCTCCACGACCCTTGGACGTCTGCAGCGACAGCAGATCAAGGAGTTGTGCACAAGCTTTGCACCGATTTTCTCAGCCACTCCAGGACGGACCGAACGGGCATACCACTCCATTGACACAGGTAATGCTCACCCAATTAGAACCCCACCCTACCGGGAGTCACCTCATGCCCAAACTGCTATACAAAGGGAGATCCAGGACATGCTACAGATGGGTATAATGCGCCCCTCTAATAGTGCATGGGCATCTCCAGTGGTTCTAGTTCCCAAACCAGATGGGGAAATACGCTTTTGCGTGGACTACCGTAAGCTAAATGCTGTAACTCGTCCTGACAGCTATCCAATGCCACGCACAGATGAGCTATTGGAGAAATTGGGACATGTCCAATTCATCTCTACTTTAGACTTAACCAAGGGGTACTGGCAAGTACCACTAGATGAACCCGCTAAGGAAAGGTCCGCCTTCGTCACCCAGGCAGGGGTGTATGAATTCAATGTACTCCCTTTCGGGTTGCGAAATGCACCCGCCACCTTCCAAAGACTTGTAGATGGTCTCTTAGCGGGATTGGGAGAATCTGCAGTTGCCTACCTCGATGATGTGGCCATTTTTTCTGATTCATGGACAGAACACCTGGAGCACCTGGAAAAAGTCTTCGAGCGCATCCGGCAGGCAGGACTAACGGTTAAGGCTAAAAAGTGTCAAATAGGCCAAAACAGAGTGACGTACCTGGGGCACCAGGTGGGTCAAGGAACTAAAAATCCCCTACAGGCCAAGCTATCCAAAAGTGGCCAGTTCCAAAGTCAAAGAAACAGGTCCAATCCTTCTTAGGCTTGGCCGGATATTATAGGCGATTTGTACCACACTACAGCCAAATCGCCGCCCCGCTGACAGACCTAACCAGAAAGAAACAGCCAAATGCAGTTCAGTGGACTGATGAGTGTCAAAAGGCCTTTAACCAGCTTAAGGCAACACTCATGTCTGACCCTGTGCTAAGGGCCCCAGACTTTGACAAACCGTTCCTAGTAACCACAGATGCTTCCGAGCGAGGCGTGGGAGCAGTTTTAATGCAGGAAGGACCGGATCAAGAATTCCATCCTGTCGTGTTTCTCAGCAAGAAACTGTCTGAGAGGGAAAGCCACTGGTCAATCAGCGAAAAGGAATGCTACGCCATTGTGTACGCGCTGGAAAAGCTACGCCCATATGTTTGGGGATGGCGTTTCCAACTACAAACAGACCATGCTGCGCTACAGTGGCTTCATACCGCCAAGGGGAATAACAAAAAACTTCTTCAGTGGAGTTTAGCTCTCCAAGATTTTGATTTTGAAATACAACACATTTCGGGAGCTTCTAACAAAGTGGCTGATGCACTCTCCCGGGAAAGTTTCCCAGAGTTAACTGGTTAACAATTGTTCTTGAAATAAAACATATTGTTAGTTTTTATATAATCAGTAGTATGTCTAAAGGTACATGTGTCTTATTAACTCTGTTTTCTCCTAGAGCTCCAGGAAGAAATCACAGCCAGTGTGGAACCGGACGTCCAACGCTATCTGTGATTTGGGGGGCGTGTCATAACTATAAAGGGAAGGGTAACAGCTCTCCTGTGTACAGTACTAAAATCCCTCCTGGCCAGAGACTCCAAAATCCTTTTACCTGTAAAGGGTTAAGAAGCTCGGGTAACCTGGCTGACACCTGACCCAAAGGACCAATAAGGGGACAAGATACTTTCAAATCTTGGGGGGGGGGGAAAGGCTTTTGTGTGTGCTCTTTGTTTGAAGGGGTTGTTCCCTCTTGGGACTGAGAGGGACCAGCCATCAATCCAGGTTCTCCCCATCTTTCTAAACAAGTCTCTCTTATTTCAAACTTGTAAGTAAAAAGCCAGGCAAGGCGTCTTAGTTTTACTTTATTTTCTCAACTTGTAAATGTACCTTTTACTAGAGTGTTTATCTTTGTTTGCTGTACTTTGAACCTAAGACAGAGGGGGGTCCTCTGAGCTCTTTAAGTTTGATTACCCTGTAAAGTTATTTTCCATACTGATTTTACAGAGATGATTTTTACCTTTTTCTTTAATTAAAAGCCTTCTTTTTAAGAACCCGATTGATTTCTCCTTGTTTTAAGATCCAAGGGGGGTTGGATCTGTATTCACCAGGAGTTGGTGAAAGGAAGGAGGGGGGAAGGGTCAATTTCTCCTTGTTTTAAGATCCAAGGGGGTTTGGATCTGTATTCACCAGGAGTTGGTGAAAGGAAGGAGGGGGGAAGGGTCAATTTCTCCTTGTTTTAAGATCCAAGGGGGTTTGGATCTGTATTCACCAGGAGTTGGTGAAAGGAAGGAGGGGGGAAGGGTCAATTTCTCCTTGTTTTAAGATCCAAGGGGGTTTGGATCTGTATTCACCAGGAGTTGGTGAAAGGAAGGAGGGGGGAAGGGTCAATTTCTCCTTGTTTTAAGATCCAAGGGGGTTTGGATCTGTATTCACCAGGAGTTGGTGAAAGGAAGGAGGGGGGAAGGGTCAATTTCTCCTTGTTTAAGATCCAAGGAGTTTGGATCTGTATTCACCAGGGAATTGGTGAGAAGTTTCTAAAAGCTTCCCGGGGTAGGGAATGGTGGCAGCGGACCAGAACTAAGCTGGTAGTTAAGCTTAGAAGTCCTCATGCAGGCCCCCACTCTTGTACCCTAAAGTTCAAAGTGGGGATACAGCCTTGACAAGCCTGGTGAAAGTGAGTGAGGGTGGGGAAGAGCGAGTGGTGTGGGGGGGGGGGCTGGAGTGAGCAGGGACAGGACCTTGGAGAACGGGCAGGGCAAGGATGTTTGTTGCATGCAGAAGACCTGCACAGAGCCCCACTGAAGTTAATTTTGAGGAAAAAAAGGGGAAAAGAATTCTGAAAAAAAGTTTGCAACATTACCCTCCCCCATGCCTCTTATTCGCTACTTTTCTGTTCTCAAAACTTACATGCACAGTAACACATTTTCCCATACCTAAAGATCACTGCTGAGCACCCGTTAGCTCTTGAATTTCACACTTTCCTTTCCCTCAGACCTTTTCTCTAGCTTTGTCATGCTATATCTACTGTAACCTTTCTCCAGCCTGGCCATGCAGGTTATGCTGAAATGGAATAAGTGCTCTCTAATTATATGGATAATTGTGATAATACAATTCATGTCTCTGAGTGAATAGTTAAACTTTAAATTCCATTTTGGGCTTTTCCTGTCATCAATAAACTGCTCATTTTGATTTTACTGTATACCTCATTACCTCTGAATGTGAGGTAGTAATTAAATTGCAATCTGGGACAACAAGTTGTTCTCTCAAAATGATGTCTTCAATGATTTATAACATAAATTGTGTTAAAAGGCCTCAGCAGGTTGCATTGGCTGTGTAGGTTTTGTAGTGCACTTACTAAATTGAGCAATAGGCAGCAGCTACCAATGGGGCCATTCCTAAAAGGGGGATCAAAAAAGTATATTAGGTCCTAAAGGCATCCCTAGCTGCAGAGAAGTGAAATGCTCCAAGTGTGACTCGTGAGTTTGCTGCAGAGAATAAGGGACAGTGTTCTGAGAGATGCAGAAGAAAGGTAGCTGACAAGACTGCACTCTCATAGTGTAAAAGAAGGGACATCAAGGCCACACTTTATTTTTCCTGTTGAGACCAGACATTTTGCTTCAGTTGCCCAAAATGCCTTACAACACTTTAAATTGGAGATTTGCAGAAAAACCTCAGGAAAGGGTTTAAAATTCAGAAAAATTATAATTGGCTTAATAAGACATAAAATGAGTGGACCCTTTGGAATGCTTGGAATAGTACTTAATTTTTATTTAATTAAAGATTTATTCTTAAAACTAAGGAGATTTTAAATTAGAAAATCTAGTAATGGCGGCTACAGGGTGATGGAATATAGTGGGAAATCCCATTTCTAGGGCATAGAGAGGTTCATTGCATATGATGTAATAACTTCACTTCCTGTGACACAATGGTAAATTCCACTTCCTGTGGGGAATGACTCAGCCAAATCCCATAGTGATACATTGTAGCCCATAGGGACTTTCAAACAGGATATAGCTAGGGTTCATCCAAAGGTCATCTGAGAGATCCCATAGGAATACATAGGAGATAGGGATGATGCAATCAGGAGATAGGATTGCATCACTTCCTGTACATGTGGCACAATTAGCATATAATTAACATATGCTAATTCCTGGAAGCTGATTGGCTGAACGTGGATCTCATGTTGGAACATGTGATATAAATTATCATACGCAAATCCATAAAAGCTGATTGGCTGAATAACGATAATAAATTGTAGCTAACAAGCTGCAAATCATATATAAAGGCGACAGCCAGCAGGTTAAAACCTTGTAGGGAACAGGGACCTGGAGGAGAATAGAGTGCTGCAGGACACCTGGAAGGAGGAAGGTGCTCAAGGAGCTGCGGCCATAACACCAGCAGAACCTCGGTAGGTGAGAAACTGCTTAACTAATAGCTATTGCATTGCAGCAAAGGCAACTGCTATGGAGTTCTGAAACAACACCTACTGGCATCAGACAACGCTCACTAGCAGCCATCGCTCACAAAGCAGCTACTATGGCAGCAGGACCACAAGCCATAACAATGGCTTCCGTAAGTAGCTAACGGCCGTTCCATCCTAGTAAAGCAGCTACAACAGCACCGGAAGCCACGCTCGCTAGCATCATTCCCAAGCAGCTACAGCAGCAGCACCACAGAATTCTATGGTCACCACTGCAACGACTCTTGTGAGTAGCCCAGTTAACAGCACTTTTACTATAGCAACAGTAGCAGCAGCCCACCCAGGGTTCCAAGGTTGCCCCGGGCAATAGCCGCTTCTGCTACCCAGCCAGCAGGAGGCCACCGCAGCAGCCACCACAGCAGCCACTAATGGGTTTCCGTCTCTGTCACCACAGAGCAGCATTTACCTCAGCAGCTGCTTGCAGTGAACTCACCAGAGAACCTGCGCTCCCTAAATTTACCAATGATCCCTAATTGAGACAGAGTAGAAGGACTTTGTAAGACAGTTCAGAGGGATTTTTAAGAAGCTTCTGTAAGTTTAATTTTCTTCTATTTCACATCCAATAGCATATGTGTTTTGAAAGCTGAATGCCTGTGGTCTGAGTGAGATCTTCTCCTACCCATTTAGTAACCACCAGGCCAGCACTTACTAGATGCTTAGTTTTAAGTATTTAATATTGAGTGTTTAATTAATATATTGTTATTGTCATAAGGTATAGAGTATTACGATTCTACTGTTATATTGTTATATGCCATAGAGTAATTGAAATTGTTATTGTAGTGTTGCGTTTTTATTTGCTGCACCACTTCATTCCCTTTTTATCTGTAACCCTATTTTATCTATTTTATTTCACTAAGAGGGTGGTGAAACACTGGAATGGGTTACCTAGGAAAGTGGTGGAATCTCCATCCTTAGAAGTATTTAAGGCCTGGCTTGACAAAGCCTTGGCTGGGATGATTTAGTTGGTGTTGGTCCTGCTTTGAGCAGGGGATTGGACTAGATGACCTCCTGAGGTCTCTTCCAACCCTAATATTCTATGATCTATCTCTACTCTTTTATTGTGACCATCACTTCTAAATAAATATTACTTTTGTTTTTTGAAGATTTACTGCTTGACTGTCCATTCTTGATCAGAGGGCTGTATTCATGTCCTTTCAAGGGGAAGTTAGCTAGCTGCAGCTTTCCCTGGAAATTCTTTTAGGGCGGGTCACAACCTTAATTATCAGAATAGATAAACTCATTGGTTCAATATAATTGGTCTCAAATCTTCCGGTAGCACTTCAACCTCATGTCCCATTCTGCCTTGAAACAATAAAGTGTCCTAGATAATTGCTAACCATGACCCTTACTTCCACAGGACAGTGAGGTTATTCTGGGGAGGGCAGTGTCAGGCTTCTGAGGGCCCATATATCCATAGGTGCTGTTTTCCCTGGTTTGACCTACTGCAGATATTCTCCAGTCTTTTCACATTGGTTATCTGTCTAGATACTTAAATGACCCCATCACCATAGTATCTGAAAATATCTGTGCCAAGATTTCTTCCCATGTTCTTCTACTATATTGAATAGCACCCAAAGTATTTCCAGAAGAGCCAAGACATTAGAAGAAATAAAACGGGGTATTTCCTTTCAAGGGTGATCCTAACCAAATGGAAATTCTTAAAACTCCATCTACTGAGTTCACCATCTGGGTGGAGTTATGTACAGCATTTAGGACTCCCAGAACCATTTTTGTTTATCCTCCCTTCATCCTTGGAGTAAGTTCTGCTGTCTTTAAATGAAGCCAACACCACCTAAATCCCAGTAAGGTCAGGTGAAGAATCAGGACTGAAAGGCTGACAAGCCCTCATTTTACTAATTAGTTTATTTTGCCTCAGGTTAGCAACAACTTTGACAATCACTTTCAACACTCCCTTACAAGCAGTTATTTATATATGGCACCATTATGTCTAGTCAGACAAATTGTATTTGGTGTTCCAGGCCCCTTATTTCGAGTGCGAAGGTCCCCATCCTGCAATTGGATGAGCAAGGGGCAGGGCGGGGCGGCTTCTGCAGTTTTGCAGAATTACATTTTGCTCATTGGGTCAGGAGTCTGCCCACGCATCACCACTTTGGTGGACTGAGGCCTTAATTTCTAACCTATTTAGAAAATTTGTGAGAAGGGTCCTAAGAGTTTGAGACTTTGGGACTTTTAGGAAGGTAAATTTTATAGGAGCAATACTCGGTACTGTTTTTTCCTGGCTGTATCCTGTCTTGACTTTCCCATACTGCAATAATTTCCTCCTTTTAGATTTTATTTGGGTACATAGTATTAGCACCACACATTTGAGGATAATCCTATGCTGCAGTTTCCTAAAGCGGATCTGTGTGCTTCCCTGTGCTTGTGGTGACAGATCCCTTAGATTGAAGTACCACAGTAACTACAGACACAAGATATCCAGCTGTAGTTTGAGGGGGGAGAGATGGATTATGTGTCACAGCAATCTAATGCCTGTAAAGTGTGGGCTGTAGACCCAAACACTGTGAATGGAAAAGAAGCAGAAAAAGATTCAGGAGTAGAACTGTGTGAATAATAATTTTTTCTAGTTTACTGGCAATTCCTAAGGGGACAAAAAATCATTTTGGGAGAAATGAGCATTTTAGTGTTTTTGGATTTAAAAATAAAGTTAAAGGAAATTTTGGAACAGTTATATTGAACTGAAATATCAAAACATTTTTTCAACTTTTTAAAAAAGGGTTTCATTATTTTCTGAATGTTTTGTTCAACCAAGATAATTCAGTGAAATCACCACAAATTTGTGAACTGTCACTGAAATTAAAGCTGTATTTTTTACAGAAAAAAGTTGTTTGAAAATTTTTACCCAGCTGTATTTAAGGGCCTTAAAATATAGGGAAATTTTTTTAATGTTAAGTCCCATAGTAACTGAAGTAATTTAAAGTTACCAAAATTCCCATGGAGTCTCATGACATTTCAGGTCAAAGTCTTCAGAGCTGCAGAAAATCTTTTAAGTCTGTGCCAGTCTTCCAGGCTAGATTGACACTGTTAAATCTGGAGCAGGCTTTATATGAACTTAACCCCACCTCTAGTAGTCTGACCAATCAATATCCATCTGACTCAAAATGTATCCTCTCATCTAGCAGAAAACACTGCAGCGCTGAACTTCTCCTCAAGTTCAGGAAGGCTCAACCATCAGTATAATTCCCCCAAGATTTATTAGCTCTGAGGAAAGGGAAAGCTGACCCTGTACAGCAAACACTGCTGTTAGTTTCTACCTTCCCTCTGCCTGGCATTTAAAGGAAGTGAATACCAATTATCCATTCAGCCTTAACCTATCAGTCCCCTAGGCCACTTGATTCCTAGTAATGGACTACTGTCATACCACCCCATTCTATTCAAAGAAACACAGGGCCATTACCTTTAGCAAGAGACAGCTACAGAGATGGAACATCCCCCAGATCTGTCAATCTGAAGTTGTTACTATGATACAAATTAGCTTTTTTCCAATAATTGCAGTTTTCTACCAAGTGAAAGAAATTAGAGCATATTCTGGGTGATTAATTCATTTTTATATTGTAAATATGTGTGGAAAGCAGATGCCTTACAAGGCATGAATGAATACTAAACTGAGACAAAATGTGGATCTGTGTGTTCAGTTTTTCAAGGACAAAATTTTTGCCCTCTAATGCAGCAATCATTTGAAAAAAAGAAAAATCTTGCCACAGACCTGGTCAAAATGTTTATTGTCCTGTGATTGCTATAGTCTACTGTGCTGGGCGATATTCCCTGTCTGTCCTTATTGCCCACAACTTGCATTTCTAATCAAGTCAGTGAAAGCCAGAAAGAGTCTTAAGTGAAAGCAGTGACAGGCCTTTATTTTTCTGTTAGCCTGACATTAGGAACAGGGACTGAATTATTGATAGGCCAACACTACATCAATCAGAAAGGCCTCTGTAAACCAGCAGGTTTCTGACCATGGTTCCAATTTGAAAAATAGCCTTAGAGGAGATTTAGGATCATTGATGTGCTACTTCCCTCTCAGGACTGCTGGCCAAAGATGAAGCAAAACACAGATCTGAAGCGTAGGCATATTATCTTTTGCTGGCTTTAGAATGACAGGAATTGCATTGAAATGCTGTGGATGTAGCCTGGTTATTAGGCTGATCTTTGTGGTGACTATAACCGATGGACAACCTGAACTTGGGGAAGAAAAACAGACACATAGAAAGGGGGGGGAGGGAGAGGAGATAGCTCAGTGGTTTGTGCATTGGCCTGCTAAACCCACGGTTGCGAGTTCAATCATTGAGGGATCTAGGGCAAAAATCTGTTTGGGAATTGGTCCTACTTTGAGCAGGGGGTTGGACTAGATGACCTCCTGAGGTCCCTTCCAACCCTGATATTCTAAATGTTCTGTATATTATAACCTTTGCAGGATAAAGAGTAGTGATCATGAAATATTAATATTAACATAGGACAT
Source organism: Emys orbicularis (assembly GCF_028017835.1). Classification (NCBI taxonomy): domain Eukaryota; kingdom Metazoa; phylum Chordata; order Testudines; family Emydidae; genus Emys; species Emys orbicularis. The sequence continues at coordinate 93,364,247 of NC_088684.1, forward strand.
GACATTCCAGGGTGTAATCCAGACTAGTGAGGGGCTGTGTCACCACCTGCCCTGCAACCTAGGGTATCTCACAATGCTTTGCTGCTGTGGCTCCCAACCTGGGCTCCTCACAAATAGCCAAACAACATGCAGGTTGCATCTTGAGCGTGTGCATAGTCACAGCCCTGGTGCAGCAATTTTGACCTCAGCAGCCTGTTAGCAAACACCAGCCACAATCTGGCTTCCAGCAGCTTTGGTTATGCAGGGTGACCCACACATTTGGGTTCTAAACTGTCTACCCCTCACCTGGACAGTCCAGATATATTATGTCTATTGCCCCTCTAAGTGGATCAAGATACAACAGTTTGCCACATTAAATAGAGTTACCCACATAGTTCATCACACTGGATTAGGTTTGATTAAAGAATAAAACAAGTTTATTTAATGACAAAGAGATATGTTTTAAGTGAGTACAGTAATTAAGGCATTAAAGTCAGAAACAGTTACAAGAAAAATAAAACGCTTCCTAGTACTAAACTTAAACTAGACCTGGTTCAAGGTGAAATTCTTACCACAGGTTTTCAATAGCATTGCTGACAAAGTTTCAGGTCAGGATCTGCTCCCAATGTCTAACAGCTGTTTCTTTTGTCGTCTTAGGTAAAAAGAGAGTGATGGGGTGTTTTGCCCCTCACTTTTATAGTTCAGTCACCCTTTCAAATGCATTTTACCCATGAGTGTCTCCTAGATAAAGTTCTTCCCAGCTGAGAGCAAGGAGACCTAGATATTATCACCATGATATTATTGACCAGCAAGTTATTAGTTTTCAAATGATGCCTTACAAGGCATATTTTGTACAAAGATTGTTATCAATACAGTGTGTAGGGTGTGAATACAGGGTTGCATTCTGTCACACATGATTAAAGAGTGTAAATAAAGTCATCTACCAGATGTGACCAGAAAGGAAAATTGGCCAAGATTTTCATAAGTGACTAGTCATTGTGTGTGTCAGCCATAGACATTTAAAGGTGCTTGTTTTTTCAGATAGTAGGTGCTAAGCACTTTTTGAAAATTAGGCTCCTTTAAAGTGTCTCAGGTTGGATACCCAAAAATTCAAGCCTCCAAAATTATCGTCTACTTTTGAAATCCTAGGCCAATAGAAATATTATGGGGCAAAAGGAACCATCAAGTTGGCACTAATTAGTAACCCAATAGAACCACAAATGCAGTAGACATTCTGGGCTAGACTTCATCTATAGCTTTCATTTCCAGTTAACACATTATCTACAAATGTTAGAAATTCCAAGGTGATGAGAAAATTATATTAAAAACCATTAGCCACCTTAGAAGCATGATGGGAGGTTTCAGCAGCTAAGTAATATCAATTTACTTCCCTTTCTCTTTACCTTCAGGTTTTGAAGTTCCTACTTGCCACATTCAACTTGTCCAGTGTCCCATGCTGCTTTCAGCTGCCACGATTGGACCTCTTTAATGAGCTTGGTGGAAAACCAGCGTTATGTTTTACAAAAAAATGAGGGTTTGACATTTGTTGTGGTTCTGCATGGAACAAAAACTAGACCTTTCAAAATATTTTATGAAGTAGAGACCCCAGAATAGCCAGGACAATTATCTGGGATGCAGAAGTCTCTGCAGTGCCTGATTTGGAGCAGGGACTTGAACTTGCTTGAAATCAGGCCGAGAAAGGACTTGAATCTGGGTCTCCCACATCCCAGGTGAGCACCCCAACTAGGAGGTAAGTGGCTATTTTGAGGTGTCTTGTTTGACCAGAAATTCCATCCAGATCCGAGAAACCTTCCTAATGAATTTTTCATGAGACAGATACATTTCTGTGGAAAAGTTTGTTTAGTCAAACTGGCATTTTCTGACACTCCCCACCCCATCAAATCCAAAACACTGTTGAATAATTCCTCACCAGCTCTACTGTCAAAGGCTTCAGACTGGCTCAGGACAGTGTGGTCTAGTGGTGTGAGCACAAAACTGTGATCCAAGTACTCCTGATTTCTTTATCTCAGCTCTGACATAGTATTTCTTTTGGCTTTGGCATATAACTTGCATTGGTTTTCCCACTTGTAAATTTGGATAGCAATACCTACTTTACCAGGGGTTTAGAAGTGTCATAGTTAGTTACAATAATTGATGTTTGATTAGGAAACTGAAAGTAATAATCACGTTTAGAGGTAAAGTGAGTTATTTGACCTGTAATAAGATATGTTCTCAGTATTGTGCTGTTTTCTACAGTTAAAAAAGCTTATCTTCTAATACACAAATTTTAGAAAATTTTAGAAAATTTGTTGGCGCAGGACAGGCCCCCAGAGTGGCTCTGTGGTACGTGTGACATCAACAGCAGAAAGCAAGTTGAGGTATCACACTGAGTGTGAGCCAGTGATCTAGATTCTAGACTTCAGGACCTAAAGAGAAAGTGGGTTTACTCTGCTTTATATTAATAAGGTGTCAAAAAAGCTTGTGGCTTTCAGCACAAACTGAGGGTTTTATTTGTCAATAATTGCTCTTCACCATTAATATTTGGGCCAGAATTTTCAAATTTGGATGAGACCTTAGAGAGACAAGGTGGTGGGTAATACCTTTTATTGGAGGTTTTTAAGTACATATTAATTAATAAGTGGCTTTGTTTTCCAAAGATTATGAAACTCTAAATCATTGAAATTGCCACCAATTTATAGGTGGTAAGTGTGTATTCAGTTGCTTAAATGATAGGCATAGACGTTTGAATTTTTGGTAGTAGGACCTAATTTTCAGCCTCAAGCTTCCACTTGTTCCTATACAAAATTGCACATATGCCCCTACTTTCCATGTGCAAACTTTCACAGGGTTTTCTGCATGCAAATTATAACACTCGTGTGAGCACAGGAGTGGGAATTTTAAAACAAGTGTATGCAGGTACTTGCACCTTCAAATTCCAGTGCAGTTTGGGCCAAACACAAAAGGAGGTTGGATAGAGACCTGACTAAAAATCTGGCCCTTACAATTCAATAATTTGTAAGTAGGTCACCACCAATAGTTTAAAGATAGTCAAAAATATTGGATCTTCACTATATTACAAAGTCCGTCTTCCTTTCAGCTTTAGAGGTTAGGCATTGAGGCCCTCAAACAGCAATCCACCCCTAAGGCAAAGCTCTTAAGCATGTGCTAAAGTGCCATTGAATGAATGAAGTCAGAAATGTCTTTAGGACGTTATCATGTGCTTAATTTTATGTATGTGCTTAAATTCTTTCCAAAACTGTGACCTAATTTCCCTAGCCTAATATCAATTGTTCTAAAGGCTTATTCCAGGGGTCGGCAACGTTCGGCACGCGGCTCGCCAGGGTAAGCACCCTAGCGGGCCGGGCCAGTTTATTTATCTGCTGACGCAGCAGGTTCGGCCGATCGCGGCCCCCACTCGCTGCGGGTTCGCCGTCCCGGGCCAATGGGGGCGGCGGGAAGCGGCGTGGGCTGAGGGATGTGCTGGCCGCGGCTTCCCGCCACCCCCATTGGCCCGGGACGGCGAACCCGCAGCGAGTGGGGGCCGCGATCGGCCGAACCTGCCGCGTCAGCAGATAAATAAACTGGCCCGGCCCACTAGGGTGCTTATCCTGGTGAGCCGCGTGCCAAACGTTGCCGACCCCTGGCTTATTCTATGTTTATATATTGAAAGTAGACAATAATTTGTGTTTTACAGATATACAATATGTGAGTTCTTTTCCCCAGAACCTTACATTCTAGTTCACACACACACACACACACAAAATCATTCAGATGCACAATTGACCACTTAAAGGTACAAACTCAATCAAACCCTTGTATTTCTCTTTGGTGTGTGTGTAATCCAACTACAGGGTCAAGTTGTGCTTGCGTTACACAAATTGGCTCATTATGGTCTGCTGCCTAAATCACATACAAGAATGTAAGGTAGGAGAAATTCTCCTTAGATTCATTGATAGGTGTCAGCCCTTCTAACTGCAAGCTTTTTTAAGCAGGGGTGACACACAATGTGTATCATGTATGCCACAGCATACATTTCACTCAGATTTATTTTTCTCTTCTATTTATGTCCTTTCCCATTCATTTCCTAGTCCATTCATTCTTTTATTTTGTTTTCAAAACAGCATCTTTGCTTTTTCAAGTGGCTTGGCTCAAGAAGTACAGATATAATTGGCATGAATACCATTTATAATCAAGAGGGAGGAAATGATCTTTAAAAGTTGCTCGCTAGATGAATTTTAAGGGAGCTATTTAAAAGTATAGATGCAATGAAACATCTGCCATTGTAATTAAATAATTGTTTATATCCTGAATGATGATTTTTAGGAAGTCACATTGTGCTTATTTTTCTGAAAGTGGCTCTGATGCTTTTCTTTCTGACCTTGGTGTTTTTTAAATTAATTTCCCTTTTTCTTCTTTCTTCCCAATAGACATTTCTGTATATGTCATTTGGGTCTTGTATCCAATGAATTGTTATGATCACAGACCAGGTATGAGATACCCTGGATCTGGAAATGAAACGTGATTTTCTATTCCAGTTGCATTAACTCATACCACTTGACTTAAATGACACCTCTTTCAGCTAGTGATAGGGCTTATATCCTCATTTTGTCCAGCTACTAGCTAGTAAGATAATTAATTACAGTGAGATAAATAATTAAGCAGCTCCAACATACTCTATCCCACAGAGGACCATGATATATATTCCTCACAGAAGAATCTTTGTTATGGTGAAGTTACTGTTTCAAGCACATGGATTGAGTGCATAGTACCTTTCTGAGAATGTTAGAATTGAAAACACATCCGTCAAATGCTACAAACCTAGGACATTCAGAGTTAAGGTTGTACTCCTCAAACATGACACACTAGCTCGAATCTTTCCCTGCAGAGAAGCCAGCCTACCATCTTTTCTTCCTGACTTATTGAGGATTGAAAGTGTGCCCCACAGAACATTTTAATAGTGTTTCATACATATATCTCTCTGCTACCAAGTATGATTTGTCACCACTAGCTTCTGCTTTTTTCATCATGTACGTATGGGAGATTGAGGGATGTATGGGTCAAATTGTGAATGCCAGATTGTATTTCAATCTCTATTTTGATTATACCCTTCACTCTCACCTTCATTTTGGTATTAGAGCAACCCTTTTGTGTGAGGGGGTGCATGGTGATGGATGATGTGAGCCATCAACTCTGAGTGACTTGCCTACCAGAACAATGGGTGTGCTGCTGGTATGGGCCAGTTACTTTAAATGGAGACTTTACACAAAACCCTATTTGGGAGGAAGGGACTGAAATTCCCTAGTCTAAGTATATGGTTGGGAGAGCTCAGCTGCAGTTTCTCCCCCTGGCCAAACCAGGACTATTTAAGGGGAAAGGGGGCTTTCTGAGAAGGAGGATTGCCAGATGACTGAGTTGGACAAATGAAGGCGGCAAAGGAGGAAGAGGTCTGTCTCAGAAACTAGTACTGGTCCAGGGATAAAAGTCTGTGTGGTTAATAAATTCGAGTGCTAAGCCTGCAACTGTTGCTTACCTGTCATATTATCCCTGAAGGGGTTAGAGAAATCAGAGCTCCAATAGCTAGGCGGAACTCTGGGCAAGTGTGCATACGTGACTAAGTGCCCCAAGGGCTGTAGTATGGTTTGAGGATCCGCAGTGGCTGGAATGTGAGATCCTATTGCTGAAGAAGAGAATGCACCTCAAAAACCCAAAGCTAGGAACAGTGAACAGCCATTATCCAGACCCAGGGGTTTTTGAAGAATGTGGGCCCAGGATTTGGGTCCATTTACAGACTGGTCCCCACAGGGGGCCCCAGAATCAGGTTGTAACACTTGTCTCTAATACTAAATATGATTTGCCACTACAGTAGGTTATGCTTTTTTCAGGCAAAAATTCAAATTTATGGTCTGTATATGAGGTTTGTATATAAAGACGTGCTAGCTTTGTGTCTAGTGACACCTGGCCACCATATGGAATCATTGGACCCAATCTTGTGAGGTGCAGACCATCTCTGTAAAGGGCTGAATATCTCCAGCACATGGATTTTTTGACCCAACACATCGTGATTGTAGTGTGCTAAAATAATTTTGCATTGTTTCATGAAACACTTAGTCTTATCTTGTTTCTGATATGAGTGTGGAACATCTATAACAGCAGGATTTTAAGATTTTAAGAAGGATAACTCCTTCTAGATGAGAGCTGATATATTTAAAAAAAATCATATAGGTTAGACTTTATTTCTCAATCTAATATCTCTCTCATTTAAACTGTCACCACAAGCTATCAGGAACTTTTAAAGATGTACATACATTTCATTTACAGACAAAACCACAAAACAAACATACACACACACACACCAAAAAAGCATCAAATTATTCATGTTTTGTTTACAGCTTCAGGGCTTTGATTTAAAAAAAACAAAAACAAAAAACCTATCCAGCTCCAAATTGTATGCCTGTAATTTTGCACTCAAATATTTGCATATGCAAAATTATGCATCACAGCATGCAAATGATCAGTTTAAACATTTAACTACTGTATCTGATTTCCAGGACTTTGCAAGAGTTTGTACCTGTGAAAACTGAGTTCACATTTGAAGGTTGAACTTCTAGGGCCATAATTTCAGAAACAGTGAGGGCTAAAGAGATTTTCCCCTGTGCTGAGAATGTGTGACATATTTCTGCTAAGAATGAGGGTTTTATGGCTACAAGTCCTGGAAAATGGGGACTCAACAGAAAGGTGAAAGAGCAACAAGCTTGATCCAAAACCTATGGAAATCAACGGAAAAATCTCTCAGTGACCACAATGGGCTTTGGAGTAGATCTATTTATTATCAATATGTGCCCCCACAAGTTGAGATGTTGTGAATGACTTTTTTTCTATAAAGGAGAAGAAAGCATGTAAATTAACTTGGCCTCCAACTCCCCCTCCCAGCTTATCTGAAGAATCGTCCCTTGAAAAATTAGAAGCTATGTACAGACCCAAACAAGCTAATAGTTTTTCTCTTCTCCTATGGCCTGACCCAAAGTCCTTTGAAATCAATGGGAGTCTTTCCATTGATTTTAACAGACTTTAGATCCTACAGTACAAGGGTGGGATTGACTGATAGTAAATAAAACAAGTGAGAACAATTTGGTGGTGCTCCAAAAAAAGCCATCTCAAATCCTCCATCTTGTCCTGTGCATAGTAGAATGATCATGGTAGACAGGAGTTAGACTGTGAGGGAAATCTGTTTCCAAGGCCTAACCAAGAATACTAAGACCAGCACTATTTCTCCATCACACTAATAATGTGTCTGGAATTTTCATTAGCAATATATGCTCAACTGTTTGGTTTCATGCCCCTGTGGAGATGGAGCATTATGGATTATCCCCCTTCCCCCGAAGGAAGAATGTGCAACAATTTGGAGCTAAAAGTAGATATTTAGGGACTCATTTCCCATAAATATGGGAATGGAGACTTCTCTAATCCTGTATTAACTAATATGTATTGCTCCATTTGCCCAGCCATAATTATTAGAATTTAATTGTTAAAACAATTGCTACAAGAGGCTTATAAAGACATTTTACATTAAGTCTCTAGTCTGCTGTTAAATAACTTGATAACTCATGGAAAATTCTGAAAAATAAGATCTTATAAAATAAATACAAGCAGCAGTTGAGCAGAAACATGACTAGGTTCTACATCACAAATCAATAAGAGCTCTCCCTTTGACTTCAGTGGAAGTACAACAGGGCCCAAACCATGGTTGCCACTAAAAATTATATATAAACAATCATTTCCCATAGTGCTATAAGTGATTTTATCATGATGTTTCCAATCCTATTCTATTGATTTGTACTATGGTATACGCGGAGACCTTAACTGAGATCAGGGCGCCATTGTGCTAGGCTCTGTAAGACTATGTAGTAAGAGATGGTCCCTGCTCCAAAGAACTTACTGTTTACATCTGTTGTAAGCATAGTATATTACATATAATATACTGCAATACCACAGCAGAGTCAAGTACTGTGACTAGGCAAACACTGACTTTTAGTTGCTTTCATCATAGTTTACATTTCTTGTCTTTCATTTCTTTTATAATAAAGGACAATTCCATATATTCAGATACTGTAATGTATACCAAATGAACTGCATTTCTTGGAGGAAGGAGGATGAGACACTTCATAAAAATCAAGATGTAGCAATGTAAAAAGATCAGACTTATCTTTAAAACATTCTCCTTTCTGCTGAAGATACCATTTTTTAAACCTGTTAGACAGGAGGCAAGACTAGATGATCATAGTGACCCTTTTTGCCAGAAGCCTATAACTTGCATGTTATGAGGAACTTTTCAAAAAACAGCCCTGGAATTGGTGGTTGTAATTTTGATGCTCCTGAAAAAAACAAAACCAACCAACCAATCAAACAAAACCAGTGCTGCATGTGCATGTATGTGTAGTCTGGGTCATTAGATGTCATTTGCATTCCTGAATCTATTGTTTGTAGGTAAAAATGATTGCAGGCACAAAATTAGGGGGTCAGGTGATGGGCAGCTTTGAAAATCTGTAGTAATTAGGCTTATGTGTTGAAGCTACATTGTCATGAGTTTAACAGCCTGGGAGAACGTGTTAACGAATTAACAAGAGGGGTTTTTATAGGACTTTTTATATGCACTCACAATAGGGTTGCCAACTTTCTAATCACACAAAAAAGCGAACACCCCTGCCCCGCCTCTGCTCCAAGGCCCTGTCCTTGCTCGCTCCATCCCCCCTCCCTCCGTCGCTCGCTCTCTCCTACCCTCACTCACTTTCACCACGTTGGGGCAGGAGGTTGGGGTGTGGGAGACGGGTGAAGGCGCTGACTGGGGTTGTGGGCTCTGGGCTGGGGATGAGTGGTTTGGGGTGCAGGAAAGGGCTCTGGGCTGGGGCAGGGGGTTGGAGAGTGGGGGGTATGGGCTCTGGGCTGGGGGTGTGGGCTCCTGGTGGGGCCAGAAATGAGGGGTTCAGGGTGCGGGAGAGGGCTCCAGACTGGGACAGTGGGTTGGGGTGCAGGGGTGGTCAGGACTCCAGCTGGGGGTGCAGGCTCTGGGGTGGGGCTGGGGATGAGGGGTTTGGGGTGCAGGAGGGGGCTCCAGGCTGGGGCTGAGGAGTTCAGAGTGTGGAAGATGGTGCGGGCTCTGGGGTGGGGCTGGGGATAAGGGGTTTGGGGTGCAAGAGGGGGCTAGGGCAGGGTGTTGGGGGGTGTGGGCTATGGAAGGTAGTTTGGGTGCGGGAGGGGACTCCAGGATGGGGCAGGGGTTGGGATGCGGGATCCTGGTGGCGCTTACCACAGCTCCCAGGAAGCCTCCACCAGGTCCCTACAGCCCCTAGATGCATAGGCGGCCAGGGAGGCTCCCCGCGCTGTCCTCGAGCCTGCAGAAACCATCCCTGCAGCTCCCGTTGGTTGAGCCTCCCTGGTCGTCCATGTGTCTAGGGGCTGCAGGGACCTGGCGGCTGCTTCCAGGAACCATGCAGAGCTAGGGCAGGCAGGGAGCCTGCCTTAGCCCTGGGCCCCCGCTGCACCACCAACTGGACTTTTAACGGCCTGGTCAACGGTGCCGACCAGAACTGCCAGGGTCCCTTTTTGACTAGGTGTTCCGTTCGAAAACCGGACGCCTGGCAACCCTAACTCAAAATAATTTTAATTTGTGTCAGAGTATCAGTGACTGGGACATGGGTAATCAGACCTAGTGGTTAGAACAGGAACCAGCCGTCAGAAATCAAAGCCATGGGTCAGAACTGGGTGTGGAGGCAATGGATGAGCAGGGCTAGGAACAAGGCAGGGACAGGGGATTATTATAGCCATGGGTGAATGCTTTGAGGAACTCCTGAACTGCTGCTGGGTTTCAGAGACGGTCTGCTGACTCTGCCAACCAATCAGCTGATTCAGGGAGCCTACTACAGGCCTGCTGTTCTCATTAGGTCACCTGAGGCCTGGCTCTGTTGCAGGCCTTGATTCCTGACACAAAACAATAGCTACTGTTTCTTTCTGAAGCTTGGTTTTATGGTGGTTTTTCAAATGTGAATTTAGATACTATGGACTGAAAAAACCTGATGTACTTCACATCAGATGTAGCAAGACTTTCAAGTCTCACTTCACTGTGTTGTTTACTTCCCTGCCATGCTCAGGCACTCTATTTCTTTTAAATTCTCATTGACTCACCAACTTCTCACGCTCCATTTCAGAACGGCTGAGTGGGTTTCTGCAAGTCATGCTGTGCATCAAAAATGACTGAAGAGAGAAACCACATGATACCCAACGTGGAGAAAGAAATTCGAGCTCCCAAACACAAGACCAATTTTCTTATTTGAAGTACACCTCTACCCCGATATAACGCGACCCAATATAACACGAATTCGGATATAAAGCGGTAAAGCAGTGCTCCGGTGGGGGCGGGGCTGTGCACTCCGGCGGATCAAAGCAAGTTCGATATAACGCAGTTTCACCTATAACGCGGTAAGATTTTTTGGCTCCCGAGGACAGAGTTATATCGGGGTAGAAGTGTATGTGTATTTTGAAGCAAAAATAAGTGAAAAGAATTATGTTGAGACTTTCAGTAGCTTTGTCAAACTGGCTTACTTCAGCTCTGGAGAGAATATTTTTTAATACACCCTGTGTAGTGATGATCCCAGGGCTACACTGATAGAGAGTGCAGGATAAGTGAGTTGGACACTTCACAGCTGGTGTTTGCCTCCTACTTGTTTAGAGCTGCTTAAAGTTTTTTCATTCAAAATGGTTGACTCAAAAATTCTGTTTTTTTTTTAAAAAAGCAGCTAATTTCCTGCAGGAAGTGTCTATTTAACAAACATTTTCAGAGTTTTGTCTAAAGACTAACAAGTGTAGGCTCTGACAGCCAAAAATAGAAATTTTTTGCCTCAAATCTGAAAAAAAAATTGTTTTAAAAGTTGTTGCTGGAAGAGACACTTCCCCCAATCGGCTCTGCTATTCTACCCCATCACTCTACATTTTTCTGGAGTGTAGCAATAATTATGGTAAATGAAGAGGTCTACTCCTTTCCATCATTTCAATAGTGGTAACAGTCACACCTTCAGAAGTGAACAGAGCTCTATACCCTGGGATACACAAAACTGGGCTCAAATATTTTGTAAAGACAATAAAGGCATATTTGCAGCTTCTGTCACTAACTTGAGAGCCTTATCTGAAAGATCAATTTAAGTCATTAGAAAGACTCCCAGTGACTTCAATGGGCTATGGATTAGGCCTTTAGTGCTCTGACTAGCTCTGTTCATTTTGCCCCTTATATCCATTTCCTGAATCCCTATAATTAAATTAAAATTCCACTGAACGCAGCTACACTTTTACTGTTTGTGTGTTTTGTTTATGGTCCTTATTAACTCATCCTCACCGCTAGATACTATACCAGGGATTGGCAACCTTTCAGAAGTGGTGTGCCGAGTCTTCATTTATTCACTCTGATTTAAGGTTTCACGTGCCAGTAATACATTTTAATGTTTTTAGAAGGTCTCTTTCTATAAGTCTATAATATACAACTAAACTATTGTTGTATGTAAAGTAAATAAGGTTTTTAAAATGTTTAAGAAGCTTCATTTAAAATTAAATTAAAATGCAGAGCCCCCCGGACCGGTGGCCAGGACCCAGGCAACGTGAGTGCCACTGAAAATCAGCTCACGTGCCGTCTTCGGCACGCGTTCCATAGGTTGCCTACCCTTGTACTATACTCAGCCAGATTCAACCTACAGGCTTGTTAATATTATTGGGAGCAGAAAAGAGGAACTGCAGCTATTTAAAATCAACCAATCTATAGGCGGTAGTTGATTGACACAATTATCAGAATAAGACGCCAAACACATTGGGCCGTATCTTGGGGCTATGCTCCAGCAGTGCAGAGTGGCTGTGAAGCCGTCCTAAACAGACAGTAGGTGGAAAAGGAGAACCCCATGTGGCATAAATCTACTCCCACTAGCTCTATGACATCATTTGGAGTACAAAGCGTGCCCACAGAGAAGGGGTATAGCCAGACTACTGCTGCGCTCTGGTGATTCCCCCAATCAGCACAATTGCCCCTTCAAACCATTAGCGTAGCCCTGAGAGCATGTTCTGGCTTGTGCTGGGAACTGAGCCAATTGACAGCTGTGGCAATCAAGGACCACAAAGGTTTCATTCTGACAAAGAGTTAACAAAGTGGTACCCCAAGGATCCATACTAGGGCTGATATTGAACATTTAGTAACTATCCAGGAAAGAAATTACCAGTTAGATAGCAAGACTTAAGTGATATAGAAGTACTTAGGTTAGTCAAGACCAGAGAAGACTGAGGGAACTAATAAGGCTAGGCAGCATGGCGGCAGATGAATTAATATGTTAACAAGTGCAAGGTAATTCATGTTGTAAGGAATAGTTTGCACTGCTCACACACAATGCTGGCTCTACGTTAACTATAGTCTTTAAGGGCAAACAACGTGGAGCATGATTGCTGTCTATTGAAGGACAAATGGTATAGATGAAGCAAGTAATGTAGTCCACCATATTTTCCCAGTCATAATATAAGAAACAAGGCAATATCAAATATAACTGACAGGTAACAAGTTTAAAAACAAATAGAAAGGAAGAAAAATTTTACACAATGCTTAGTCTGTGAAACTTGCTTCTGTAAGACATCATTGATGCTAAGAGCTCCAAAACGGACCTACAGTATTCCTCTTTTGGGTAGAGATAGTTGTAAAAATGTTTATTTTTCCAGTGGAAAACTGACAAAAATGAAAATAAGTTGTTTTCATCTAGATTTTCTGAGGAAGATTACATTTTTGAGTGGAAATTTGAATACTGAAATCTTCCAACCAACAAGTTATTATTCGCCCAACTCTGGTCAGTAAATACTTATTTTGAGATTGCAGTTCTGATGAGAATATTTACTCATTACTTTTGTATTTCATTCATCTCCTCATCCCATTTCTGATACCAGTGCCCATCTCTTAAATGGATATTATGGATATATCTTTTTCCAGTATCACTGAGTGTACGTGCACTTGCTAAATACTGCCAGTTCTTTACAGTTTCTCTGAGAAATCAATCTCTAAGGCCAATCTTCTAAAGATGTATTCTCACCAAGTGATCTCACACTCCTCCATAAAAGTCACTTCTAAAAATCATCCCACACTTCCATGCTGCTTACTAGGATCAATAATTACATGCCACTACTTGTCTGTTATCTGTACTTTACCTATTTGCCTCTCAACTGCAAGATCTTCATTTCATTCCATGTCCTTATTTTGTGTATTTTATCTGTTGTAGCATACCCATAAACATTTAAGACATAAATAATAACATTCTTGTCTAGCCATCTTGGAAAAATAGAGTTCTTAAAGTCAGGCTGAAATTAATCTTTGTGCCAGGAGACATTCTGAAGGGATGATCTATAGAAGGAAAACATAAGTGCCTGTCACTGAAATGCCAACTTCTTTAAGATAATCTCACAGCAGGAATGCAGCTGATGGTATGAAAAGAGTCCTATCGATACCAGTTACTCAGACTAATTACTGAAAGCTATTAACTGATGATACATCATGTAATGGTGTGGTGCAGGTAGGAGGAGGGAGCAGAGAAAGGCACGGTCATAACAACAGAGGCAGGCAAAGTGCAAGAGACTAAGAAGCATCACATCTAGGCCTAGTGAGACCCACAGTTTTATTATGAGTGACCGCAACACTTCACCTCTTAGATCAGACACATCCTTCCTGGATGATGACCACCTATGTTTATTCACATTCTTAGCCTCTAACACCTATTACTATCAAAAAGTCCAGCACAGTCTAATGTTGACCTGAAAAAGGATAGACTACCTGAACCGCCAAGCCTGCTGAGAGAATTATTCTGCCTCATTCTGCTAGCTCACTATTCCTGCTCTGTGCTTTTTCTTTTTCCTGACTTTAGGCTTGGCCTTTTCCTTCTCTTATGAGTTGACTTGGGTTTCTTTAATTTAAATGGATGTCTTTGTGATGGGTTAGATCACAGAAACCCCCTTGGGAGCTGCCACCTAATGTACCAAGACTACTTCTATTCCTGTTTTCCCTGCCAGCTCAGGACTCCAGCACCCTGTCTTGATGAGCCAGACACTCCCGTCTGCTCCAACACAGACCCAGGGTCTGAATCACTTGCCCCAAAGCTGCAAGTTTACCTGAAAACAGCTCACAGAAGTGTGCTTGTCTTTAGCACTCAGATGCCCAACTCCCAATGGGGTCTAAACCCAAATAAATCCGTTTACAACTCATAGATTGTTCGCCCTCTATAACACTGATAGAGAGATATGCACAGTTGTTTGCTCCCCCAGATATTAATACATACTCTGAGTTAATTACTAAGTAGAAAGTGATTTTATTAAATACAGAAAGTAGGATTTAAGTGGTCCCAAATAGCAACAGACAGAACAAAGTAAGTCACCAAGCAAAATAAAATAAAATGCGCAAATCTATGTCTAATCAAACTAAATACAGATAAGATCCTCACCAGTTCCAGAATGTTCCCTTTTACAGGCTAATCTTTTAGCCTGGGTCCAGCAATCACTCACACCCCCTGTAGTTACTGTCCTTTGTTCCAGTTTCCTTCAAGTATCCTGGGGGGCGTGGAAAGGCTCCTTCTTTAGCCAGCTGAAGACAAAATGGAGGGGTCTCCCCTGGGTTTAAATAGACTTTTCTCTTGTGGGTGGAGACCCCCCTCCTCTCTCCTATGCAAGTCCAGCTCCAAGATGGAGTTCTGGAGTCACCTGGGCAAGTCACATGTCCCTGCATGACTCAGTCTTTACAGGCCAAAGCCATTGTCCACATGGTATCTTGTATGTCTCCAGGAAGACTTCTTATGTGGATTGGAGCATTCCACAATGCATTGTTCCCCAAGTGCTTCCTGATCAGGTACTTAACCTTGCGAATTCCTTCCTAAAGAAACTTATCAAATGCCTCACAAAGCTTACGTAGAAACCAAGTAAGTATACAGCCCATATTCTTAACCTCAAGTAGAAAATGATATATGTGTACAAATAGGATGAATAGATATAGAGGACCATAACCTTTACGGAGATATGTTACATGGCACAGGCAGCACAAAACATATTCCAGTTATGTCATACATACATGTATAAGCACACCCCCGCCCCATAAACCCTTATGGGGTACACTGTCAGTCTTTATCTATCACATCCTGTAGCTCCGGGTTCCTGTGAGAAGCTTATTCCAATTTCTCATCAGGGTAACAGGCTGCAAACTCTTCAAAGAGCTGGAATTTTTCAGATTCAGAGTGGGAGAAAAAAATAATTTGTATCCAATCAATGAGCTAACTTTGTTTTTATATGCCATAAATTCTCAGCATTTTTAGGATTTTTCAGATGAATTGTTCCAGGCTGCTTTGGTCAGTAACAGAGAAGGGAAAACTACATGGCATATCATCAGCTGGTTTAAATCAGTGTCATTTCATTGACTTAAATAGAGGTATGTCAGTTCCCAACACCTGTAGTTCTGGCACAGTTTTGCTTGTTCAGTGTAGAAGTGTGCATTCACTGGAGGCACATCCCTTGTCCTGGGTTTGGCAAAATGGCTAGTTTGTCATCTAGCACCCCGTGGCAGACAGCTGCTGTGGCCCTGTGGGGGTCTCCCTTCTCATCACTTGGCCTTCGGCCAGATCACTTCCAAGTTTCTCCCTTCCAGGGTATCAAAGTCCCACAAATAAATAGTCCAATGCCCTTATAGCAAGGTCTTCAGCTCTAACTCCAGGCACTGTTGTCCTCAAACCCTTCTCTCAAGGCTCTGTCATCCTTGTCCCATTCTCTAGATTCATGCAACTTTGCCAGGGGCTAGCAGGGGAGCCTGGGGCCTCCCACTGCACCAGGATCCAGCCCAGGGACCCTATAAACAACAGCCCAGGTCTGCTCAGTCCAACTCCTTGCTGGTGCTTCTCTGGGCTTCTTCCTACCCAGCCTCTCTCAGATCTCTATAAGCTTACCCTTCCTGCAGGGCTAAGGGCTCTCCCCTGGAATTCCCCTGTCATGAACATAAGGGGAAGGGTAGCATAAAATCCCTCATTGGAAGCTGTACTGGATTGCCTTACCTGTAAAGGGTTAAGCAGTTCAAATAACCTAGTTGGCACCTGACCAGAAGGACCAATGAGGAAAGAAGATACTTTCAAATCTGGGGGGGAAGGATTTGTTTGTTCTGTGTGTTGTTTCCTCTCCGGACAGAGGGAGAAGCCAAGGAGGCACAATATCTCCTAAAACATATACCTGGAATAATCCATCTAAAACCATAGAAACTGTGAGTAGGGCAAGGAAATGCATTAGGTTATCTCTTGTTTTGGCTTGTGAATTTCCCTATGTTACAGAGGTAGTTTCATTCCTGTTTTTGTAACTGTGAAGCTGAGCCCAGAGGGGAATCCTCTGTGTTTTAAATCTTTTTATTACCCTATAAAGTTACCTTCCATCCTGATTTTGCAGGTGTGATTCTTTTATTTTTTTCTTTATAATAAAAGTTCTTCTTTTAAGAACCTGATTGATTTCAGTGTCTTCAAGACAAAGGGTCTGGTTGAGCGCACGTTGCTAAGACAACTGATTGGTATTTTAGTCTCAAGCCTCCCCAGGAAAGGGGGTGAAGGGGCTTTGGGGGATATATTGGGAGGATAGGGGGATTCCAAGTGACCCTTCCCTGAATTTTTGTGTAAATCACTTGGTGGTGGCAGCAATATACCGTCCAAGGACAAGGAAAGGAATTTGTGCCTTGGAGACGTTTTAACCTAAGCTGGTAGACTATAAGCTTAGGGGGTCTTTCATGCAGGTTCCCACATCTGTACCCCAGAGTTCAGAGTGGGGGGGGTACCTTGACATTCCCAATCAATCCCAGGACATTAGTACAAGCTTGAACACCCTTCTACATGCCTTAGGCTCTTTCTACTTAGTGATCCCAGAACGTGACAGCAGAATTCCTGCTTCTTGCCCCACAGGCCCCTACCTGCTACAAACGTTCAGTAGCTCCTCTCCAGGCGGAAATTCCTCAATAATTGGGGCTGGCCCACCCACCAGGTGTGGCCAGTTACCTTAACTGAACTCTCTAGCTACCCCTTTTCATGCTAGTATGGGGTACACATTCATGCTAGTATGGGGTATGACATTCAAGTTCTGTATTGTGTTTCTTTTGGTGCTTTTTTAGTTAAGCCTCATTGCACAGAAAATAGCACCCTCCAGTTTCCCTTAGTTTTTATGGGTGTTTCTTACTAGAACTGGTTGAAAAAAATGTCACTGAAACTTTTTCAGACAAAAATGGCTTCTGAAGGTCTGTTCTCTTTCACTTTGTCATTAACCCTTCTCCTGGGCTTTAATCAGTCCATTCTTCCACTTGTTTTCAGGGGGTAGTAGTTTCCTTTCACAGAATGGCACAGTATAAGGATAATCCTGACCTACCCCCTATTGTGGGCTCCCAAGCCTATATAACTGGCCTGACTGCTCACAATCCAAAACTGCCCTGTTTTCTCTGTGCCACAGCCTCTTCCTATATATTCCCAGCCTAGGCTTCTTCACTGGCCCTTTTCTCTCTGCTTAGCATCTCACTCTTGACCTCTGGCACCCTTAAACGTGTAATGTCAAGGAAACAAGAAGTCTGGTAAAGGTCCCTAAAATATATCAATTATCTGAGCAAATGGGAATGGGAAAAGTCTGCTAAATGTGACACCTCCTCTCTGCTACACACACTTGAAAAGGAAGCACATTTAACATTTACACAGTATCTTGTGACCTAGCGTTGAGTAAAATTACCATAATTAAAGATTGGGGCATCACATACATATTAATAGCTTTAATATATTCATGTGCTGTAATGGATCTCAGGGATATGAAAGTAGTTGTGGGTGCCGCACACTACACTTCAGAGAGTTCCATCTTCAATTCTAACCACCCATTTTTCAGTTCAAGAATTTCTCAAATTCCTCTTGGAGTGAAATTTTCCTTGCTTCTTCTCAACCTAGTGGTGAATGTTTTGAAAAATTGGCTAAGCAAAATTTAAGTTATTTATGCCTGGAAAGATGCACACTTCCCCATATGCTCCAGCTCAGAAAATGTTTGCATGGATTACTCAAAAATGGCTGAATTTAGAAAGTTTAAGCTTGATTTGTTGTGTAGATCACACTAAAATTCAACTTTGAAGAAAATCAAATCACTTTAAAATTATGAGCACTTACAAGAAATCAGTAATTTTATGCACATGCAGTGGAATTTTGCTTTCCATCCTTTGGATTAATCTGAACTTTTGAGGCCTGTCTCAGGGTTGGTACAAAACATCACGGGGCTGTATAAGGAAGAAAGCAGGGTTTGGGGGGCAGAAATCTATCCCCATGTCAGTGACTTGGCCTCTGGGGCCAGAGTGCATAGAGCCACCCTCGCCCTCGGGGCAGCATGGCCTAAGTGGTGACTTTCACTTCAATGGGCAGTGACTGCACCCAGTGGTGACTGCAGTGTGGGGTAGGGGGATCCAGGCCCACCCTACTCCACCGGGTCCCGACCCAAGACCCTGAGGAACCAATACTCCTGTGTTCAGGCTTGGTCTCTCTCACTTCAACGCTCCTGTTCCCTGACTCACTTCCTACCCTTACTTTCAGCGCTGGTGGTCTCCCAGCATCAGTGGCCTCTTCTCTGCCATTCTCTGGTCAACTGAGTGTTTGCACGGTCCTCAGTGCAGTTGGCCTCTGTAGCCAGAGGCTACAGCAACTTCCTGGTAGGAGCATGCAACATGCATCTGCTCTCCTCCTCAGTCAGCTCAGACTGAACTGAGCTGCTTCCTTGTATATTCTTTCTCCAGTTGGAGCATGCCCAGCAAGGGCGAGGGGGCATGGCCTCTTCAGCCCACAGGGTGCAGTTAACCGTAGCTGAGCCAGGCCCCATCACAAGGCCATCTACTGTTTTTGTATGGCTACATATTAACTCCCTCAGTTAAGGGCAACCTAGGTTGGTGGCAGCTCTAATAAGGTCAGAAGCTTGAGAAATGATATGTAATAGTATAAAAAAGGATGGATCCTTAACTGGTGTAAACTGGTGAAGCCGCACTACAGTCAATGGAGCTATACATATACACAACTGAGGATCTGGCAAGAACTTTAAAAGCTGGTCATTTGATTCTTTTTTTGGTTCAGTTCTTTGGATTTTGCTCACAAAATGCCTAGGGCTAGATCCACAAAAAGACTTAGGTACCAAACTGCCTCTTTAGGTGGCAAAGTCCAACATTTAGGTGTTACTGACATTTTCAAAACCACTTAACCCTAACCCTGCCACCATATAATTCAGGGGTGGGTAAACTACAGCCTACGGACCAGATCCGGCCACCAGATGTTTTAATCTGGCCCTTGAGCTCCCGCTGGGGAGCGGGGTCTGGGGCTTGCCCCACTCCAGCACTCCAGCTGGGGACCAGGGTCAGAGGCTGCTCTGTGTAGCTCCCGGAAGCAGCGGCATGTCCCTCCTCTGGCTCCTATGCATAGGGGCAGCCAGGGTGCTCTGCTTCACACACTGCCCCCTCAAGCACTGCCCCCACAGCTCCCATGGGCCGGGAACCATGGCCAATGTGAGCTTCAGGGGCGGCGTCTGCGGATGGGACAGCGTTCAGCAGAGCTGCCTGGCCGCTCCTCCGCATAGGAGCTGGAGCTGGGACATGCCGCTGCTTCTGGGAGCCGCTTGAGGTAAGTGACATCCAGAGCCTGCATCCCTGAGCCACCCCCTCGCCCCGCACCCCAACCCCCTGCCCCAGCCCTGATCCCCCTCCCACCCTCCGAACCCCTCGGTCCCAGCCTGGAGCACTCTCCTACACCGCAAACCCCTCATCCTCAGCCCCACCCCAGAGACCGCACCCCCAGCCGGAGTCCTCACCCCACCCTGCACCACACTTCCCCTACCCCAGCCCAGAGCCTCCTCCTGCACCCTGAACTCCTCATTTCTGGCCCCACCCCAGAGCCTGCACCCCCAGCCAGAGCCCTAACCCACTCCTGTACCCCAACCCCAATTTCGTGAGCATTCATGGACCGCCATGTAATTTCTATACCCAGATGTGGCCCTTGGGCCAAAAGGTGTGCCCACCCCGATATAATTTCTGCCATGAAAAAAAACTGCCTGAGTCCTGATGTCACTGAGTTGCTTGATGCCCTAGCTCACACCTAGGCCCAGCAGGATT
Organism: Emys orbicularis; assembly: GCF_028017835.1. Classification (NCBI taxonomy): domain Eukaryota; kingdom Metazoa; phylum Chordata; order Testudines; family Emydidae; genus Emys; species Emys orbicularis. The sequence continues at coordinate 93,384,408 of NC_088684.1, forward strand.
CTCAGGCTAGGAGTCCCTCCACCTATCACACCTGATCTGGTAGGTATGCTCAGCTATGGTGAGCAGGTCAGGAGTATTTGGGATTGGCAGGCTGGCACGTGTACATCCCAATAGCCCAGTGGCTAGGGCACTCTCCTGGATGTGGGAGACTCAGGTTTGAATCCCTACTCTGCCTGATGTGGAGCAGGAACCTGAACCTAGGTGTCTCATGTCTCAGGAGAGTAGTCTAACCACTGTGCTATTGGTTATATTGGGCACAGGTTTTTCATGAGAAAGGGTTAATTTGGCTTAGATGCCTAACTCCAGGAAGGGGGTCATGGCTGAGAATCTTGCACAGATAGCTGGCTCTCTCTGCTCAGTCAAGTGCCTAAGTCCCTTTGTGTATCTGAGCCCTAAGCTCCATCCCTTTCCTCTGCATTTCACACCTACATCCCCTTTATGACTCTAGCCCAGGAATCGGCAACCTATGGCACGTGGCCCGCCAGGGTAAGCTCCCTGGTGGGCTGGGCCGGTTTGTTTACCTGTCGCGTCTGCAGGTTTGGCCGATCGCGGCTCCCACTGGCCGCGGCTTGCCGTCCCAGGCCAATGGGAGCTGCGGGAAGTGGTGCGGGCCAAGGGATGTGCTGGCCTTAGTTCTAATCTCACTTAAATCAATGTGAGTTTGGCCACAGATTTCAGTGAGAGCAGGTTTGGACCTATAGTTTTTGACTTAAGTTCAGAAGGCTAAAATACAGAAGGCTATTTGGAGCATGTGCCCACCATTTTTCACACATCTGTCTGCCTTTTTCTTTTGTTCGTTTATAGTCACTTGTTGGTGTGTTGTAGGATGGGAACATCAGGAAAAGTGTCTCCTCCATAGACCCAAACAGATCCTGGCATTTAATGTGTGCTTTATGTAGCAGCATAAACCCAGGCAAGGGGCTGATTAAATCCCACCCACAATTAAACTCCAGTTATTCATTCTGGATTGTGGAAATAGGAATTTCTAACTTTCCAAAGGTGCACACTACACTTACATGCAAAACAACATTATGCAACATGTGGAAAACCAGTACACATTTCCTGAGTAGCAGCAGTTGTGGAAAGTTCTGAGAATGTGAGGCACATGAAGGCTCAGTGCCTGCTTCATATTCACAGACAGGTAGGAGTTAAAATGAGCTCTTCCTGTACAATTAGCTGTAATAAAGACTCAGAAGTAGGGCGAAACAATACAATCAAATTTGATCAAACATAGAATCACAGGACTGGAAGGGACCTCCAGAGGTCATCTAGTCCAGTCCCCTGCACTCATGGCAGGATTAAGTATTATCTAGACCATTCCTGACAGGTGCTTATCTAACCTGCTCTTAAAAATCTCCAATGATGGAGATTCCACAACCTCCCTAGGCAATTTATTCCAGTGCTTAACCACCCTGACAGTTAAGAATTTTTTCCTAATGTCCAACCTAAACCACCCTTGCTTCAATTTAAGCCCGTTGCTTCTTGTCCTATCCTCAGAGGTTAAGAAGAACAATTTTTCTCCCTCCTCCTTGTAACAACATCACACAGTGGAGATAGGGAAAAGAAAGAAACGAAAGGTTTCAGCAATCCATTGACATAAATACACACCCTCCAGAGGACTTAACAATCAGGAGGGAAAAAAAACAATAGAGACAGACAGATCTGTAATGTACATAAAATCTTGAGTAGTAACATACCAGCAACAGGGAAAATTAAGAAGTTACCACATAAAGATTGTTCGGACTCAATGGTTCCCTTTTTCCCCCTCTGTATATTTGTCTTTTTACCTAGCAAGCATGTGCATAGTTTGTATTAGCCTCTGTCTGATGCCTGTTTATAGACAGTAAGAATGTTGTAATCATAGATTGGCATTGAGAAAATTTTATCTAGAATTGTACCGTATGGCCCAAATTCTTCCCTGGTGTAACTCCATTGGAGTTAGTGGAATGACACATTGGAGCTGATTTTGCTTTCACATCAGTTTTTACACTGATTTCAATGAACTTACTCCTGACATACACTGTGGGTTGGAGGAGAGAAGAGGGAAAAGAAGAGCAGAGTCTGGGTCTCTGTGTTTGGAGTAGCAACAGGTAAATGTGGAGGTGTAGAAGTTTGATTCTGATAAGCACCACTGAGTCTTGATGCCTTTTAAAGCAAAACCGTTGGCTTTCAAGGTTTTATTCTTCTGCTTGGGATGGAACTATGGGCAAATGGCAGACACCACTGATCTGGTCAACTTAATATACCCTCTCTCTATGCACACACACATCATACAACATGTGACAGCTTAGGTCTACTTCAAGATGAGATATGATGTGGAGCTGTCTAATGGTGCTCTTACATAGAAACAGGAATAGACAATAACATCATCATCATGTTAAAATGATCACTTTGAAATATTTGCATTCATTTCTGTTAGTTTAATAACTCTATGTATTATTTCAAGACATAACACTGGATTTCTTTGTGACCTCAAAGCATCACAACAATCTAAAAGGTGAAACAAAATCTAATAATAAATTTGTACCGGTATCATTGAAATGTAATAATGCTGGTGACATTTCTAGTCAACATCCATATCATCATCTGGTTCATCATTATGATCTCAGTCCAGAGTTACTACAGTCTTCATTGCCTTGGCATGTCGCAGGGAAGATTGTTCTGACTACAGACAGTTGGTTGTGCAGCAACACCTACTGGTACAGGCACAAACAAGGTATTGTAGAATCTCAGATGCCATTGGGCCCTTGAAGAATACAGGAAATAATTCATCACCCACATTTTTCCATCCATGTTGCAATGATGGATCTAATATATGGCTTACCTATGTGTTAAGACATCCAAATCTTTGTTTGCCAAGATGCTCCTGCAACATGCTCTTCAAAACTGTCCTCACATGGTGGGAGTTTGGCCAGTGACTTGTCCTTTTTGATCGCTAGATTGAAGTGCAAGCAATTCAGTTCTTTGTGGGTCTCCTTTTTTTTCTCCCTATGGTCACATTCCCTGCTACCAACTTCCTTGCTGCAGAAATTGTGGTTTGCCCCCACTCTTTCCCAATTTGACAACATCTTTGAAGCAGTAAGCTCCCTTTGTCTAACAAAATTAAACACAGATTTCATCCTCTTAATGAGTGTATAGGAGGAAGTATGTTACAGAACTCAGAAGTGAGTGTGTCATAAATCGCATGTACAGATATGAAGTGATGCCCACCAGTTGTGCTTATAATAGTGCCTGTTTCAGTATGTGTATTATCTATGTGCTCCATTTTTGGACAGTAATGAACAGCAGGACCAAAGCAACTATATCAAGTTTCTAATTACTATGGTTCCTTCGACACCAGACAACACAAAATCCATATTGGCACATACAGCACGTAGAAGAATCCTTGTATCTACTTCCTCTTGAGTACTGTACAGGTCTCTTGGGCTTCTTCAACACTTCTACGTATATACTTTGTTCTTTGATGTATGGCATGATGAAAGAAGACATTTCTTCCTTAGAAAAATGAAAGATATTCAGAGATCCAAAAAATGTACCAAAGTTCCCTTTCTGTGGCCTGGTCTACACTGGCAGGGGGTGGGGGGGCATCGATCTAAGTTACGCAACTTTAGCTACATGAATAACGTAGCTGAAGTCAACATACTTAAACCTACTCACTGCGGTGTCTTCACTGCGGTGAGCCAACTGCTGCCGCTCCACCATTGACTCCGCCTGTGCTGCTTGCGGCGGTGGAGTACAGGAGTCGACGGGAGAGCGCTCGGGGGTCGATTTATCGCATCTACATTAGATGCGATAAATCGACCCCCGCTGTATCGATTGCTGCCCACTGATCTGGCAGGTAGTGTAGACATACCCTGTTATTAATAAGAATGGCCATACTGGGTCAGATCAATGGTCTATCTAGCCCAGTATCCTGTCTTCTGACAATGGCCAATGCTAGGTGCTTCAGAGGGAATGAACAGAACAGGCAATCATCGAGTGATCCACCCCGACGTCCACTCCCAGCTTCTGACAATCCAAGGCTAGGGACACCAGGGGAAGGGGGTTACATCCCTGACCATCTTGGCTAATAACCATTGATGGGCCTATACACCATGAATTTATCTAGATCTTTTTTGAACCCTGTTATAGTTTTGGCCTTCACAACATCCTCTGGCAATGAATTCCACAGGTTGACTGTGCGTTGTATGAAGAAATACTTCCTTTTGTTTTTAAACCTGCTGCCTATTAATTTTATTGGATAACCCCCAGTTCTTGTGTTATGAGAAGGAGTAAATAACACTTCCTATTCACTTTCTCCACACGAGTCATGATTTTATAGACCTCTATCATATGCTCTCTTATTCATCTCCTTTCCAAGCTGAAGAGTCCCCGTCTTTTTAATCTCACCTCATATGGAAGCTGTTTGTTAATAATAATTTTTGTTGCTCTTCTCTGTACCTTTTCCAATTCTAATATATCTCTTTTGTGATGGGGTGACCAGAACTGCATGCAGTTTCCATTTCCATTCCACTTCTTTCATTCTGTCCCTCTCTTGAAATGCCTTTCCAAATGCAAGGTCTTCCCTTCAGTGGAAGTGCAGCTGCCATTAATACGAATTGGTCTTAGGTACAGATCACACAACTATATTTTGCTGGCTAAGATGGAAATTGGCAGCAAGTACTGTAATTTTGAAGCATGAAAGCAACAGATAATCCATCTGCCTCTCAAAATAACATTTTTTTGTTCAGTAAAATAAGCAAGCCTATGATAATGGCCCAGGAAGGATGACACACAGCAGGTGTATTATGCAAATGAAATGAAGAAACAATTGATCTGTTTCACAAGTTATAACATTATCCACTGTTTTATTTTTACAAAAACTGTAGACAAGGACCCTGATTCCGCAAACCCTTAAGCACATGCATAAGTGTACTCGCGAGTAGTCCTATTGACTTCAATACAAGTGCAGCACAACAGAATAGGATTGTGAATGAATTCCCACTATTTATAGTCTAAAATACTGCATGAGGACTTCCAACTAGGCCTCATTGGCTTCAACAGAACTAAGCACATGGGTGAAGTTACACATGTGTTTAAATGCTTGCAAGACAGGGCCAACCACCGTCCTTACATTCAAAGAAACAGTCAAGATGACTTCTGCTAACCCTCTGGAGCCAATAAACAACAACAACCAACAAAACCAATTTGAAAATGTAATATGAATATTTGTAATGAAATTTTCTCAGGGAACCTAATAGTGAAACCCTTCGATGTGTGACTTCATTGACAAACATTAGCTGGAATTTCACAGAAGTTTCATAAGCTAGACAAAAGGCAAATTTCAATTACAACTTTGTTTTACAATGAATATTTCATCTAGCTTTAGATGGTCCACACTACCATACTTCTCAATCTTTTGGGAGAATCTGCTGTTCTGAGACCTAATCTAGGAAACCTGGACTCTCCGTCCCTGTCTCTTCCGCACACTCCCAGTCTAATTGCCCAATCATTCCAAATTCTCCACATCCCCAGCTCCTTGTCCCCAATCTTCTTGCCTAGTCAGTCCCAGTTCTCCCCCTCCCAGCTCCTCATCCTATTTCACTCCCCCACTCGGGCCTCCAGTCGCTTCCCACCCACACCGACACTGCCCATCTTTACTGGCTCCCAGTCCCAATCTCACTCTATGAGCTCCTTGTCCAATCTTAACTCCCCTCCTGCCCTGCCCCATCTCCTAGGCCCAGTCTCTTTGCCCAACAAATCCCAGTTCTCCTTTGCATCATGGGTCCTCATCAGATCTGACTCCCCTCCCCACTCATTTCCTTCCCCCTGCCCCACTGGTTCTCAGTCCCGGTCCCCTTGCCCAGCCAGTCTCCTCCACTGGCTCCACATTTGGTCTTAGTCCCCCAGCCCACAGGCCCAGTCTCCTTGACCAACCTGTCACAGAGCTCCCTCCCAACTCCCAGTCTAAGTTTCCCTGTCCCACCTACCAGAATCCATTCCCAGTTTCCACTCCCTCCTTCTCTCCTTGTCCCAATTCCCCCAGCTTTCCACCCTCCAGTCTGACTCTTGCCTTCTCTGCATTCTAATGAGGCAGCTTCCACCTCCATACTGCCTGGGATCGTTGAGATCACAGGAGAGACAGGCTCCCTGCTTTCATTTCAGGGACCTGGACATAGCACAGTCCACAGAAGCCCAGAGCTGCAATTGCAGAGAAAGTTCTGCTCAGCCCTGGGGTGGAGTGCGCAAAGTGTGAAGGAAATCTTCTGGGAATTTAGCTGCTTAAATCTACGGAGTCTCTACTGAGCACATGTGAATTGCAAGTTTTCAAAGGCTTATAACTTGGCCAAATTGGGCAGATTTTCATAGGGATGGCAAATACACAACCCAACACAAAGGTCATCCCCCATGAAATTTCAAGTCCCTTCTCTAAAGCATGGGTGCTAAAGCATTTCAAAGAAACGGTCACAAGAATTTTTTTACATGGGCAAACCAATATATTTTTTCTTAGCCTCTTTCTCAGAAATGGCCAGACTGTTTTGAATGATATTTTTGAAACATATTTAGCCTGAAACAGATATCCAGCATGAGAAATTTAATTGCAAAGAGTTAAAGTTTGGAATAGTTATAAACCACTAAAAACAGGGCCTTATAATGGGAAGTGTAAGGCAACTTTAATAATAGGAATGCTTCTAGCCCTACCTAGAAAAAAAATCTATAAACTTAATTTGGACAAATCATTTAATTATAATAATTGTGTGTTGGTGTTTCATTATAGAAATGCCACGTTATATAGCTGTCTGCAATGTGCCCAGCAGTTTATTATGATTTTTCATTGAGTCTGGTCCTGTATTAATAGTGTCTCTTGAATTGTTTTGTAACTATCAATCCAATTACTGAATGTTCACACTACTTCAGGTTGTCTCAATGTTAATAAAAAGAATAGCGATATCTTCTTTGGCAAACACTGATTCAAAATCAAATGAGATTGCAGCCACATGATAATGTTTTTGATTAGGATAATTAAGTTATTAAATCATTGTCTGTTAGGATTCTGGTTGATAATCAATTTTAAGACACCATGATTAGGGTGATTGAAATACAGAATCACATATTAAACTTTGTCAATATTTCCATATACATTTAGAATCTTTATTAACCTACTGATCACTGCATGTGCTATGTTTTTTACATAGCTTCAACCACACCACAGAAAAATGTTCTGGAATGCAGAAATATACAACCTACAATACTATAACAAAGGTCTGTATCTCCAGTTTGAATTTAAGATCAGGATAGTATTAGCACTGATCCTGCACTGGCACAAGGATGGACTAGCTGACCTATCTCTAATTTGTAATGATTGGAAACATAGGAATTATCATACCAGACCACACTGATGATCCATCTAGTCCAATATCCTGACTCTGACGGTGATCAGTACAGATGCTTCAGAGGAATATGCAAGAAACCCAATAGTTGACAATTATGACATATCCTCAGGTTTCAGAGTAGCAGCCGTGTTAGTCTGTATCCGCAAAAATAACAGGAGTACTAGTGGCACCTTAGAGACTAACAAATTTATTAGAGCATAAGCTTTCGTGGGCTACAACCCACTTCTTCGGATGCATCCGAAGAAGTGGGTTGTAGCCCACGAAAGCTTATGCTCTAATAAATTTGTTAGTCTCTAAGGTGCCACTAGTACTCCTGTTATTTTTATGACATATCCTGTCCTTCTAATTTTCTTTCCACACCCCTTTCCCCTTCTCTTAGGTGAGCTGCCTACCAAACCCCACCTGCTCTGACATGACTTATTTCAAGGCAGTCTTTATTTGATGCTTTGATGTCATCATCATAGGTCCTATGTGGCATCAGCTATCCTGCACACCCTGCTGAGAGATGCCACCAGTTGGTCTGCTTATTGGATATTTGCAGCTATCCTGCTCTTCTGCACCTCCTTTTGTCATTAATACCACTATGTACCAAAAGAATGGCATTCCTCCCCAGCACTCCCTAGAAATTTGTTTAGAAATCTCATGAGACTTGTCATCTTTACCTCTTTTTTGCCTCAAGCAAATCATCGAACAGTTTTTATGGCCACCAGCTAATACTACTCATAATCAAATGAATTGTCTATCAACACTGGCTGACTACATCTCACAACTCTAGCCTCATCCTGGAGTGACCTCTTTGGTGCATGAGGAATGATCAGCTTCTTCCACCTCTGGGTCCCCTCTAGGGAGAATGTCCCTCCAGTCCTCCTTGCTTCTCTCTCATCATGAGACTGGCTTCCTCAACTGGAACACCAGACAGCCACTTCTGAGGCAGGCCTACGTATACTGGGGACAGTTTTCTACAGGAATAATCAAATGGGGGCTTTTCCTCTGTGACTGGGTACTAGGTAGAACTACATTTTGTTTTAAAGTTACAAGTTAAAGTTTTTTTAGTTTGAACAATTTTATTTACATCAGTCAACTGACAAGTAATTAAAAGCCTGCACCCCCCCAGTGCCAAACTCCCACTCAGTCCAGACTTCCCTGTGCTCATCACTGTGTCAGTTCTCTCTTATACTCTGTTTGAAATGCATGAGTCATGGGTAAATACACATGATTGATTGCATTTGAGCGAGCAGCAGGGGTAAACTTCTAGTGCTAGGTAGTGAGAAGCCCAGTCTGGAATTGAAAGAGATACCGGAAACTCAGATACAAGTTCAAAAGACAGTTTTATATTTTTCAAAAACGTAGTTCAAAGAGTTTAGTTTTTTCCTTCCACAGAGACTACATTCAAGAGTTTAGTTTTAATAGCTACTCTTCCTGCAGTTACAGCCATTACAATTGAGCTAACAGTTTTAAAAAAAAAATCTGTTTTAAAGTTTAAATCCTAAAATTAGACTCCTGAAATTAACTTTAAAAGGTTCAGATGGACTTTTCTTTAGTTGTACATTCCTGGTGCTCCCTGTCAGTGCGTCTCTCACACTCTTTCTGGGACCTCACCCAAGTTGGAATTCAATTAAAATTTGATACATCTACTCTATGGTCAATGTCTGGAAGAAAGTAAAAGAAAGTTAAACCAAGGAGATGGAAGATAATTTATGGAACCTATATGGGATCAGTGGATAATGCCATTGTTTTTCACAAGTGAAGAAGTGGTTCAAATGTAATATTTGGTTCCAAATGAAAACAAGTTTGGTGGACATCTTTAACATTCCAAAATTCAAGACAGTTGCCAGTTTTGCTTAGGAAAGCCTAAGGTTAAACTGAGAAATGCTGGAACTGAAGTGCATGTCAGATATTTATGGGGAAACCTAAACATCACCTGCTTGCATGACTTCTGGTGCTGTTAATCCTGACACTTTAATGAAGGCCAGATTTGCCTAAAAACTATAAAAGATGCTGTATTTAAATTAACTTTGAAAAAACACAGCAGAAAAATGCTAAATACTCCTGTATTTTCATTAATTACTGAAATTAGGATCAAATGGGAGAATTCACTTCATTTTATCTGTCTGAACAGAAACGGGAAAAGACCTGACCATTTATTAGTGAAGAAAATAGCTCCATGCTTTTACTGTTTTTAGCAAAATATTTTTGTCATAAGATAAGATTATTCTTCTCATCCCAAAGAATGTTTACAGACATGAGAGCAGTACATTGCCATCCATTCCTGTCCATGATTTGTTCCTCCATTAAGCCTAGCCTACTCATGTTCCTGCATATGATGTCCCACAATCTACTTGGTCAGTTTCTAGGTATGACTGACGTTGGTTGTGTTTGCATTATTTTCTTTGGCATCCTATCATCTGTTCATCTTCTATAGTGTCTCCACCACTGTAATCTTTTCTATGACAGCCAATCCCTGACTTCACATCCTACTCTCCTAACTTCATCATTTGTCTTAAAGTCATTCCACTTTACATTTGCCATCTTCTGAAAAAAAAATCTCTCCTCTACTGCCTCCAGCCTTCTGACCTCTGGATTCATTTAATGGAGCTGATTCCAGGCAATAAAGTAATGCTGTTAGTACACTGGTTTGATATATTTTCAGTTTGGTTCCAAGGATAATGTTTTTAATCAGTCCATAATTTCATCAACTTCTGTGCAGTGCTTGTAACTAAAGCACATCTCCTTTCAACCTCATCCTTGGTGGAACCACTGGCACTAATCAAGCTTCCTGGTTATACATAAGATTTTACTTGTTCTACAACTTCACTGCTGCCACGTTTCAACATTTTATTTATTGTCCCTTTTCCAAGATACAACCACTATGATTCACTTCATCTTCTTGGCATTTATTGTAAATCCAAGTCAACTAAAACAATTTTCCAAATTAGTGAAGTGTCACCATTAATTCAAATAGGTCTACATAACCTAAACAGCTTAACTCTAGATCACCCAGTGACAAATCCTCTGACTCATCTAATAGTCTTAATATTCTGTTTAATAACATAATGAAAAGCTATGGTGATTCCATGCCCCCTTGTCTTACACAAAACTTTGCCTTGAACCAGTTGCTTAATTTTCCACCAATTCTTATGGCACTATTGGAGTCTTTGCGATTATAAAAGTTACGTACAATGATCTTATCTGGTACTCCATACAATTTTGCTTCTTTACATAATTTTTCCCTCCGAACTGAATCAAATGCCTTTGTGAAGTCAATGAAAGCAGCAAACACCTTTAATTCCCATTTTAGCTTATTCTCCCATCAACTGTCAGGGTGTGAATATCTGATCAATGCAACTTTTGCCTAGTTTGACGACACACTGTTCCTTGACTATTACTTCCTCTAAAACTGGCTTTAATCTGTTGAAAATTACTTTCACCACAGTTTTCCCCAGTACTAATAATAATCTCATTCCTCTATAATTATTTGGATCATCAGAATCTCCTTTCTTCAGGATTTGGCCTGTCATCTGGTACCTCCTCTTGCTCACATACCATCTCATATATTTTTCTTAATGGTTTGATAGTACTTGTCCCCCCTTCTTTTAGCAGATGAGCTGCTATTTTGTCTATTCCTGCAGCTTTCCTATTTTTGAACTGCTCTATTTCTTCTTGAGATGGTAGTCCAGTGCTGATATCCATTCCACCTTGCAAGCTGCCCTGTTCATCTAGAATGCTTCCATCTGGATGAACTACAGGGTCCTGCTCTTTGAACTGCTCTTTCCATACTTCCAACACCTCTTTGACATTTATTGTCAGTTCACTGATAGCATCTCTTACTGTTTGCATTGTTGGCCTGATTGTGTTTCCATACAACTTAACCTTTCTGTATATCATTTTCATATATTGTTTCGTGATGCCTCCCCTTTAGTTGTTGAGCCTCTTCTTTCCAGAGCTTTTGCTCATCCAGTCCTTGTGATTTCTTCACAGCTTTGCACAAAGCCTTTACCGCTTCCACTTTCCCAGCAGTGTTGGCTTCTTTACCCTTTTCCAGTAATGTTCTTGTTTTGTTGCTTGTCTAGCTTTTCCCTATTTGCTTATGCCTTCCAATAACTTCCTTCTCTGCATTTTGTATCGCTTCCTTGAATATTTGCCATACAGTCTATAGTGAGATTTGTTCATAATTGCAAATAAATAGCCTGAAATGCCCTCCAAGAGTCACCTTTTATGCTTCCCTCACAGAGTTACCCTTTAATTTATCAGGATAAAATTTAGCTCCAGTTGCACCCATCTTTTTCTTGGACTTTAAATTAATCTTAATCCTGCCAATTAGTAGTTCATGATCACTGCCACACTTCTATAGACTTTAGCATCCAAGTGCCAACCATGACCTTCTATGGCTTTTTCTGTAATAATGTGGTCAATCTGGTTATTGGTTTGACCATCTGGTGAATTCCATGTAACCCAGTGCATTTCTTTGTGAGGAAAACAAATACCACTGATAATCAGATTGTGTATCTCATAGCAAGTTCTTAACCTTTCCCCATTACTGTTTGCCATCCCAATGCCATGTGGTCTAGTACTATTCATTTGCTTACCATACCTTTGCATTCATGTCTCCCATTATCAAAATTATATCATGATCAGGAATCTCATCTACAGTGTTATCCAGCTGTTGATAAAATCCATCCTCTTCCACTGCTTCTGCTACTGCATAATGGCAGATCAGAGTTATGCACAGTTTATTGTAGGCAGTAATAGACCTTCCGATGATGAGGTTGATATGACACTCCTGGTATGATAAGATATGCCTAGATAATGTACAAAGGTGGTCTTACTATGGATTAAAAAAAAGGATGAAAATGCCAGTCCAACTGATATTCTATAAACCTGTCTCACTTTAGTACACCCATGTTCGAAGGTTAAAACATTCTGGAACAATATATGACAAAATATTGCTCTTGCAATCCTGTTCCTTATTCTGCTCAACCAAGCATTACATTTTTGATCTTTGGGATCACAATCTTCCTCTCAGTTATCCTAATTGCAGGCAAAAAAATCATCCTGAGAAAGTAGGGCTACAAAGTTGGACTGGGGTGGCTGCCCAAAGTTGCTAATGGTTTTTGGATGGAAAATTATCATTCTCCAATTCTCATTTTCAAGAAAAATGTCCAAAAGGAACAGGCTTTGTGTGCAATGAAGTGATGTGCTTGATGTGAAAGGGCAGGGAGAAAGAAAAAAGGGTGTCAGCTTTTAAACTTGTTTTTGATCTATTTTTAATTAGGGTTTTATATTGTGGAAGCATGATCAGAGATGAATTTTCAGGGATTTCTTTGTAGGGTACAGCATAATACTAAGGCTTTAAGTATGGTAACTAAAACCAACTAAAGTCCAAAGGAGCATTTCAAACTCAACAATAATGACTCATTGATTGCCTAAGTGGAATTTCTTAATCACCTTCTCTTTGCTGCTACAATAGAGCATTAAGTATTTTCATTTTCATAAACCCTAGTCTATGCACAAAAACAAATGCTCATCTTTGTTCATGTGATTTTACTTTTGCTCACACAGAGTGGGCTTTTCTGGTGCTTTGTAAACATTTCTAAACTGCGAGCTATTTGTACTTTCTTATTCTATATTTCAGTGCTTCTTAATTCAATACTGTTAACAGATTCTATGTAAAAACATTTGTTTTTTAAAAGAGCCACCTAGTGAGGTTAATATGTTGGTTCAGCCTTGATAATTTTTTGGGACCATTTGAATAAGTTTGGTTTAGTATTTTTTTTCTCTTCTCTCTATCGATATATTTCCAAAAAGCATACAGCAAACAAATGGATACCTTCACACCTAATGGTCTTTTCACTAATGTGCAAGAAAATGGACCACACAAAGTCAAGTTAGCACATATTAAATGACTTAAAAACTGGCTGAAAGATTTCAAGGTAGTTGTAAATGGGGAATCAGCATCCAATGGAAATATGTGTAACTAGTACTAGAATACTAGGTCCACTTCTGTCCATATTTTAAAAGGACATTAACAAATAGGAAAAGGTTCAAAAAAGAGCTATAAGAATGATGTGAGGTATAGAAAATTGGAAGCTGAAGCTAGGTAAATATAGACTAGAAATAAGGTATACATTTTTAACAGTGAAGTACTTAACCAATGGAACAACTTACCTAGGGCTCTGGTGGAGTCTCTAAATCAAAGTTCAAGTATCAGAGGGGTAGCCGTGTTAGTCTGAATCTGTAAAAAAGCAACAGAGGGTCCTGTGGCACCTTTAAGACTAACAGAAATATTGGGAGCATAAGCTTTCGTGGGTAAGAACCACTCTGCAAGTCTGAAGAAGTGAGGTTCTTACCCATGAAAGCTTATGCTCCCAATACTTCTGTTAGTCTTAAAGGTGCCACAGGACCCTCTGTTGCTTAAATCAAAATTGGGTGTCATTTTAAAGATATGATCTAGTTCAGCCAGAAATTATGGGCTTGATGCAGGAATCATTTGATGAAATTCTATGGTTTGTGTTATACAGAAGGTCAAACTAGAGTATCATAATGGTTCCTTCTGGGCTTAAGACCTTTGAAGCTACATAAACATACACTGTTTCTTTCCTACTAACAGTTTCCACCAAACAGTGACCTGTTGCTCGGTGGGTATCTAGGGCTTTTAGCAGATGGGTGCAAACTAAAACCTTGAATCTGTACACTGGGTTGAGCTTACTTACATTATTAGTTATTTATTAACTATTATTATTGTTATTATTGCATTTTGTAGCCATGTTTTGGTATTGGAGTCCCTTTATACACATATACACCGCAAAAGGACAGTCCCTACACTGAAGACTTTCCAGTCTATAAGACAAGAGATAGCAGGCGGATGCAGCAAAGAAATGGAGGAGCGCAAAGTAACAAAAAATGATTATGACTGAATGTAATAAGCAGCAGTTGCAGCACACCTATGCCAATTTGATGAGATCATCCATACAGCAGAGAACCAAACCCAACAACTTGGTAATAAATTAATTACGAGGTGTATCCTTAAGTACCTTGTCCTTTTCCAGTTACACACTCATTGAAGCATTGGGTAGTCTGGTACATGGGGAAAGCACGGTAGACTACGATGAATCATTTACACATACAGGCAGTCTAGATCAGGGGTCTCAAACACACGGCCCGTGGGGCTATTTCCTGCAGCCTGTGCGCCCCCCCAGCCTACCTCCAGGCCAGGGGTGGGCAAACTACACCCGCGGGATTGTCCCCCTCGAGCCCTGCACCGGTCCCTGAAACAGCTGGCATCACGTCTCCCTCCCCCTCCCCCAGGCAGGGCTGGCTCCAGGCACCAGCTTGCCAAGAAGGTGCTTGGGGCGGACACTCCGGAGGGGGGCGGCACGTCCAGCTATTCGGTGGCAATTCGGCGGACGGTCCCTCACTCCCGCTCGGAGCGAAGGATCTCCCGCCGAATTGCCGCCGCAGATGCGATCGCGGCTTTTTTTTTTAATTATTTTTTTGCGCCGCTTGGGGCGGCAAAACCCCTGGAGCCGGCCCTGCCCCCAGGGGCCACAGGGACATGGTTCCAGCTACTTTCCGGAGCGAAGCAGGGCTGGGTCCGGCAGCCTGCCCTGGCCCCGGTGTGCGTCGCTGCCACCCCGGAGCCTGAAGCCCTCCTGCACCCCGCCCCCAACTCCCTGCGCTAAGCAGCAGCGGCTCCAGGCACCAGCGCTCCAAGCGCATGCCCTGGGGCGGCAAGCTGCGGGGGGCGCTCTGCCGGTCCCTGCGAGGGTGGCAGGCAGGCTGCGAAAGGCGGCGTGCCTGTGGGAGGTCCGCCGGTTCCGCGGATTCGGCGGCGGGTACGTCGAATCCGCGGGACTGGGGACCTCCTGCAGGCAGGCCGCCGAAGGCAGCCTGCCTGCCGTGCTTGGGGCAGCAAAAAAGCTAGAGCCGCCCCTGGCCCTGAGCCCCCTGCTGCATCCCTCACCCCTTCTGCACTCCAATCCCCTGCCCTGAGCCCCCTGCTGCACCCCACACCCCAACCCCCTGCCCTGAGCCCCCTGCTGCATCCCATGCCCCCTGCCTGCACCCCAACCCCCTGCTGCACCTCCACTCCCTGCCCTGAGCCCCCGCCACACCCCTCATGCACCCTCTGGGGACAGGGAGGGGGCAGAGTTGGGGTGGGGACTTCAGGGAAGGGGTGGGAAGAGGCAGGGCCTCATGGAAGGGGTGCAGTGGGGGCAGGGCCGGGGGCAGCGTCAGTGATGTGGCCCTCGAGCCAATGAACTAACCCTCATGTGGCCCTTGTGGTCATTTGAGTTTGAGACCCCTGGTCTAGACAGTGTGGTCTCAGTGCAGAGGTACAGGACTCTCGCTCTTCATGTATTCATAAAATGCAGATCCTATGGACACATGACCAGAGGCTGGGGTTTTTAAATCTGCCTAAGGGAATTGGGTGTTTAAAACTCTTGGGCAGCTTTGAAAATCCAAAGCTGAATATCTAAAACTACTTTACGGATAATTTTCCACTGTTTTGAGGCCACTCTTGCCTGCAAAGGAAGATTGTAAACAATAAAGCATTCATTTGCTGATTCATACCCTTTCATCTGCTAATTTAAAGTAGGAGTGGAACCCCTCATTATAGGATATCAATGAGATACATGGACACCTGCTAAACACACAGGTCTTTGGATCTAATGGAAGGGAGAGTGCTGTCACTTGTTTTATTAGGTCACTCACTTTTCCACAGAAATGTTGAACTATAGGGCAGTGGCACAAAAGAGATACTGAAATGCCCTTCTCATTACATAGCTGCTAAGGGGAAACAATGACTTAGAATTTTAGCTTTCTAAGACTAAGAGGGATAAAAAATCAAAATGGCATTGCATATACTTAGAATAAATGTTGCAGTTAACTGTAAGCAGTTATGTAGTCTCCTTCCCCTGTGTTTGTGACTAGGGCTATGTGAATAACAGATTATTCCGGCTTGCTGGCAGTTCTGAATAATAAAATAAAAAATTCATTTTGGATTGACTTGATAATTGTTTAAATTTTTTTTTGTGAACTGAGAAGTAAAAACAAATTCATTTCAGGTTGAAAGAAATAGTTTTTTGACCTGAAAATTAAACTTTCATTTTGATGTTGAGCACTTTCCCCCCACCTGACCTGTTTTTGCATTTTACAAAGATAAAACTGAAGGAAATTCCAATATAAAAAGCTGTTTGAAATTGAAAATTTGAAACATTTCAAAATGAAATAGTTTGACTCTTTTGGAATTGTTTTTTACGGGGTTTTTTACCAAATCAGTTTGCCAAAATTGACACATTCACAAAATGTTTCAGTTGACTTGACTGTATTTTCTGCTAAAAAAAGTTTCAGCTAAAAAATTTCACTCAGCTATATTTGTGACGCATGTTGCAATGTAAAAGTCAATTGTGTCAAGAAAGCCATAAGATCTAGAATATAGAAACAAGGATGGTTAACCTCTCACCCATTTTGAGGCAGGCAATTATATAAAGAGTAGAAACTGAGACTGTAAACACAAATCAAATAAAAATAACTGATAAATGAAAATATTACAATGAAAATCACATGGAGAATATGAAACTACAAAACCCCATTGTGGACTAACACAGGAAAAATAAAATGACGGCTAGATCCTTGAGTAATGTAAATTGGGTTAGTTCTACAGAACTCAATGGAGAAATGTCAATCTGGGCCAGATTCTGGCCCAATCTCACTAAACGTTGATGTCCTCAGGTCTTGATTCCAGGTCTGTGAGTTCCCAGAAAGCCCTTGCATCCTGGCCAACACCCAATGTCTGCTGAAACGTGGTGGGGCGATATTTTGCACCCTAGGCAAAACTTCCACCTTGCGCCCCCCCGTAACATCGGTTCATTGAGGGGCAAATCCCAACAAGCCTTTATAGACCCCAGGGGCCAGCCGTGCCCAGGGGCTGCTCCCCAGACCAGGTTCCCCTCTCCCCGCCCCCTGAACTCCCCTGGAGGGGGCACAGCCCCTCCATGAGCCCTCCCCACCCCACCCCGGCGGCCCCCGCCCCGAGTCCACTCACTGGCTTTGCCAGGCTTGGGCCGCTGCAGCAGCTCGCCAGGGAGGAGCTGCCTTCTGGGGGCTCCTGGGCGCTCCTGCAGCAGATGCATGTGGGCAGAGGCCCCCGTGCGCCTCGCCGGCTTCCCCCTCACCGCGCCCGGGCCCTGCGGCTCCTGGGAGTATGAGCCGCTGCCGCTGCACCACGTCCCGGAGCAGGCTCAGGGCCCCGTGCCCTGGCGGCGGCTCACATGCCTGGGAGCCGCAGAGCCCGAGTGTGGCGAGGGGAGACTGGGGGGTGCACTGGGTGCCTCTGCCCGATGCATCTGCTGCAGCCTGCAGGAGCCCCCCGGGGGGGGGCGCCAGGCCGCAACCTGGGCAGGAGGGGCGGGGGGCACGGCTGCTCCCCGCTAGCGGCGCCGCCGCCTTTGCAGGGCTCCTGTCCCCCTGCGCTGCGCCGGCTCCTCCATGGCTGGGGCTCGCCGCCGACGCTCTGGCTCTCCAGTGCCTCCGGAAGGCGGTTCCTCCCTGGCGAGCCAGGATACCGCTTTTTGGCACCCCCAGGGCCGTCCTTAGGATTTATGGGGCCCTATGCAGTATTATTAAACTGGTGCCCCATGCCCGACGGCAGCCTGAGCTTGCAGCCTGGCGGGGGCGGAGGGACAAGGCAGAAAGAATAACAAGACGGCCAGCCCGCCTCACGGTGGCGGAGAGTCACAGTTCCCCGCAGAGATCCCTGTACCCTCTCCCTCACGCAGAAGGTACCTAATTAAAAGCACTAAACTTGGGAATAAAAAATGTCAGTCACAGGTTTTTTGATATGCCCTGAAGTTTGTCAGACATTTATTTGCAAAAACTTTGTAGTAAAGGAGAGTCAACTGTCTTGCTGAATACAACATTAAATATTATGGAATACATGATGCAGCTCTTCTCTGTTTTACATTTTCTTAATCAGTATTTCTAAGCTGATTTTATATTTTAAATGTACTCTTAAGCCTTCTGTCATAACTATAAAGGGAAGGGTAACAGCTCTCCTGTGTACAGTACTATAAAATCCCTCCTGGCCAGAGACTCCAAAATCCTTTTACCTGTAAAGGGTTAAGAAGCTCGGGTAACCTGGCTGACACCTGACCCAAAGGACCAATAAGGGGACAAGATACTTTCAAATCTTGGGGGGGGGGAAAGGCTTTTGTTTGTGCTCTTTGTTTAGGGGTTGTTCGCTCTTGGGACTGAGAGGGACCAGACATCAATCCAGGTTCTCCACATCTTTCTAAACAAGTCTCTCCTATTTCAAACTTGTAAGTAAATAGCCAGGCAAGGCGTCTTAGTTTTACTTTGTTTTCTCAACTTGTAAATGTACCTTTTACTAGAGTGTTTATCTTTGTTTGCTGTACTTTGAACCTGAGACTAGAGGGGAATCCTCTGAGCTCTTTAAGTTTGATTACCCTGTAAAGTTGTTTTCCATACTGATTTTACAGAGATGATTTTTACCTTTTTCTTTAATTAAAAGCCTTCTTTTTAAGAACCTGATTGATTTTTCCTTGTTTTAGATCCAAGGGGGTTGGATCTGTATTCACCAGGAGTTGGTGGGAGAAAGGAGGGGGATGGTTAATTTCTCCTTGTCTTAAGATCCAAGGGGTTTGGATCTGTATTCACCAGGGAATTGGTGAAAGATTTCTCAAGGCTTCCCAGGGAAGGGAATTAGCTTTGGGAATGGTGGCAGCGGACCAGATCTAAGCTGGTAGTTAAGCTTAGAAGTCTTCATGCAGGCCCCCACATTTGTACCCTAAAGTTCAAAGTGGGGAAGCAGCCTTGACACCTTCATAAAGTAATCATTCCAGATTACTACATATTTAACTCACTGAAATAGACATTATTTTAAATTAATCAGTCACAGAGGTTTAGTGTGTTCATAACAATGTTCATTGCTTTTAGAAAAAGGGAACACTAATTGACTGTGTGTGATCTCCATAACAATACACATGTTTATGAAATTTCACCAACTTTAAAAAATATGTTTCCAAAGATTTTAGGCATAACAAAGGATTTTATATCTTACTAAGCTACTGGTTTTGCTTAAAACTAGTTCATCAGATAGTCAGAAGTAAAGAAAGGGAAACTCTTTGTCCTGCTATCTAGAAGCAAAGGGCTGTTGCTTCCTTCAATGGGCGGGGGGAAGGGGTGGTGAAGGGAGAAATGGATGGGCAGAAAGGACAGGAAGACTTTGGAAGTAAGTTTTCTTACTATAGTAATTAAAATGACAGGTTTCAGAGTAGCAGCCGTGTTAGTCTGTATCCGCAAAAATAACAGGAGTACTTGTGGCACCTTAGAGACTAACAAATTTATTAGAGCATAAGCTTTCGGGTTGTAGCCCACGAAAGCTTATGCTCTAATAAATTTGTTAGTCTCTAAGGTGCCACAAGTACTCCTGTTATTTTAGTAATTAAAATGTGCATTTTAGATAAGGGTGGTCTTTTGAAGAATTTATTTAAAAAACCATATGTCTGAAGATCCAAGCATTTAAGGCTAAAGATGATTGTGCATCTAAAAATCTATGCAAGGATTTTTTTAGAGATGTGATTTTATAATCTTCACCAACTCACTAATGAAATATTTTTAAAGCAAATTTTAAACTAAGGTCCTGTAGACTGATATGTTCTGAGTAAATATTACAGTCATGCACAACTGTTTTTGTCAGTACATTCTGAAACTGACAGTAGATACCTGGGGGTTGGCAAATGCCTGTTAAATGTCTTCATTACCCCTTGAATGGCTCTTTAACAGTTTCAGTGTTGGGCTAATAGGTCTGGCAGGCTGGAGACTTTTTCTCTTAACTACTAGATCCCCTTCCCAGGAAGACTCAAAGCCTGCAGGAAGGGTCAGAACAGGGATAGGAAAACCAGTAGGGTGGACATTAAGACCCAGTGGTGCCCCAAATTTTCAGGTGCCCTACGCAGCTGCCTATGCCTGAGGACAGCCCTGGGCACCCCCAACCACTTGCTGCCCTAGGCGACTGCCTAGTTCGCCTACTGGTTGCACCGGCCCTGGGGCCGAGGAGCTAGCAGGACTGCAGCCTTTGTCAAGATGAGGCTAACCAGAGCCCTGACTGGAGGATTGCCTGGCTCTACCATTAGATCCAGCCATGCTATTTAAGTCAGAAGGAGGCACAGGAAATTGTCTGAGCAACTAGGTGATTCCTTGTTGCTGCTGCATCGGACCCTGCTCCCTGCATTCCTTACCTAATCCTGTTCTTGATTCTTGCTCCACTCCTGACCTGCTCCTGGCTCGTGCCTTGCCACTGACTTCACCACTAGTTTCCACTGTGCTCCGGATCCTTGCCTCTCCTCCTGTTCCTGCCCTTACACCTTGCTTCCAACCACTGATTACCAGTCCTGGATCTGACCCTGGCCCCTACTTCTGACTCCAATTCTGGCTTGATCCATAGCTCTGACATTTTGTATCTGACTCTGGCTCCGACCCTTAGCTTCGATTCATAACTCTGATGCTGACTCGAGCCCTGCCTTTCGTAACTGTTAGTTGACTCTTATTCCCTGACCTGGACTCCTGCTCTGACCACATCTGGGTCCCTAACACTAAAACCGAAAAATTTTCATTTTCAGTTCAATAGGACTGGAAATCTTTTCTTTGTACATACAACACTTTACTGATCAGCCACTCTTCTTTTAGCAAATTTTGTTAATTTCACTGAATAATCAGGAGTTACAGCAGTTCTGCATTTGTTTGCTCAGATGAGAAAATCAATATCTTTGTGTTAAATGCTCAGGCAAAAGCACATATATTTACAGTTCACTGATGCCCCCTTGTGGAAATAAATAGATAAGAACTTGTACACGTATACAGTATAAAATAATACAAATTTTCATGTAGGGCCAGATTCTGAAATTGTCACACACTTTGAGTAGCACCTTACTTCACAAGTAGTCTCAGTGACTTTAGTAGGGCTTTATCTGGACTTAGATATATTCAACATGAGTACGGGAATCAGAATCTGGTCCCAAGTTATTATTTCTACTCCCAGTGTACTACTATAGTTAACATACCTTAAGCAATCTCCTGTGTAACTGGCTTCTGCACTATTTAACTTTTCAGGACATAAGGCAGCTTGCAAGATTTTCTGTCTCAGGCAACAATTTAATAGACTCTAGGGATTTACCGACTGAAGAATATTTTTTTCCAATAACTCCTTCTGCTGCTATGACATATTAATAATGTCTACAGCAGGCATTCAACAAGAGAAGAGGACACAGGGTTATTGGAAAACATAAAGGCAATAAAAATAGTGAGTCATATAACCACATATAAAAACATTTTATGTCTCTCATAAATTGATCCAATCTAGTTATGGCAGCATGTATGTTTACATTACAAAACCAGGATTTCTTGATAGTTTCCTACACTGTGCTATATGTTGTCTATAGAGTGTACAAAAATATCTACACTTTTTTTTCTAAAAATATTTAAAATGTTAAAGTAGTGATATGAATTTTCCTTACTTTTACATTCTGTTCTCCCACCATCGTATGAAGGGTTGTTCAAACATGACAGTGTCAGCTACAAATCAGGCATATCTCCAGGACACATTTTATCATCATGCCTTTTTTCAGCACATTTGAAATTTTTAAAAGTGCTGTTCTAGCCAGGAGATCAAGAGGTGAAGTGCTTCGGTGAGACTATCTCTTGGGCTAAAAGTACGCTTCAGTCTAATAACTCCAGTCTGTGCATGTCTACATGTCACTATTCACTCCGATTTTTCACGTGATCCTTCCTTCCATAGGCTACAACCACTACTCACACTGAGTAGCACGTATTCATGCAACTAGTCCCATTGGTTTGTCCTAAACTTTACTACTACTTTTCTCAAGGTCAAGGCCTCTTTTTCCCCCTAGTCCACACAATGAATTCATCAGTCTTTTCTAGAACTGTCACCTCTATGTTGTGAATTCTTCACAAGGGTCAAAGTTCTCCCATGTGCAAAGAGGCTTATGCATGAAAATCCCACCCTTAACCTTCAAGACAGGACTGAAGTGTGATGACCCTCTGCACAGGGTTGAAAGTAATCCAATATGCAGCCTTCTGCATATTGGAAGAGGAGGCAGAGCCAGAAGCTGAGAGTGTCATTTCATTTTCCCTGTATTGCAAGCTATTTACAGCA
Organism: Emys orbicularis; assembly: GCF_028017835.1. Classification (NCBI taxonomy): domain Eukaryota; kingdom Metazoa; phylum Chordata; order Testudines; family Emydidae; genus Emys; species Emys orbicularis. The sequence goes on from NC_088684.1 coordinate 93,406,974, forward strand.
GGATGTTAGTATAATAGCTGTTATGCTGCTTGGTATGGGACATAGCTAAGAGTGCCAATCTCAGGTATAAGAGGCAGAAGACAGTTTTCACTCTATCAAGAGAGCTGTTCAAATTGAGGAGAATCATTTTCCTTGAAGAAATGATATTCAAAGAATATTTTAATCCAAGTAACTTTATCCATCTGTGAGGACTTTAATTAGTGAGAGTACTGGGAATGGTTGAGCTGTCTTGCTTCTGTTTCCCTCTGTCTTACTGGCACTACCGTGTATTCTTCCATAATATTGCTGTTAGATGGCAGTTTGCAAAATCAGGAAGCCTGAAACCGCCACCATCAAGAAGTGCTTCTATATTGTTGTTAATGCTAGTCTCTGCTTTCTACTATTCCATATAAATGACTGTTGTATCCACCAGGCAAAGTATTAACAACTTCAACAGAACTTTATTTACAGTGCAAGTCTCTTCTCCAAGCTGTAGCTGCACACTCTGTAACTCTCCCAGCCTCCTCAATTCCTCCCTGTTTCCTGTCCTTTCAGACTCCCAACAGCCAGTGCTCCCAGTTCTAATAATTACAAGCAGCATCTAAACACCACATTCCCTCCTCTCTTAAGAAACTTTCCAAATTAAAATAAACATTGTTGTTCTAACCCCAGGAACAAATATGAAACAAGACACTATACTGTTGGCAGGAATATTACACTGAAAACACTGTAGATACTACATAACATAGTCTTTAGTCCAGGCAGGTGGTCGTCTGAGTCTGACAGGCCGTCTCTCAAGCCCCAGTTCCAGTGCAATGTCTTGTTGTGTTGGTTCTACAGTGAAGTCATCCAATGCAGACTGGGTATTGGCATAATCTCCTCTTGGTGCATAGGCAGGTGCACGGTAAGAAGCATTCCATACCCGCCCATCAGAAAGTTGATAGGTGTAAGGTCCCTTCTTCTCTATGATTTTAAGAGGAGCTGTGAATTTATGGTCCCCTTTGCGTAAGATTCCAGGTTTTCATATTCTAACAAAGGAACCACACTCAAACTTTGGTTCCTTAGCACCCCGCCGTTTGTCTGTGAAAGCCTTAGACTTTTTTGGTTCTGTTCAACTGTCTTTCTCATATCATCCTTGTTTGGGGCATCAGGTCGTGCCTTTAACAATCCAGCAATGTTCAGTTTAGTAGTCATCTGTTTCCCATGAAGTAACTCTGCGGGTGATCTTTGTGTTGTGGCATGTCGTGTAGCCCGGTATGCTTGCAAGAAATCAGTAGTGAAGGGGATCCACAATCGCCCTTCCAGTTTAGCTGTTTGCAAACTCTCTTTCAAACTTCTGTTAAACTGTTCAATTTCTCCATTGGCTTGAGGGTAATATAGGGATGACCTCCTGTGTAAAATGTTCCTCTCTGCTAGAAAAGTTTCAAACTCCAGGGAAGTAAATTGACTACCATTATCTGAAACCAGTTCTTTGGGGTTACCTTCCTGGCTAAAAACTGAAGAGAGAAACTTAATTACTGTAGCAGAAGAAATTTGCGATGTAAACGCTACCTCAGGCCATTTGCTGAAATAGTCTATTAAAGTGATGGTATAACGACAGTCAGTTGGAGCAGTGTCAAAGGGTCCTACAACGTCAATCGCCACTTTTTCCCATGCAGATTCAGGAAAAGGAACAGGCTGTAATGGAGGGTTACATGTCACTGCTGTCTTATCATGCATTTGGCAAGTGACACAGGATTTTATGAGTGCTTCAGTTTGAGAGTCCATCCCTGGCCACCAATACAGATCCCGTAGTCATTGTTTGGTTCCGACAATTCCTTGATGAGTATCGTGTGCCAGGTGTATGAGTTTTGACTGTAATTCTTCTGGCACAAGTAGCCGGTGTGTACCTCGTAGCACACAGCCATCGAGCAAAGAAAGTTCATCCCGAACTCTAAAATAAGGCAGCAAAACTGGGTCAAGGTTTTTAGGGTTACTGGGCCATCTCTTTGTCAGAAATTCCCGTAGTTTTTGTTGAATTGGACACGCTGAACAAGCAGCTTGAAATTGTTCTCTTGTAACTGCAGTAAGAGTGCTTGTAATAAGCGCAACTACTACATCCTCATCCTCTGGTGGACCATCTGGTGAAGGCAAAGGCAGGCGAGAAAGGCAATCAGCTACCACATTTTCGTTTCCAGGCTTATATTCCAGTTCATAATTGAAAGAGAGTAGTCTTGCAGACCATCTAGCAATATGATATCCTGCTCTTCCCAGTCCTTTCGTGGTGAGCAACTTCATCAAAGGGCTGTGGTCTGTGCGCAACTTGAACGTGCGGCCCCACAGGTAAGTTCTCCATTTTTCAGTAGCCCAGACACAAGCGCTTCTTTTTCAACTGTAGAATATTTTCTCTCAGCATTACTTAGTGTCCTTGAAGCAAATGCAACAGTCCTCTCAGTGTTGTCCTCATGAAGTTGTGTGAGGACAGCCCCAAGTCCATAATCAGAAGCATCAGTAGTTACAATTGTGGGCAATGCGGGACTGAATAATGCAAGTACTGGACTATGTACAATCAAGTCTTTCACCCTTTCGAAACTAACTTGTGCATCCGTTGTCCACACTAAGGTTGAACTTCTCCGTAGTAATTCTCGTAACGGTTCAATGACAGAAGCATAATTGGGAATGAATTTTGCATACCAGAAGGTAAGACCCAAGAAGGAACATAAGGTTTGCAAATCTGTTGGAGGAGGAGCATTTGAAATTGCCAGGATTTGATCTGGATCAGGTTTTAGTCCAGCCTGTGAAATTGTATGCCCCAGAAAGCAGAGTTCAGTTTGTCTAAATTTGCATTTGGACCTATTGAGCTTGAGGCCTGCTTTGCTGATGCAGTTTAGTACAGACTGCAGGTTATTGTCATGTTCCTCAGTAGTATTTCCAAACACAATAATATCATCCAAATAGCACTGAACTCCATGTTGAGTCTTCAGAATCAATGACATCATTTTTTGAAAGGCACTTGGGGCTGATGCGAGACTGTATGGAACACGTTTAAAACGAAATAGTCCCTCATGTGTAATAAATGCTGTGAGGTCTCTGCTATCTTCATGCAACATAACCTGGTGGTATGCGCTCTGCAAATCAAGAGTAGAAAACATCTTTGCTCCACGGAGTTCTGCAAATACTTCCTCTATGTGAGGAAGAGGATGGCTGTCAATCACAATAGCTTTATTTGGCTCCCTTAAGTCCACACAAAGGCAAATGTCTCCACCCTTCTTCTGCGTCACTACTATAGGTGCAACCCATTCCGAGGAGTTAATCTCTTCAATAATGTCCTTTTGAACAAGTTTTCTAAATTCCTCTGAAACAGCTTCCCTGACTGAAAATGGTAAGCACCGTAATTTCTGTCGTACAGGCAACACATTATTCCGCATTTTAACTTTATGCAGAAACCCATAAGCACAGCTGAGTTTCTCCTCAACCTGGAGTTGGGTCCCAGCTGAAACTGGTGTGTGTACCGCAAGAGTGCTTTGCTGAGGAAGATCAATTCGTCCATTAACTACCCTGAGATTTAAAGCAGCTAATAAATCTCTGCCAAGGATAGCAGTGCCTTTGTGGACAATGTAGAACTCCGCAGTTACACAGCGATCACCAAAAGTAACTATTGCTGGCAGGCAGCCATGTACTGGAATATGGTTTTTCAAATAGCATACCAAGTGAAGTTTGGGTTCAGTAAGAGGCACATCTTTAAAGTAATGCAAATAGATGGAATCAGGTAGTATAGATACTGCTGAGCCAGTGTCCAACATTAGCTGAATAGAGTGTGATTTGCCTGAGGGTATGGCAGAAACATTTACAGTGCACTTTATCTGTTCTGGAATATGTGCAGTAGTGATTTTGTCTACACTCAGCACAGTAACATCTGGTATTGTAACTGCATGCACCTGTTGATTGAACTGGCTACTGCGACATACTTTAGCAAAATGCCCAATCTTTTTGCAATGATTGCACTGAGCTACTTTTGCTGGACATCCTGTGTAGCTTGCAAGATGTTGTGAGGATCCACAGCGAAAGCATGCTTTTACTGTATTTTGCATTCGCTGATTCAGTGGCTTTTCATTAGTTTTCCTTTTGCAATTGTTTGTCTGCAGTGATAGTGAACTTTTCTGCAAAGGAGTCACAGCCTGGACTGGGCCTCTTGTACCCTGGCTCATTATTTTGGCTTCAGTTGTAGCTGACTCAATCTGAGTAGCAATGGTTATTGCTTTTTCTAGTGTAAGTTGTGGTTCTAGAAGTAAGCGTTCTCTTACATGAAGCATTGTTGTTTTCTCAATGAGCTGGTCTCTAATCATCTCATCTGCCATATTCCCAAAGTCACAAGTTACAATCAGACTCCTCAAGGAAGCCATATACTGCATTATAGTCTCCCCTGGTTTCTGCTCACACTGGCGAAATCTGTAGCGATTAGCTACTACATTCACTTTTGGCACAAAAAAGTTCTTTAATGCAGTGAGTGCAGTCTCATATTTATCATCTGCAAGGGAAAAAGTGTAAAATATACACTGCCCTTCTGCTCCAAGGCAGTGGATTAGCAGAGCATGCTTTCTTACTTCAGAAATCTCTGTAGCACTGATTGCAAGCAGATAAGTCTCAAACATACGGATCCAGGCAGTAAAAGCAATTGGAGGCTCACCTGGGCTTTGCAGAAAGGGTGCAGGTGGGTTCAGAGGCAGAAGATCCATCCTCGTCGCCAAAATGTTGTATCCACCAGGCAAAGTATTAACAACTTCAACAGAACTTTATTTACCGTGCAAGTCTCTTCTCCAAGCTGTAGCTGCACACTCTGTAACTCTCCCAGCCTCCTCAACTCCTCCCCCCTCCTTCCTGTTTCCTGTCCTTTCAGACTCCCAACAGCCAGTGCTCCCAGTTCTAATAATTACAAGCAGCATCTAAACACCACAATGACTCAATGACATTATTCATCATTTTAAAGCAAGAGTTAAAGACAGTTAGTAGTAACAGCAATATACAATTAATTTGTGCAACCACCATGTGCTAATGAATGTTTCACCCCACCAAGCGTGCTGCAATATGTTCGATAGAATCATGGTAGTTTATTTTTGACTGTTGCTGGATGATGTCAAATATGTATTGGCTCAAATTACAGGTCTGCTGTGAAAGAGTACTAGGATAAAAAAGCACCACCTTAGTGTTTTCAGATCTGCTTCCCAACTGTATGTCAAGTCATAGTTGCTGAGTTTAGTGGATAAAAAGTTTATATTGCATCTTACTCCTGTTAGCCCTGAAGAGCCAGGACAACTTAGGGCATGTCTTCACTGGAAAAAAAGTTTGTTCTTAACTCTGGTTAGCTAACCCAGGTTAGCTAACTTGGGTTAAAATAGCAGTAAAGAAAAGGCAACTCAGGTTAGCAGTTCAACTTCAACCCCAGCCTCCTCTATAGGCTTAGGGTGACCAGATGTCCCGATTTTATAGGGACAGTCCTGATTTTGGGGTCTTTTTCTTATATAGGCTCCTATTACCCCCCACCCCCTGTCCCGATTTTTCACACTTGCTGTCTGGTCATGCTATATAGGCTTGAGCTTCGGTTAGACTCCAGCTGGGAAGAACAGAAGCAGCCAAAGTAGGGACTGCTGCAGTAGGGGGGAAGGAGATAAAATGGGGCCCAGTCGAGGCACCTTTCCATCCAGCCACCCCAGACTATGCTGGGGAGACCTCCAACACACATGCTCTGGGGGTACTATGATTCAGGCGGTGTCTCCCCTGCATGTGGCCTTGGGGAAAAACTTCAGAAAGGAGCCACCCAAAGGGTCCAAACAGTAGGAGCAGCCAAAGCAGGGACCTTTTTTACCTTTCAGCATCCCAGTCAAAACTGTAGAGTGTTTTCCGACTTTCTCTGCCCTGGGCTGATTGTTTGAACCCACTCTTCCCCTTAGTCTCTTCACCTCAGCTTCATTCCATACCGTCTTCTCCCCTGCCCTGTCCTCTTCCCTTCCCATTTAGCTGATCTTCTCCCAAGTAAGCAGTATTCCACTTCCCCCGCACCCCCTCCAACCAAAAAAATTGTGGCACAAGGATAATGTTTGCTGACATCACATTGTTTGCTCTGGTGGTGAGTTCTACCCCTTCACTCAACCCTGTGTCTGATTTGTCTAATTTGGATTATAATCTGTTTGGGACATGGACCATCTCCTATTCTGTACAGCGCCTAGCACAATGGGGCCCCATTCTTGGCTGGGCCTTAGGCACTACTGAATTAAACAATTATAACAACAGTAACAGCTAACTCAAGTTAAGAATACCATTATTTTTTTTGCAATGAAGAGTGAGCTGGATTCTCTTCTCTCTTGTGTATCACACAAACCTGTTTACTAAATTCAAGTTACAGAACCAATGTTACACCTGTGCAAACCCACTGACAGGCACAGAGATGAACAGCTGTCATCCAGGGTATAATCTGCAGAAAATGGGGGCTGCATAGGTGTCACTGAGGCAGAATTCAGCCTGCAGCCTCTTTACTTCTAAACCGAGCACATTTGATATGCAAGAGTAATTGACAGACATTAAAAATTGAACCGCATGCTATCATTTTGCAGACTAGCACTACATTTTACATAGATTGCCCAAATATTTCATCCATTTTTAAAGCCAATGAGATTGACACTTTTTCGACACTTTCTGCATTTCAGCCTGCTTTTAACTATGCAATAAACATTGTTTTGAAGACTTCTGTTGAACCTTGCAGAGTCATCTTTTATTAATGTAGCAAACTTAATGCTAAGTTGTTTTGGTTACTGTTACCCAATTTTCCCAGGTTGATTTTTATTATTTATAAAGTACTACAAGTGTACACACACTTTATTGAAACTATATAGGACATACAACCTCTCTCAGACAAATATGAATGCGAATAGCTCAACGCAAGTAGACCTAGACAATGCTGATGAAACATTAATTTGGAAAGCTTGACAAGGATGATTTGATGTCTGGAAAACCTGCCTTATTGTGAAAGAAGAGCTCAATCTATTTAATTATGCAAAAGAAGTTTAAGACTAGAGGTGACTTGATTACCATATTCAAGTACCTACATGGGGAAATTTTTTCTGTTAGTAAACAGCTCTTAAATCTAGGAGAAAAATGTGTAACAAGATCCTATAGTTGGAAGCTGAAGCTAGACAAATTCAAACTAGAAATAAGATACTAATGTCTAACAGTGAGGGCACTTTACTACTAGAACAACTGATGTATGGATGGCATGGATTCTCCCTCACTTTAAGTCTTTACTTCAGGTCTGGATCTCTTTTAAAAATATATGCCATACAGCAAACAGAAATTATGGACTTGATGCAGAAATGACTGGGTCAGGTTTTATGGCCTGTGTTATGCAGGAGGTCACATTAGATGGTCACAATGATTCCTTCTGGACTTAAAAATTTATGAATCTAAGCTACCAAGGAAATAGATGTAAAAAATATAAAGCAGTGGACAGAATGTGCTTGGCATACAGACAGAAGAAGCCTGTTTGTAGGTTAAGGATTGGCATGAAGGGAAGAATGGGAGAACAACACAAAACGGTAGTTTGGAGAGTGCATGGAAGAATTTGGGGATCAAGGAGGTGCCCAGAAAAAAAATGAGAACAGTGATGTAGTTGGGGTAGAGTTATCATGAGCCTTTATAGTTAGGCTGAGGAGCTAGAATTAAATAGTGGAGAAGAGGGGAAGCCAAAGAAGGGATTGGCAGAGAGGCTGTGTTGGCTAGTGCACTGATTTCCCATCCCATGAAATAAAACAGTCAGACAGCCTTCAGTTAGTTATGGTCCCTTCTTCCCAGGGACGCCTTTGTGAGAACGTATAAAGAGACCAAACAGAATAAAACCAGCAGTAACAAAACGCAAACAACAACTGAATCCCTCAGTTTCCACATACAGACCTCAAGGCAGCACACCCCAACACACCCAGCTGTTTCCCCGTTGCTGCCACCCAGGCAGCCCTTTATATTTCCCTGGCTTTTGTAAGTCAAGGTTAATTGGCCGCCACATCAACCCTTTAGGATCTTTAGGGTACCCTTAAGGAGTACCCTTGTACCCTGTCTCCACTCCTCCAACCCCGAGAGTGTGGCAGAGGGCACACACTGTGCCATCTACACTTGCCCATTCCAGGGGAAAAAAAGTTTTTCCATGTGCTGTCCCAGGCCTACAAAAGGGAATGGCAACAGGGCTCCACACCACTGTGAGCATCTGGAATTATCTTTTATAGCCTGCAGCCATTTATGGGTGGGTGGTTCATGACCAGAGTGAAGGGCGCTCCCAGGAAGTAGTACTGTAATGACTCCATGGCCACTTAACTGCAAGATTCTCTTTTTTCTATCATAGAATTGTTTTTTTCCCTCTGGGAGAAGCTTCCTACTGAGATATAGGCTGGGGTGTTCTCCACCTTCCTCCACAGGTGATAAAACCACCCCAAGTCCCACCTCACAGGTGTCAGTTTGTAGTCTGAATTATTTCATACAGCCTGGGCTCAGCAACTCTGGTTCACTGCACAGGATGTGCTTGACTGTGCCAAATCCATTGGCACAGGTTTAGTGTCCATTGGCCCTTTCTCAGGGCCCTGTTCTTTAGGAGGTCCATTACAGTGGTGGTTACCATGCAAAATCGAGGCACAAAGCTCCTATAGTACCCTGCTAATCCCAGGAATGACTTCACCTGTCCTTTGGCTATAGGGACTGGAACATTTACCTTGCTGGCTAGGAGTTGTATTTGCCCATTCCCCAGAGTATATCCTAAGTATTGTGAACCAGGCCCTAGCTTTCCTCTGGGTGGTAATCAGCTTAAATCACATTTATTTACAGCTAGGCTGTTTTCCGGCTACCAGAGATATCTCACATTTTTATTAATAAAAAACAGAGTGGAGAGAAAAAAAGAGTGTAAAATCCAATACTGCACAGCATCAACAGCACATTAGAAGCCAATGGGCAGAATACACAGCGGCTGTGGCAGCCCTTCCAGGCAAAATTGGATCTATTGTTCATTTTTGGAGCTAAACATAAACATTGGGAGTGCTCATTGTGTTTTTTGTTAGGGAGGCAAAGGTCAGTTTTCTCCTTCCACATATTTTTGTTTGGTGTGAGTGACCAAAACCCAAATAATCTGTGCTGTACTATTGAAGGCAGGTCACTGCTTGGCAGTACAAACCAAAACAAGAGAACATACCATGTGTACATTTCACCTATCTACATTTTTACAACAAGCGAGATTCCACTGGGTAAGAAACTGAATGGAACAGAACAGTTGCAGTGGAGTTTGATTTTAATGATCACTGCGTGTAGTGATCATTTGTCTGTATGTTACATTCCAAAGACTGTTCTTATTGGTGCAAATGTTTGAACCTAGCGTATGCTGGTTTTAAGTCTAATAGTTCAGTGGGACATGCAGTTCTGATTAGATTGGAAATAGTTTGATTCTCTTTGATGTTTTAATGGGTCAAATTCTATGGCCAGTTATGAAGAATCATTGCACTCAGAGGATATAAAGTAAAGTGCAGAGGGAATTCAAGGAGTGTGTGGCCTATAGACAATGGCACCTATGTAGAGTGTCTATCAACATAGGAAAGAGACAGACAAGTTTCCAGCCTTCTAATTCATGGTCTGTGGTGTAAAGACTGACATGCAGACCCCTGCCCACTCTGATTGGCTCCCCATCAAATATCTACATACCTATGACAGTGACGATCACAAACACATTTCACCTGTTTGAGGTGACCTCCAGTGACACGTAGTCAGCTTTGTGGCTGGTGAGCATCTGGGAGCCTTGTCTGAGTGATGCAGAATGAAAGCGCCCATTGCAGCTAAAGATGAAAGTACAAAGAGAAAAACTGTCCCCTTCTATAATACAATAACCAAATGCAGGTGGAGTGATTTTAACTGGTGTTCTGAGAGGTAGTTTTACCACCAGAGAAAAAACAGTGAGGAAGATTGAAGTTCTTTATTCCAATTACTCTGAACTTGTGTTCAAATAATGTCCTAAAAATAGTCATGGGGAATAAATCTAAACTACCACTTGATGTCACCATTGCTCTGCCTATGCACAGCTGTTCCAGAAATCTTTATGAAGATCATGGAAGAATTAAAAAGTTCAATTATAATATTTATTTAGAAAGCTGTTTTACAGAAAATATACATGAAATTTCAGCGAGCAGGTTTTACCCTATCCTGGGTATTGGGTGCTACACAACATACCAGAGGGCAGGATTCACAGAGTCAAGTGAAGTGGTGGTTTGTAGAAATGCAACATACTCACAGTCATCTCTTTACTGGGGAATCTGCAAGCAACCAGTAGGGGCAGATCTGGCCCTTACAAAAATTAATAAAATTAAACTACAAAGATTATTAAAGGAGAAAAATTCTAATGAAAGATAAGTGCAGCATATACATCATATGGTATACAGACATGCACAGCCCAGCTTTGGGGAAATGATATAGATGGGTTTCATCCTTAATTTCAGGGCCGGCTCCAAGCACCAGCCTACCAAGCATGTGCTTGGGGCGGCACCTGGAGGGGGGCGGCGCTCACCTGGGGAGAGCGGAGCCGCAGCGGGCTCACCGCCCTCCCCCGGCGCTCTGGCCGGGCTCACCGCCCTCCCCCCGGCGCTCCAGCTGGCCGGGGAGAGCGGGGCTGCCCTCCCCCGGTGCTCCGGCCGGTCGGGGAGAGCGGGGCCCCGGCTGGGCTCTCCGCCCTCCTCCTGGCGCTCCGGCCGGTCGGGGAGAGCAGGGCCCCGGCCGGGCTCTCCGCCCTCCTCCCGGCGCTCCGGCCGGCCGGGGAGAGCGGGGCCGCGGCCGGGCTCTCCGCCCTCCTCCCGGCGCTCTGGCCAGTCGGGGAGAGCGGGGCCCCGGCCGGGCTCGGCGCCCTCCCCAGGGGGCGGGGGGCGCCGGGAGGCTTTTTTGCCAGGGGCGGCAAAAAAGCCAGAGCCAGCCCTGCATACAAATTAACAGTATAAAAGTAATACACTTGAATAGTATTGTGAACTCAAAACAATCAGCATATTTGTAAAACACCAAACCCCACACATTCACACATCCTGGACATTTATAATCATTTTGTTCATTTTCAGAGTGCCTTACAAACATTTACTAATTAAACTTCACAAAAACCAGGTGAGATGGGTAATGATCATTATTACCATTTAACAGATGCAAAACAACTAAGGCACCTCCCCAAAGTCACAGGGAGTCACTGTCAGAACCAGGACTAGATCTAAAAAATCATGTCTCCCAGAGATACAATACATCAAAGTGTCAGAATAAACTAAGCAGGTGTCAGCAAGTGTCAGAATAAACTAAGACAAGGTAGAACAGAGGCATATACAAAAGTGGCATCAATAGAAGTTTCCCTTTTCAATTATGCACCCAAATTAGATATTAAAGACTTGGTCTATTGCCACAGGGGCTTGATTGCCATATCTCACTTCCTCCAAGTCAGGTGTTGTTCTGATATTGATATTACTAAGGGCTCAGTTCATCATTTTCCTCAACAAATATACCAATGGATTCTGGCTCTGAATCTATCAAGTTCACTCAACACAAAATTAATAGGTCTCAGAAACTTTTTTAAATTATCTGAATTTAAGTGGCCCTGAGACATGGAATGGCTGAGGAAGTAGACAGCTAATACAGTTTCCAACAAACCCATGTATTTTCTTCATTTTCAGTGCCTGGAATAAATCTGTTATGAATGCAGAGACTGGAAGAACAGAGCTAGTAACTGAAATACAAAAAGTTAGAAAATACTGGGACTTTGGGGCAAGGTAGCAGAAAAATATGCTTAAGGCCTGATTCTCATGTACACAAAGGCCCCTTTACAATGTAAAATTTCTCCTGTGATTGACAGCTAGGGACCTGATTCTCATTTACATTAATGTAAACAATGTAAAGGGGTCTTTGTATAAGTGAGATACAAGTCTGTAGCCTTCAAACATAGGAGATTTTTCCCCACTAAACAGAGGGAGCAAAGTCACCTTGTTTTTGACTTTTCGGTCTCTAAATAGCTCTTCCATTTAGTGGCCAGCTTTTTGGTGAGATAGCCTGGGAGAGTTATATGTAACACAACTGTGCCTTTGTCTATGCAACAAAGTTTTTCAATGGGGAACTTCTATTTGGGAGTTTGTGGTTCTCAGAAAAAAAAATTGTTTATAGTAACTATAAGGAATGAAGGAAACTAGGCCTTCCATTATCAAGCTACTTCAGCAGTGTTATTTTGGATTGGATAATTACTGACTTGAATCAGGATACTACCAGTGAAGGCCTCAGAAATCAATGCCTTTCCTGGAGTGAAACCTAAGTCTATTAGTATCTGTGAAATTCTCATTGGCAAGTTAGTATATATAAAGAGAAGTAGTAATTTACTTCTTTCAATATTCTGTTAGGATATTATGTGTAAGAGTAATGAAAAAAGATATACCAATTACTTACAAACATTTCAAAATGGATTACAAATGTACCACTCCCACAGATAGCACTCACTCCTGTTCTGATTGAAAACAATGGCTGAACTTCCATTAGCTTCAATTGAAGCAGGACTGGGCTTATAAAATAAGGGTTATTAATGTGCCAGTTGCTAACTCAGATTATTTTATTCTTTTTCAAGCTGTTGGAATAGTATTTCCACCCCCGAGTGAAGAAACCATTGTTGGGAATAGTTGCAATGAAGAGTGAAGCTAGGTGAACTGCACAGAAACTTTCTATAAGTATTCACTTAAATCTAAAAGTGATTATGCTTTGATCATGCTGCCTTTGTATTTGCTTTTCATGAACAGTCAAACAACTATACTTTATTCTCATGAATGCTTGGAGAAAGCAAATATTATTTCTAGAGCTGCAAGGAGAAAAGTGATTGTTTCACAGAGAAGTTTGATATTTTAAAATTTGGTTATGTTCTGATTCAGAACAACCCCCTTTCCCCCCAAATTTGAAATTCTCGGTGAAAAGGAAAGCCTGCGGGTTTCTGACTCAAACGCTCCACCTGGCTGGTTGCCCTAGAGCTGTGGACCATGGAAGCGCTGGGGTCCCTGAGTCTGGGGAAGTCCACCTTGCTGGCTGCCCTGGGGCTGTGGACCCTGGAAACCCAAGCTCCTCAGCAGCCCACCAGATGGGCTGCCATGGAGCCGAGCAAGTTTTGAACACTTCTATATTATTACCATATAACATATTTATATGATGGTAGTACCCAAAGCCCCCAGCTGGGATTAGACCACGTTGTGCGGGGTGTTGTCTGAATGTAGAAAAGTGACAAACTTTGCCCTGAAGGGCTTACAGGCTAAAGACAAACAGACAAAAGGCAGGGGATGTGAACACACAGGCAAATGAGCATGGTTAAGAATTGGAACAATTTTGTTAGTTATATGCATTGCAGCCTTGGCAAGTGAGCAGTAAAACAAGTCAGACAAGGACTTGACCACACTTTTTATAGCACAGACACAACTGCATTTTGAAGACTGTGATGATGACAAAAAGTTACAGACCGATACATGAAGTGCATATAATATATTTCACATGGGAATGGGACATTCTCAGCACATTGAGGAGACAGTGGTCCACAAGCCCCTCACAGTACCTTGCAAAAGATACAATTAAATTATCCAGGCAAATACCTTATCACACCCAGGAACATGAATGCAATTACTTTTATATAAGGTATCAATTGCTCTTTCAGCATCCTACTGTTAAGCACATGCCATAACTATAAGATGGCTGCTGTAAACTTAGATCATTTTGTGTAAAGCTGAGCCAAACAAGTAAAATATAAAGTATAGTGCTATTTTGTTGGATGTGGCCTAGGCTGCCATGTTTACGCCTCATCAGATTCCTAAAATGATGACATAGCATTGGTTACATAAACTTAACACAGATTCAATCATTCCAGAGGTTGTTCTCCAGAGACAAAAATATGAAATCCTGCAGAGAACAAAGCATCAGAGCAAGCACATGTAAAAGAGCAAAAAAATACTGCTGCTCTTTGGAAAGCACAAGATTACTGGTTCTCTTTCCTTTGCTTTCCATGTTCTCAGTGGCTGGATAGCAGCAGAAAGTCCCTAAAAGGATAATCAACAATAGCAACTATAGTCAACATGTTCAGAACAGTTGAGTGACCACACGTAGATCCCTTTAACATATACGGGCATGAAAAAGGACATTTGATGGAAGTTGGTTGAAGTGGAAAATAAGATCTGATTACTATGTAGTTGTCACTAGGATCACTAATGATAAGCAGAAATCAGGGATCCTTGAACAGCAAGACATTTTTGATATACTTCAAAACCCAAGGGAAGACTTTAAAAGCCCTGGACAGACTTGATCAATATATTCAGCCTAAGAAGAATGTGACAACTGAGACTCATGTATTCTGTCAGGCATGCCAAAATCAAAATGTAACCATTGATTTGTCACCAGATTTTGCCAACTTGCAAATTTTGTTGACTCTGAGATGCACACAGATGACATTATAAAGAGACCAAATAATTGAATGGTGAACTTCAGGAAAGGTACTTGTTTATGAAGAACACGACCTAATCCTTGCAATAGGACAAACTGTAAACCTCGGAGAGTAGCAAATATATCAAATGGGGTGCAATGCCATGCCATTAGATTATTATGTAGTATCCTCCAAAAAGCAAGAGACAGCAGACTAATGTCAAATCACTCAGGGCCAAGTCAACAGGAATATTTCCAATGATTTTAAAGGGAGTTGGACTGTGCCTTTAATCTAGGTTTTCAATATCAATGAAAAGATTGTATATCATTTTATCAGATCAGTCTCAGACATCCAGTGACATGGAATTCTCTCCTCCCTGTCCCCTCACACCCATATGGCTATGAGTCAAGTGATTTCTCCAAGACCCATAACTAATCACTCATTGGAACAACTTGCCTAGGGCTGTGGTAGATTCTCCATCTCTACATCTTTAAATCGAGATTAGATGTCTTTCCAACAGATATGCTGTGGCTCAAATAGAAGTTATGGGTTTGACTCAGAAATGGTTTGGTGAGGTGCTGTGTTCTGATCATAATGATTCTTTCTGGCCTTAAAATCAATGAATAACCTGGAACAATAAAAATGTATTCAATATACAATCTGTAAATTCCAAAGAAGCAGGAATTTCCCACAAGTTATGCTCTTCAGAATGTAGGCTTTCATTCTGAAAAGAGAAGTTTTCACCCCTTCTGGTGACCTTTGGAATGTAGACTGCAGTGTTGTCTTGAGTCTGCAACCAGACTGTCTGGAACAGCAGCAACATTTGTTTGCTTATGAGAAAAGCTGAGCATATTAACTTCAACTTAAGTTAAATGGGAAATGCAGATACTCAGCATCTCTCAAAATTGGGTCCCAAGAAATATCCAATTCATATAATTACCCAGGATAGGAAGACACGTTCATTTCAAAGGATTCTTGGTACTGGAGTAAAGCTTCAACATGTGAGTATATTTCTTTAAATGAACTGATCCTCAATTGTTTTGGGAAAAAATGGTGTTTGCAGTGCTACAGTTTAAATGTTGGACCCCAGGGCATATGGCACTATATGTATTTTCTTATAAAACTTGGACCAGCACCACTAGAGAGCTGGTAGCTAATTTAGAACAAACTGTATGCAAAATTTAAAGTGGTTCTTCTGATGGGAATTACCTTTTATATTTACCTATTTTATATTCATCTACCATCTAATTGTCCCGTTGCCAAGTTTGCAGACATCCTTTGGGAGTGCCTTACAATTCTCTGTTGTCTGCATAATCTATATAAATCTGGTGTTGGTTTCCTGTACCAGAGTTCAATCACGCATAACCACACAACATAACCATAATCATATACCCAGTGTTATTAGATATTAAAGCACCTACAGTTCTTATTTTATATATATGTTAACCAAACTCCTTTCTGTGTCTGAACCAAAAGTGTATTGTGTCTATAAAATCTAGTGCTCTGTACCTATCAAACTGAAAAGTTCTTTGTACTTAGGTTGAACCACAGTGGGTGTCCAAATGAAGAAATGTTTGTAGTCAGTAATGGAATATGTATAATCTTTTACTCTGACCCTGTGGAAAATTGAGTCCACATGTCAACAGAGGCTACTAACAAAGGATGCCTGCTTCTACAGATATGTGTTGTAATGAACAAGATGGTGTACTAGATAAGGGGTACTTATAATCCAAATACGTTCTGTGATTGATAAGGGATATTTGTTATTGCAGATGTTTTTCTGTGGCTTATGAAATAATGACTCACTGAAAAATGTTTTTAATTTATTAGGAATTACTTGTTGCCACAGATGTTCTTAGTAATAATGACTAGGTTAGAAATCTCTCTAGCTTATCAATCATGTAAATGGAGATAATTTATGGAACGTCATTTATGGTAACAGGTAAATTAAGTTATCAAAAACAGAACGCATAGTGGGATCAGTTATGGCAACATAGCTTCTCTTCTCCACAAAGGAATTTCTTTGTTTCATACCCGATAAAAGGGGAGAATTTTTGGCAGCTAATTTGGAAGTGGAAATGGACAAGCTGCTATTGCTTCACCAGTTACAGAGCATTTGGTAAAATATGTTTTTATTTTCTGTATTCTTTATTGTGCTGTATTAATCTTTGACTAATGATCTCTGATTAAATAATTCCCATTAGGCTGATTATCTGATATCTTGTGTTATTAATATCATCACTATTAAATTGGGACAGCCAACACCAGTCAAACTAGACTAGAAAAACTTGTTTGTGGGAAGCTACTGGCAGAAGCTACCACCTATTCCTCTTGCTTACACCAGAGCTAGCTCCATTCCTCTTACTTTGGATAACTGTTTTGAATTTTGCATCACATATCTTGTGTCTTGGATTTGCTGTCTTTGCCAAAAGCCTAGCAGAATTGGACTTTGCAAAGGAAATTAAAACCAACAGTAAAAGGTTCTTTAGCCATATAAGTAAAAAGAAAATAAGGAATGAAAAAGTGGGACCATTAAGCACTGAGGATGGGGTGGAGGTCTCCCATGTTTAAGAATGATGAACTCAAACTGGAACGGGTGCAGAGGAGGGCTACTAGAATGATCAGAGGAATAGAGAACCTATCTTATGAGAAGAGACTCAAAGACCTTGACTTGTTTCGCCTAACCAAAAGAAGGCCGAGAGGAGATATGACTGCTCTCTATAAATACATTAGAGGGATAAATACCAGGGAGGGAGAGAAGTTAATTAAATAAAGCACCAATGTGGACACAAGAACAAATGGATATAAACTGGTCATCAACAAGTTTAGGCTTGAAATTAGACAAAAGTCTCTAACCATCAGAGGAGTCATGTTCTGGAACAGCCTTCCAAGGGGAGAAATGGGGGCAAAAAGCCTATCTGGCTTCAAGACTGAGCTTGATAAATTCATGAAGGAGATGGTATGATGAGACTGCCTACAATGGCATGTAGCTGATCTGCAAGAACTAACAGTAAGTATCTCCATCGGCCAGTGACGGGCCGCTAGATGAGGAGGGCTTTGAGTTACAGCAGAGAATTCTTTCCCAGGTGTCTGGCTGGTGGGTCTTGCCCACATGCTCAGGGTCTAACTGATCATCATATTTGGGGTCAGGAAGGAATTTCCCCCTGGGTCTGATTGGCAGTGACCTTGGGGTGGGGGGTTTGCCTTCCTCTGCAACATGGGGCACGGGTCACTTGCAGGTTTAAATTAATATAAATGGTGGATTCTCTGTACCTTGAAGTCATTAAAACATTATTTGAGGACTTCTGCTACTCATCCAGAAGTAAGGGATCTATTACAGGAGCGGGTGGGTGAGATTTTGTGGCCTGCAATGTGCTGAAAGGTCAGACTAGATGATCATGTTAGTCCCTTCTGGCCTTAGAGCCTATGAGTCTCAATTGAAAGTCACTTAACAGCAACGATATCACATTATGTTATGTTAACTCTCCATCTAAGGTGTGGGAACTGCTACTTGAAGAAAGCTCTTGCCCTGCTTGGTCACCAGCCAGGACAACCTTCATGGGGGTGAGCCCCGAGGGCATGGGACTAAAAGGGGTTGAGGAGTTAAGTGGATATTGAAGGATGGGGTGGGTTTTGTCGCTGTGAAATTAGTTGGACTAGAAGGGAACACACACACACACAGAGAGAGAGAAAATGCCTGGCATGTTCTTTTTTAGTGGAGGCAAGAATCCAACATGGCTAGGAGCTGTTGGAGGGCTCTCTTGTTAATGCCTATTCAGCTCTTGCCATAAGTGTCATGGTCATATTGCATTGGTGGCATTCATCTCTTTTGTCTGGGCTGGCACACTAATTGATGAGGGATGAATTTTGTCTCCTAAGGAAAAATGGTCTTCAGGATGGTGTCGTCTAGTGGGGAAAAAGATAGGAAGAGAAATCTGGTGTTGAGGTGCAGCTAAAAGAAATGTGTAGTTGCAGAATCGAGGACACTATTAGCAATTAGAAAAATCCAGACTACTTCCATGTGCAGTGAGATCTACCATATGAAGTCTCTAGAAGAAACTTTTCAGCATCTCTCTCCATTTGTTTTTTTATTTCTTAACTTCAGAAACACCATCCCAATGATGAGCAATTATACTTTTTAAAAAATAAAGTCAACTAACATATATAAATATTGAAAAGCCCAACAAAGATTAACTTAACTTTTGTGAAGGGCAAGGTAGACCACCTGAATGGCCGAGTTTGCTGACGAGGGCTTTCTGCCATGTATTCTGCTGTTTCTTTAATGATATACTGTGCTGTTCCCCTTACTGAATCTCTGTTTACTTTGACTTTACGCTTTAACAGGCATATTTCATGGAATTCCATATATTTGAAGACCAGAAGGGACCATTATCATCATCTCATCTGACCTTCCACATAATACAGGTCATAGAACCTCACCCAGTAATTTTTGAATCAAGCCCTTCACTTCTCATTGAGCTAGAGCAGAATTTGTTAGAAATACATCTGTAGTCTTGATTTAAAGACTCCATGTGATGCAGTATCTACCGCATCCTAGATGTATTGTTCCAGTGGTTTCTCTCTCCTCCCGGAAAAAGAAAAATTGCATCTTATTTCTAGCCCTACTTCAGCTTCCAGTCACTGGATCTTGTTATGCCTTTGTTTGCTGGATTAAAAAAGCCCTATGCTATCAGTAATATTCTCCTTATTTAGCAGTTTATAGACTCTAATCAAGTCATCTCTTAACTCTTTTCTTTGTTAAGCAAAGTAGACTGAGCTTCTTTAGTCTCTTACTGGAAGGCAAATTTTTCAGTCCTTATATCATTCTTTTAGCTTTTTTCTGAACTCTTTCCAATCTTTCAACATCCTTTTTAAACCATGGACACCCAGAACTGGACTAGTAAACTAGTAAAAGTCTCTAATGCTGCACATGATAGTAAATATCAGCTCCCTAATTCTGCATGTTTGCTCTCTTAAGGTTTGTCTTCACTACCAGGGTAAGTCAACCTATATTGCACTATTCCAGGAATGTGAATAATGTAGCTGGAGTCGATGTAGCTTAGGTCGATTTACCCCGGTGTCTTCACTGCACTGCATCGATGGGAGACGCTCTCCTGTCAACTGACCATAATCTTCTCGGGAAACTGGAGTACTGGGGTCAATCAGATGCACTCTGCGGTCGATTTAGCGGGTCTTAGACCCGTTAAATCGACCCCTGCTGCATCGATTGCAGCAGCGTCAATCTCCCCGTAGTGAAGACCAGATCTTAGCCACTGCATTACACTGCAAGCTTATGCTCATTTGGTTATATACCATGATGGCTAAGACTCTGTCAGAGCCACTACTTTCCAAAATACAGTCACTCACACTCTTAGGCTATGGCTACACTGGCGCTTTACAGCGCTGCAACTTTCTCGCTCAGGAGTGTGAAAAAACACACCCCTGAGCGCTGCAAGTTACAGCGCTGTAAAGCGCCAGTGTAAACAGTGCCCCATCATGGAGGTTGAGTACCTGCAGCGCTGGGAGTACGGCTCCCGTGGCAGCGCTTTGGAGTTTCGAGTGTAGCCACGGCCTAAGTGCGATTTTTTTTAGTGTGGACATCAGCATTACAATGTACAAAAATTTTTTATTAAAGTGATACAATTAACTAAGAAATCACATTTTTATCTGAATTTTTTTAAACTACTATTGTTATTTTCAATTACTCTAATTGAAATGGATTAGGCAGTGTTTCAAATGGTACAAGAGCTTAATATTCCATCCAGTCACTTCACAGCAATTGTTTAAGGTGGTAGTACATGAACCAATTAAGTTTGGTAGCTGCTGGAATAGAGACGAAATGGTTCTGTTTTGTTTGTTTGCTTGCTTATATTATACATTTGACAGCACTGTGTGTATAGTGATTTTCACTATTTCTCCTTAATAGTCAGTTTTCCTGTTTTTGTAGGATTTCACACATCATCAGGAGAAAAATATTTTTAAATTAATAAAAACCAAAGAAACAAAAATAGGAGAGGGACTGATGCGTGGCGGGTGGTATCTGAAACTACTCTGAACTTGTTTTTTAAGCCATGTCTAGTTTTCAAGTTGACAGTGTCCCTTTAGGCTGTATTACAAATTTATGATTTGACACAATGTCCTAATTCCTACATTAATGAATTTTCCCCAAACATTCATAAATCTGTTCACATGAGTGTTTTTAAATGAAATTAAAGCCTTGATCATGCAGGGGAAATCTGCTAACATGGCCCCTTAGTCAGTCCTTGTGGACATAAGGGAACCTGTTTCAGAATCAGGGCCTAAATGTGCTTAATATAGGTGCTTTACTCTTATGCTTTTTCAGTCCTTAATCCAGTCAAGTTATTTTATTCAAGAATGAAGAGACAAAGTGTAGTATATGAGTATATTACTCTAGGATTATGCTCAAAGTCCTAAACTTCAGTTTCTTTTAAAATTAAAATCTCCTAACAATGAGAGAGGTGGGTAAAGCTGAAAACACTGTTTTATTATTATTATTATTATTATTACAAAAAGCATGAATTCTAAACTAAAAATAGGAATGACGATTAACCTTTCAAATCTGCCAGAAATGATATGGCAGAGAGAACAGCAATTAGTAATAGCTGTGATAAAGTCAGCATCCAGACAAGTGGACCAGATTCATTGGAAAGAACAAAACGTTAATAAGAAGGAATTCAGTACGGCACATTAGGATGCATTTGTTAAGGGGAAATTGCTAGAGGGGTCTAAATAATGAGGAGAGGTAAAATCTGATACTAGTGTAGTGCATGGTCTTGTTACACTGTGTCTTTTAGATTTCTTGGAAACCAATCATTATGCTTTCTGGAACTGGATCAGTTACCTCCAAGGCAACTCATTGTACATGAAGAAAACCATTCTGAGAATGGCTGCATTAGGAATACAGACAACCCTTTTCTATGCTAATCATTTCAATTGGACTATAGATTTTCCTGAAAGTTGTAGTTTTCCTTCCACCTTTCCATTGCATTTACATTTTATTCATTATTTCACAAATTCCATTAGTCGGAAAAGATTTTTTTAAAATAAATGAATAGACATATTTTGGGAGACAAAATGCCTATTGTCTTTTGATAAGGTTTATAACTAGGTCAACATTTTTTTACAACCTGGCTTGGTAATAGTGTTCTGCATCACCACGTGGGAGACCAGAACTCAAATTCCTGACATATTTTCCTCAATCATGGAGCTGGGAGGACCTCCATATGAATACACAGCATCATGCTCAGGCTATGGGGAAGAGTTTTGTGGTCCTCAAGGCTGATTTACTAGTCTGATTAAGGATCCCCATAGATGTGGGTCTTCAAAAATGGCCATTGAAATGGAAAGATTCCCAATGTTTCCTCTTTCAAAGAGACACCCCAAGGGAAAAAATTAAGGTCCTGGTCTAATTACCATGGAAGTCTTTCAGTGGATCCTCAATGGGAATTGGAACAGGGCCTGAATTAGAACACTTTTCCTAAGGTATGATTCACAAATGATCAGATTTGGGATCTGAATTGCTAGCACATATTTAATTGCTGTCTATAAACCTGTCTTTTAGCATACAAAACTAAAATTCCTGTGACAACTTCGTTTTCCATGCTCCTGTACCTTTGGCTGTTCAGTAGAAAATAAACAGAACATCATTAATTCCACATGTAATAATATGTTTAAAAGTGGCTATGGTCAAAAAAGTGACAATGTAAAAGATTGTGCCTCCTTGCTCAACAGACCTGTGAGTTTGTGTTGCATCACATGCATTTCAATAACACTGAAATGGGTCCTATTTCCCCAAGAGTTTGCTAGAATGTCACCCCATTGCTAGTTGTAATATATTATATTGCCTGACACATTGCTGTATGCTGCTGTAATGCAAAGCAATGCTCTGTCTAAACTAAAAAGGGATTACACCTTTCTGTAGATCTGATGAAATTCAGACAGAGCCTTCTCATTCACATTAATTGCATCGATTAAAACACTTAGAAGGATCACAAATCATTAGCTACATGAACCAGACAACTCAAAATATTTTTAAGTAATGCAGATCAGCACGTTTAATCAAAATGTCATGATAAAATAGCAGAAATGATGTACTGAAAACAATTCTTACAAAAAAAAATCTTGCATAATAAATCACATCTAGTCTACAATAAAGTCATTAACCACTGTTCTGTTCTCCTCTGAAGAGTAAATCAGCCATAATGCAACTTATTTTAGGTCAGTTTGCACATAAAGTAGAAAGAAGATGAAGTGAATGTTGATTTGGAATGAAAGTAAACTCCTATTTCTATCATAACCCTATGACAAAGTGCATATTTGTTGCAGTCCTAAATAAAACATAAAACCTAGCTAATGGGTCTAAATGGTCTACCCGAGAATCACTTATGATCTACTTCTTATTTTATCGTCATCATAAAATATATACTTTACAAAACTCTCTGTTTTACGATAATTTTGTAAGTATGTAAATTCTTCCGCAAAAATAAAACATAGTTTTCATTTAGTTGTACAAGGTGAGCTCAGGAATATGGAATAATAGTTTCTGTAAGAATGCATTGGTTTCACTATGAAATCAGGTTTCTTTGCTATCAGCCCTGGAAAAACATATTGGTTTCAGTTAAAATGTATAGCCATGCTTTCACTAAAACATACAGACATTATAACACTGTATATTGGTTTCAGTAACAATGTCTTCTTTCCAATGGATTCATGTGGCTTTCAGCAAGAATGTATTGATTTCATTAAAGTGTGCTGCTTGAGATAAACAAAAATTCAGTTAAAATGCATAGGTTTCTGTTAAAGTTCATTGACTGAAGTGAAGAACATTACACAATGTTATTGGGTAGCCTTAGGGTTTTTAAAACACTGGGTAGGAAAGTACATGTAAGTAATAGTGAAGGTTACTGAAAACAAAGTCTATTTTATAACATCCAAAGATGTAAATGTTCTAAAGTACATTAAATTTTATCTCCCTACCTCATTTGTGTCAGCTGCTAAGTGCACAGAGAAATACTTGCACAGTAAGGATGACAATCTTCACCCATGTGAATACTCTTCTAAGCAAGTGTAGGGCAGGTGTTTTTTTAACATGTGCAGTAATTGTTTGTTATCCCAAAACCAATTCTTAAGAAGTTCATTTTAAATAAAGTTCAGCATTCCTTCACTTCCTAGATAACAGACTTTCTGACTTTCCAGCACTGCTTATTGTGTGTGAATACAGTAGGAAGAGCTCCAGCTTGTAGTACATTAAGTTACATAGATATATTTGCTTGCTATGGACTATCAACATTAGTATGTACATTGTGAAGGACCAAATTTTCAAAACCTGGGGGCAGATTCTCACCTCACTTATACCTTTTTTACACCAGAGTAACCTGATTGACTTAATGGAATAGTTCCTGATTTACACAAGAGAATGTGGTTTATTGTCTCTGTTGCATGCAAGAGACTGTTGTACAACTTTCGCACACTATCATTTTTGCACACTATTGATAGAATTTACACACAAACCCTATTGACACACCTTTATCAAGCACAAATTGTGTCCAAATGAATTTTGCTTGTTTATATTCTATCATTTGAGAGCATGTCTCAGTAGACAATAAAATTCACGTTACAGTGGTTTGTACTGTCAAGTATAGGCTGGGTTGTAGTTAATTTGAAAATGTGGCCCAACAGATTTAGGAGATCTGACGTATTCAGAACCCAAATGCTGGATTTTTATCTCAACTGTCTAACTATATTGTGTCTGAAAAATTGGGAAGATACCTTGAGAAAACAGGATCTCTCTTGAGATTTTTATTTGCTTCGTCCATTCAGGCTAGAAATACCATTGAGTTTGATTCTCCATTTCCTTGCACCACATCTGTGCTATGCTTTTCTTCTCGTTAAAGCAACGGGAAGTGGTAATTAGAACCAAAGTATTTTATTTAACAACTGCATAGCTAACACGACAGAAACCAGAGCCTGCTGTTCAGGGCAGCATGAAAATCACTCTCTGGGCTTGCC
The DNA here is from genome assembly GCF_028017835.1 of Emys orbicularis. Taxonomy (NCBI): domain Eukaryota; kingdom Metazoa; phylum Chordata; order Testudines; family Emydidae; genus Emys; species Emys orbicularis. The sequence continues at coordinate 93,431,434 of NC_088684.1, forward strand.
GTCCCTGCAAAGTTAGCTCGAGTTATAACTCAAGTATTTTCCCTAGCTTAAATCCTGTCATAAAAACCCTTGAGTGTGGTGGCCCTTTTAACTCAAAGCTGGCCTATAAGGGGATATAAACTAAAGCTCAAGTTGGTGTAACCCACACACCTTCTGGCAGTGGTGTTCTGTCCCATCTAGTGGTACCAAGACCACTTAGAGAGAGAGATAAAATGAGTCTGCTCTACAGCCTTAGCTAACAGCCAGTTGGTTTTTAGCTCATGTGGTAGAGGCTCATGTATTCAGCTCCAGAGGTCCCAGGTTTGATCCCGCCTGCTGACGACCGGGATCTGTTGGCGTTACATTAGCACAGCTCACCAGCTGATAACATGACCACTCAGCTGTTTGGACTCAGGTTAGCTCCATTCAAGTGCCACTAATCCTCCAATGCCATCCCATAATTTCCTCATGTGTCCAGAAAGGACAGACGTTCTCCCACAATAGACTGAGAAAGAATTTACAGTGTGGCTCGCTTTCTGCAGCACAAAGAATCATGGGATGTACCCCCAGATGTCTCAGTATCATACACAAGTGAATGCAGTGCCAGCTCAAGCATTATTTCTCAATGTGGCCACTCTTACTTGTTCACTTACTCAAGAGGACTAACTCAGGATAACTCGGCAGTGAAGATATATGCTCTGTCCCTGCAGTGCAGGACCCCTGCTTCCAGTATGCAGGGTAACATTTTGACCACCGTGGGTAAGTCTACACAGCCCGTGGAAGCGAGCCTCCCAACCTGGGCTGACAGACTTGGGCTTGTGGGGATTGCACTAGAGCTCTAGAAATAGCTGTGTAGACAGTGCTTTAAGTTCTGGCTCAGGCTGGGGCTTGGACTCTGGAGCCTGGGGATGGGGGTTCAGAGCCTGAGCCACAACTTCAAAGTGCTGTCTACCCAGCTATTGTAGAGCACTAGTGCGAGCCCTGCTACCCCAAGGCTGGAAGGCTTCCTTCAGAGTGTTGTATAGACATACTAATAAGCCATATCCCCCACATCCTTATGCAACAACATCTGCTTCACATGTGTTCACAGTGGTTGTGAAATGCTACCATTTTGTTTTGGGAGTTTTGTACACTCACTTCACACAACTGCAAATGACAACACAGGGGGCAAAACATCAGGCCTCACGAGAAAAAGCCTTTGTGGTAGCAATTTGGCACTTTTGCTCTCGGTCTCTAGTACACAAAAAATAATAATAAAAGGAAAAATGTTATCAGACATCTTTAGAACCTCCCAGGGAGTTCAGTTCTGGTTTGGCTCAAGGTTCAGAAAACAATGCATTTCTTGTTTTATTCACATTGGCTTCCCTAATATAAAACAGCACATACTGCAAATGAAATCACATTACTTTAAGGGCTGCACATTTTATTATGGGTCCTTTATTAGGGACCTGGTCATACACCCTTTACGCATGCAAAGCTTCCCTAGACATCAACCGAAGTTGTGCCCATCTGAAGACAGGAGGATTGAGCCTGGCTATGATGCTGGCTGGTGCAGTACAGCTCCAAGAGGGGGACCTGCTGGTAGACGTGGCTAGGTCCACAGGTAGTGAGCATACATGCAGTACACATTTACAGGGTGCATACACTCTTCCATTCCAAACCAGCAACAGCACATGCCCCAACGAGCAGTACAGCTGCCCTACCCAATTTCAATTGTGTGTGCTTGGAATTATTCTGCTCCCTTTAACCCCATAATGGCTCCTGTGAATAAGGAAATTATTTCACCCTAAAATACTGGAATCGCTCCACCCACCACTGTAACTTACAAGGACATCCAAAAGCCTTTTTCCTTCCTCAAGGACCTGTAAAATCCTCCTTTTCTCCAATAGTCCCATTAGGATGTGCACTGGAGTGCAATTATGTATTTATCTCTAACTATCTCTAACTCATGAATTCAGCATCATTTACTGAATTAGCAGACATAGTTCTGGATCAAGTTATCTGTTGAGTGGATCTATATGGGAAAAGCCTGAAGAGTAAGATCACAAGGAAGCAAGGGAACAGATAACTTATGGATGACTGGTAGGAGGGAAAGGGAGAGCAGGGTTTATTGGACGTCAGGAAGAGACTTGTCAGGAAGAGGGTGGCAATTGGGGGCACCTATTCAAATTGTTAGATACCTCAGAAGTTTGCTCTTCATTCAGTTCTTAGTTTGACCAACAGACTTCTAATTCCTCTTGAAAAGAGATAACCCCAATTCCTGCCCAAGTGGTTTCAGGTATTCTCAAAGCCGTAGTCTCATCACCTTTGTTTAAAACAGCGATACTACTGTAAATTGAGGTATTACTTTTAGCATATCATGATGTTGCCAGACAAGTAAAGCTTCATGCTGTGGTAAAAGTGTTCCTGTTGCCTACTTGAAAAAATAATAGTTTTTGTCCTGCTTTAATCTGCAGCCGCAAAGTGGAGGGGACCGATTACCCTACCCACCCATTCAGCTCATCAACACGTTTATGCATTCCTGCTGATGTTCAAGATCAGCAACTCATTCATGTGAGCATTTTGCCAGTCAACTCAAGTGAGTGAGTGAGTGAGTCAACAGGTCTTGCACTTAATTCTCAGCACATGGGTTCTGTATATCACATTTTGGGGTGGAAGAGCTCAAGATATGGTTTATAAGAGAAAAAACTTACTACACAGACAATGTTAGAGAATGTCTGTCTACATGTTGTATCAGTTTGTCGCAGAAGCAGAATGAATACACAACATTAACATTTGTAGTAATAGAGCAAAAGCACTGAAACAAAAGGGCTTTGCTGATGGGGTGATTTCAAGCTCAATTTCCAACTGCCACTTGGACCAATTACCACTGAGGTCATCGACTATGTGAAGAATGTCCTAATGACAAACAAACAATTCACACTGCAAGTGTTGCTAGGGTTCATTTGCTGCCAGTGTTGACCTGTACAATTCTATGCTTCACCCCTCCAAGCTTATTTTACTAACAGTTTTGGTTGAGCTAAACAGTTGGGCCGTATTTGTGGCTTATTTCCAGGACATGCCTTAACTTTTTCTGATAAAGTAAGTTGAAACTTTCATTGGACGCTGCACTTTTGCCCAATGAATTATAAATGACGACTTGGTTCTTTATATACTGATCAGCTGAGTTAGAAGTCAAGCACAAGAGTATAATAAAACATGCAAGATGACATTCCCACAAAATACTATTGCCACAATACTATTATCAGCTCAGAATGTATAACATTTCTTCAGGTTGTCATGCACAAAGATGCACTTCACAGAAGCATCTCTATTCAGGAAAGCACTAAGTATTTACTTAACGTTAAGCATGCTTGTAAGTCCTGCTGAATGAGGGTGGACGAAAGCATGGGCTGAAGTGCTTTCTTGAAACAGGACCTAAATGCACATGGTCTCATCTACACCTTGCAGTCTTCTGGCTATTTGTCTGAAGGGCATGCCATCAAATTGGCATGGGAACCTTCAGAACTGTTTATGCAGATGGCATCCATCTTATTTCTGTAAATCAGGGTTGTAACATACCCAGGGTACAATCTAGACTGATGAACAGCTGTATCACCTCCGCCCTCTGACCTGGCTTTCCCTTTACACTGTTTTGCTACTGCAGCCACCACTCCTGATCTGCTCACACACAGCCTTCAGCAATTAAGTCACTACCAGCTATATTGTATGAGTGCTGCAGCCAGCTGCAGTCTTGAATTACAGTGCAGGTTGACACCAGCACATTCCCAGTCCCAGAAATGTGCATCTTATACTGTCCAGCCTTCCCCTGGACAATACAAATTCATATAAAGTCCATCAGAGGAAAGAGGATAAAATATATTGCATTACAATGCCTCTATATAAACGTATGGTACATCTTCACCTTGAACACTGTGTCCAGTTTTGGTCACCTCATATTAGAAAGGACACTGGCAGGGTATAAGGAAAGGCAATGACAATGATTAGAGACTTGTGGGAGAAGTGATAAGCTATATATGAGGAATTAAAGAAAGAAGAGAAGCCAGGATAGATGTAGAAAAGCAAGGAATTCTATAGAGAATGCCATTCATATGCCCCATTTCCTTTTGCTTATACAGGTAATACAAAACAAGAACACACTCAATGAAATTAAAAGACAACAAATTTAAAAAACCTTGCAACAGGAAATGTATTTTGCAAAGCATAATTAACCTTATCAAGTTCATTGCCATAGGATGTTTTTGAAATAGCATAGTGTGATTCAAAACAGGATTAGCAATATGGTATATATGAATAAGAACAGTATTTACCTATTCTAGGATATAGATAACAAGGACTCTCCATCCACATGCTTCTGGGCATAAAATGATTACCATCTGGAGGCAGGAAGAGTCCCCCCCCCCTTTGGTATAAATTTGCACAATGGGCCAACTGTATTATGTAGGTTGGTGTTTTCTTGTAAAGCATTCATCACTGAGCATTGCCAAAAATCAGGATATCACAGTAGATCTGTTCTGGTGCAGCATTTTCTGACTTCCTAATTCTTGTTTTCAAAGTCAGAGGATGAGGATTGTCACGACTGGTAAAAATCCCCAATGGGCCCTCTAGAGAGTCTCGGTTTGGGAAATGGCAGCTGAGTCAACCTCAGAATAGGGAAAGACTTATAGGAGCAATAGGATGAAGTGTCCTTATCACTGGAAACACCTTCCCAAATTCCAGTTCCGGGAACATAGGATGGGGATAAACAAGAACCACACAGACTACCAGAGTGTGTGGCAAATGGGAAACACTGGCCCCTGTAGGTCAATGGGAAAATGTCTTCAGTCTAAAGGCACAAATCTGTAGTCCTCATTTGGGCAAAACTCCCTTTGAAGAAAATGGGAGTAAGGGCTGTAGGATTGGGTCTTAAGAAAAAAAAGAAAAGAAAACCTCAGTAAAGTGAAAGAGCTTGATTGTTTTTTCTTTTTTCCCCTCAAGTGTTCACAGCTCATTTCTTTTTGCCATAAAGCTCTCTACTTTTAAATTCCCCCTGGCTACAATTAAGATCTCCCTTGGCTGGAGAGTTTGGAGCGCTTTCAGCTAAAAAAAAGTAAAATAAAATAACCCCTATCTTGTTAGGGGATCCTAGCTTTGCAATGGAATAATTAACAACAATGCATTACTACTCATTACGCACCAGGCTCCCTTAAATATGGGATCAGTTAAATCATGATTACACATCAACATCTCCTGTTTTTACCTGTCAGAGGTGCAAGGACCTAAAGATTTAACATTTCTACCACCTCTGTTAGCTACTAACTAAATAGAAGATTTTTGCTACAGAAAAAAAATGGCCTGGTTTAAAATTCAGCTCCTTTCAAAAAGGCTCTCTTTCCCTCCAGAACAGATGTTGATTGGAAAAGAGCTGTGTTTCAAATCTGAGAAATTGATCTGAAGGAATAATAGCTTAGTTGGATAAACTGTGGTAGACTGCTAGTCCCAGCAGTATTGGCAGGAGAGGGCAGAAACAAATTAACAGTGCCGGATATTATTTATGGGAAAGTAGTCTTTCTTGTTTTCTTCAACTGAGAGAGAGAAAGTTTCTACTTTGTGATAACCAGGTTATTTAGTGATCAGAGTCCCTCATAAAACAATAAATCAAATTATGCATGGTGTGATTTCTCATCTTCAAAAGAATCTTTAAGTTCACATTAAGGATAGCAAATTTAATTTAGTTAGTAATTAATAATCTGGTGTACATCTACCCACTTTCTCCAAGCATACAATCATCACACATCATTTGGGTGTATAAAAATCTCAGTAATGATTTCCAGTCCCATCCATCTTTCTCTAGATATGCATTTGTACTTGTATATGAAGAAAATATGCATACTTCATTCAACTTTAAAAACCTGTCTACATTTTGTAGAGTGGCCAGTGATTTTGTGAGTCTAACCTGCGACACCTTAATGGGGTCTGATTTTCTGAACTACTGAGCAATCAGCCTTTGAAAATCAGGTCCCTTTAAAGTGTGTCAAGCAGAACATCGAAAAACTGATTCACTGTTCACTTTTGACTTTTGAAAATTTAAGCCTGCCTCTATTTATATAAATACTATGCAGTCTCTTCGTAAGGGCTGGATACTTTAGTGGTCTCAAAACCATTATAAATCTGATACCAACAGCTGTTTGGAGGACTGTATGAAATGAATTCCTAGTGACAAGTATCTGTATCATAAAAACAAGAGGCATTTGTGTTAGTAAACAACCAAGGGATGGAATGGCAGACTGGCTACTGCCTCACCACAAGCAGGGTCCCTTCAGCACATGCTGGAGAAGGGGCAAGGAAACTTTTTAGCCTCCATGGTTCTCAGTCCAATACTTTTCATAAATACAAACTGCCATTTTGAAAAAAAACCCCATAGGTGTTAAGCAGCACAATAAAACTCATTTTTAATTATATGAGGCACATAGCGATTCCACTGGGGCAGGCTCCGGGAAACACACAGTGGAGTGTAGTTTGCTGATGCTCCTGTTCTCAGTTATTAGGCACTACTTTCCACAACAAACATGCTAGTTGGCCTGGGTGTGGGTATGCCACTTTTTCTTATGGCTGTGACATGGGCCCTTACAGAAAAGGCCTATAAGGATCTGACTCTCAGTTGTGCTGTTCCTGCAGTTGGGACAGGGACAGAGGGCGGGAGCAAAGGTGACTTTAAGCCACTGTTGAGCTTCTCATATTCTGGAGCTGGATCTGCCTGAACCAGGGCCGGCTCCAGGCACCAGGCAACCAAGCACATGCTTGGGGCGGCACCTGGTAAGGGGCGGCCAATCTTGGGGTGGCGGGGGGCAGCGCGGCGCGGCACGGCATTCCGCGGGGGGGCGGGGGTGCTCCAGCGGCGTGGCGCTCGGCGGGGGGGGCGGGCTCCGGCGGCGCGGCGCTCGGCGGGGGGGCGGCGCGGGGCGCGGCGCTCGGTGGGGGGGGGGGAGGGTTCGGGGGGCGGCGCTTGTTTTTGCTGCTTGGGGCAGCAAAAAAGTTAGAGCCGGCCCTGGCCTGAACTCGTGGTGTAAATTAGAGCAGCCTGAGTGCTGCTCTATTTTATCCTTTGGTTCCCATGATCCTCGATCAGCCCTTATGTACAGCTCTACACCAGGGAAACCCCTGCACAGGATTATTCACAGAATAATCTTCTACTGGCCCATCTCATAGAGGAATTATTTCAGCTCAGTACTAATGTGGACACGAGAACAAATGGATATAAACTGGCCGTCGGGAAGTTTAGGCTTGAAATTAGACGACGGTTTCTAACCGTCAGAGGGGTGAAGTTCTGGAACAGCCTTCCGAGGGAAACAGTGGGGGCGAAAGACCTCTCTGGCTTTAAGATTAAGCTTGATAAGTTTATGGAGGGGATGGTTTGATGGGATAACGTGATTCTAGTCAATAGGTCAATAACTGCCATCGCTGGTAATTAGTATCAATGGTCAATGCGGGTCTGGCTGGAGAATCTTGCCCGCATGCTCGGGGGTTCTGCTGATCGCCATATTTGGGGTCGGGAAGGAATTTTCCTCCAGGGTAGTTTGGCAGAGGCCCTGGAGGTTTTTCGCCATCCTCCGTAGCATGGGGCAGGGGTCGCTGGCTGGAGGATTCTCTGCGACTTGAAGTCTTTAAATCATCATTTGGGGACTTCTACAGCTGAGTTGAAGGGAGAGAATTATTCCAGGAGTGGGTGGGTCATCTTTTGTGGCCTGCATCATGCGGGAGGTCAGACTAGATGATCATAATGGTCCCTTCTGACCTTAAAGTCTATGAGTCTATGAGTCATCAACGTGTGGAGCAATAGTTTAGTCTGATCTCAAGCTTCATTTACTGGAATGTGCCTAATATTTTGGAAACAGGCTTGTTATTCTGATAATAAATCAATAACACAACAAAAGGAGAAATTCTGGATAAATGCTAGAGTAGATCTTGCTGCTGATTTCATAGTAAGATAGTATTTTACCATATTTTGTAATACCTGGATTAGATGGTACAAATAGGTCATGCTGGAAAAAGATTAATGAGAATACAACAAGGTGTTTATTAAGTCATTAGGCATACAACTTCATAGTGATGATTATATTACAAAAGCCTTAACTGTAGGGTACAGGCTTACATGCAAGATCCGTTTATCCATTTTTTCAGAAATATGTAAAACACCTAAGTAAATTCACATTGTGATGTTGCACCCCATAATGCTTTATGAAAATATGCTTATGAATGTAAATATCACATAACTGGAATATGTTTTATGCTACATATGCCGTGTAACATATCTCTGCAAAGGTTATGTTCTACTGAACATATTCATCCTATTTGTATGCATGTATCATTTTTGTATTTGAAGTTATGAATATTGGCTGTGTACCTGTTTGAGTTTAAGTAGACTTAGTAAAGCGTTTGGTCAGCGTCTTGAGAAAGGAATGTGCAAATTAAGTGCCCAATCAAGAAACACTTAACTGACAATGGATCTTGGAAGACTCCAATCCACATAAAAAGTCTTCCTGGAGACATTCAAGATAGCATGAGGGCAATGGCTGCTGCCTGTAAAAACTGAGTCATGCATGGACATGTGACTTGCCCATGTGACTCCAAAACTCCATCTTGGAGCTGGAGAGAGGAAGGGGTCTCCACCTACAACAAAGAGTCTATTTAAGCCCCTGGGAGACCCCTCCATTTGGTCTTCAGCTGCCTCAAGAGATAGCCTCTCCACCCCCAAAGGATACCTGAAAGAAACTGGATCAAAGGACCGTAACCGGGGATGTGAGTGATTGCTGGACCCAGACTAAAAGAAGGTTAGTCTGTAAAAGAAGCTTACTGGGACATCTCTGAGGGTGAGATTTCATCTGTATTCAGTTTCTTACTGTATTAGGCATAGACTTGCGTGTTTTATTTTATTTTGTTTGGCAATTTACTTTGTTCTGTCTGTTATCACTTGGAACCACTTAATCCTACTTTTTGTATTTAATAAAATCACTTTTATTATTAATTAACCTAGTGTATGTATTAATACCTGGGGGGGGGGGGGGGGAGGGAACAGCTGTGCATCTCTCTCTATCAATGTTATAGAGGGCAAACAATTTATGAGTTTACCCTGTATAAGCTTTATACAGGGTAAAACTGATTTATTTGGGGTTTGGACCCCATTGGGAGCTGGGCATCTAAGTGTTAGAAACAGGAACACTTCTTAAGCTGTTTTCAGTTAAGCCTGCAGCTTTTAGAGAATGTGGTTCAGATCTGGGTCTGGGTTTGCAGCAGACTAGCGTGTCTGGCTCAAACCAGGCAGAGTACTGAAGTCCCAAGCTGCCAGGGGAAACAGGCTCGGGGTAGTCTCAGCTCATCAATTGGCAGTTCCCAAGGGGGTTTTCTGTAATCCAACCCGTCACACACATAACCTAAGTTTGTATACACTCCAAGAATTTGTCAATAAATTGGTTAGGATCCCAAAATAAAAATTTTGTTATTTGTATTCAAGGTTTGGTATTTGGTAAAGGGGGAAAAAAATGCTGTTCCATGTTTTTCTTTCAGAAAGTTTATCCATAGTATCAGGAATCACACCAAAAAATGCTGTTCCATGTTTTTCTTTCAGAAAGTTTATCCATAGTATCAGGAATCACTCCATATATCAAATGCTGAGGACTAAGTCAGAATAGATAAATATGCTTCGCCGCATTAGATGTTTGTGTTTTGATATTTCAATGGATAATTCCTCTGTTTAATTTTAAGCATTTCTTAGATTTTTATCTATTTGCACAAAATTATGGGTTAAACATTTTTCATTTTTTATCAGTTTACATGTTTCATAATTGCCAGAAATTATGGGAGGTGGGTGGGAATCAGATAATTATTTATGACCGTACGCATCAACATTCAAAAAGTTTAAGATTTATAACTGTTAAAACACACACTTTTAACAGTTATGGACGAGGCTTTCTTCCAGCAACTAACAGAAGTTACTAGATCACAGGCCCTGGTTCTCATGAGGGACTTCAATCACCCCAATATCTGCTGGGAGAGCATTACAGCAGTGCACAGACAATCCAGGAAGTTTTTGGAAAGTGTAGGGGACAATTTCCTGGTGCAAGTGCTGGAGGAACCAACTAGGGGCAGAGCTCTTCTTGACCTGCTGCTCACAAACAGGGAAGAATTAGTAGGGGAAGCAAAAGTGGATGGGAACCTGGGAGGCAGTGACCATGAGATGGTCGAGTTCAGGATCCTGACACAGCAGCAGAATACGGACCCTGGACTTCAGAAAAGCAGACTTTGACTCCCTCAGGGAACTAGGGTGACCAGACAGCAAGGGTGAAAAATTGGGACAGGGAGTGGGGGGGTAATAGGAGGCTATATAAGAAAAAGACCCAAAAATCGGGACTGTCTCTATAAAATCGGGACATCTGGTCACCCTACAGGGAACTGATGGGCAGGATCCCCTGGGAGAATAACATGAGGGGGAAAGGAGTCCAGGAAAGTAAGAATCCTTACTGAGGTTGCAGGAACAAACCATCCCGATGTGTAGAAAGAATAGCAAATATGACAGGTGACCAGCTTGGCTTAACAGTGAAATCCTTGCTGATCTTAAACACAAAAAAGAAGCTTACAAGAAGTGGAAGACTGGACAAATGACCATGGAGGAGTATAAAAATATTGCTCAGGCATGCAGGAGTGAAATCAGGAAGGCCAAATCACACTTGGAGTTGCAGCTAGCAAGAGATGTTAAGAGTAACAAGAAGGGTTTCTACAGGTATGTTAGCAACAAAAAGAAAGTCAAGGAAAGGGCGGGCCCCTTACTGAATGAGGGAGGCAACCTAGCGACAGAGGATGTGGAAAAAGCTAATGTACTCAATGCTTTTTTTGCCTCTGTCTTCACGAACAAGGTCAGCTCCCAGACGCACTGGGCATCACAGCATGTGGAGGAGGTGACCAGCCCTCTGTGGAGAAAGATGTGGTACGGGACTATTTAGAAAAGCTGGATGAGTACAAATCCATGGGGCCAGGTGCGCTGCATCTGAGGGTGCTAAAGGAGTTGGCAGATGTGATTGCAGAGCCATTGGCCATTATCTTTGAAAACTCATGGCGATCGGGGAAGGTCCCGGATGACTGGGAAAAGGCTAATGTAGTGCCCATCTTTAAAAAAGGGAGGGAGGAGGATCCAGGGAACTACAGGCCAGTCAGCCTCACCTCAGTCCCCAGAAAAACCATGGAGCAGGTCCTCAAGGAATCAATTCTGACGCACTTAGAGGAGAGAAAAGTGATCAGGAATAGTCAGCATGGATTCACCAAGGGCAAATCATGCCTGACTAACCTAATTGCCTTCTATGACGAGATAACTGGCTCCGTGGATGAGGGGAAAGCAGTGGACGTGTTATTCCTTGACTTTAGCAAAGCTTTTGATACAGTCTCCCACAGTATCCTTGCCAGCAAGTTAAAGTAGTATGGGCTGGATGAATGGACTATAAGGTGGATAGAAAACTGGCTAGATCATCGGGCTCAACGGGTAGTGATCAATGGCTCCATGTCTAGTTGGCAGCCGGTATCAAGCGGAGTGCCCCAAGGGCCCTGGGGCCGGTTTTGTTCAATATCTTCATTAATGATCTGGAGGATGGCGTGGACTGCACCCTCAGCAAGTTTGCAGATGACACTAAACTGGGAGGAGTGGTAGATATGCTGGAGGGTAGGGATAGGATACAGAGGGACCTAGACAAATTAGAGGATTGGGCCAAAAGAAATCTGATGAGGTTCAACAAGGACTAGTGCAGAATCCTATGCACTGCTACAGACTAGGGACCGAATGGCTAGGCAGCAGTTCTGCAGAAAATGACCTAGGGGTTAGAGTGGACGAGAAGGTGGATATCAGTCAACAGTGTGCCCTGTTGCCAAGAAGGGTAATGGCATTTTGGGCTGTATAAGTAGAGGCATTGCCAGCAGATCGAGGGACGTGATCGTTCCCCTCTATTCAGCATTGGTGAGGCCTCATCTGGAGTACTGTGTCCAGTTTTGGGCCCCACACTACAAGGAGGATGTGGAAAAATTGGAAAGAGTCCAGCGAAGGTCAACAAAAATGATTAGGGGGCTGGAGCACATGACTTATGAGGCAAGGCTGAGGGAACTGGGATTGTTTAGTCTGCAGAAGAGAATAATGAGGGGGGATATGATAGCTGCTTTCAACTACCTGAAAGGGGGTTCCAAAGAGGATGGATCTAGACTGTTCTCAGTGGTAACAGATGACAGAACAAGGAGCAATGGTCTCAAGTTGCAGTGGGGGAGGTTTAGGTTGGATATTAGGAAAAACTTTTTCACTAGGAGGGTGGTGAAGCACTGGAATGGTTTACCTAGGGAGGTGGTGGAATCTCCTTCCTTAGAGGTTTTTCAGGTCAGGCTTGACAAAGCCCTGACTGGGATGATTTAGTTGGGGATTGGTCCTGCTTTGAGCAGGAGGTTGGACTAGATGACCTCCTGAGGTCCCTTCCAACCCTGATATTCTATGATTCTATGATTAACGCAACTCAAATTGCGTAGCTTAGATTGAATTTCCGCTGTAGTGTAGACAAGGCCTAAGATAGCCCAGTTAAGGAGATTTCAGTGACAATCAGTTTTATTTTCCTGCTCTCATGTGGGCATCTAGTGATGATTGGTGATCCAGTGCTTCCATTTTGGTCTCCACTTTAGCATTAAGAAACTAACACAAAGGGCCACCACTCATGCAGGACAACGTTTCTAAATGTATGATGCACTGAGAGGAGAGGGTGATATGGTAAGCCTTTGGAGTAATAACTCAGAGACTGAAACACAGCCAGGATGATGTATTTACCTATTATAACATTCAAGCTTTGCTGCCCTTTCCCTGTCCCTGAACATTCTATTTTCCATGACTGATCAAAGGTTAAGAGCTGAGATGGATGCAATGCCTTAAAATATTTATTAAAATCTAAGACCTGCATCATCTTCCAACTGCCATTTTGCCTAACTATTATAAACTACCAGAGTGTATTCTGCAAATGACTATACTTTTTCCATGAGGCATTTCATGGATAACCAAAGCGGCCTTTAATAGATATTTAATTTAAAAACAACAAACATCTCCTTCACCTCCCTGCTTAATGTTTTCACCTTCAGCCTATACATAATTGTATATAAAATTACAAAAATATTAAGATTTTTGAATACTTGACTTTCTACAGTTAGAAAATGCAAAATGTAGGTTGCATGGTCAAGCTTAATTAGTCTCCCTTGAGTGTATGCATTATGACTTTAATTACATGATCACAAATTATTCTTTTCCCACAGGAGCCCTGCCTCATTCAGTGCACAGGTTGGATGTGACTACTTAATGGGTTAATAGGCCTTATTTACTGCACATCATCTAAACCTTACTCTAAATACAGAATTACGAATTTCCTCATGGCATTTTCTATGGTGCTAATCGCTATAGCCTCTGAGTGTTTCACAAACATTAACGAATTTATCTTCACAACATCCTGTGAGGCAAGGTGGCATTATCTCATTTTCCAGATGGGGACCTGAGGCGGATTACGGTTTGTGGCGCCCTGGGCCAGAGCAAGTGGGGGCCCCTCCCCACCCCTTCTGCCCACAGTCCTCCCAGCTCCTGCCTGGCATTCCTGCTGGGGAGTGGGGTTGGGGCATAGGGGCTGTCCCTGCTCCGCCCGATCGGTGCTCCTGCCCGGGAGCGAGGAAAGCCCCCGCACCCTGACTCCGCTCCACAGCAGGAGCATTGGGTGGGTGAGTGGAGCAGGTTGGGGCGCGGGGTGCCCATTTTTCCAGAGTCCCCTATTGGCCAGGGCCCTGTTGGCCCAATTGCTAATCTGCCACTGCCTGAGGACCAGTAAGAAACACTTTGAGCCTAATTTTTCAGTCATTTTTATAGTATACTATCTGTTCAAGCATAGTTTTCATTGGCTTCAGTCACAGTTGTGAGTTCCTGGCACTTCGGTAAATCTGATTCCTGGTGTCTAAAGTTAGGCAACCAGAAAATGGGAACACAGTTAGTGGCCAGCTGTGAAAGCAACATATAAGAACTTTCTGGGTGAAGCAGGGACACAATCCAATTCTCCAGTGCAGCATTCATTTTTAACTTGGAGACCATCACTTCTCTTCCTGAAATCCTCATTCACCACGCACCTCCCAATTTATGCAACAGATGAGGTAGGGGACTTACAGAAAACTCTCTTTCAGTACACAACCCTGACCACTGTTCATCTGGAGCACAGAATGAAGCAACAGTCCTGTGATAATAAAAGTATGTGACCATGCAATTAAAGCCTGTATCTTAATGCATACTCACAAGCGGGCCAAAATATGGGTGCACAGGCAAACAACTGGCATTTCCTAACATCTGAATACTTGAGTTTCAGTGTTGATGTACTTTCAATGTATCTTCAGTATGTAATTTTTTAAGTGCTTTTAAAGAGAAAACTAAAAAAAACCCCACAGAAATTCCATCATGTGAAACCATATTACACCCCCATATGGGTTATCTGCAGGGTTTGGCCCTTTAGATCCACTGCACAGACCTCTATCACTTGAGCTCGCAGCGTAACCGGTAGTAGGATGTTATCTTCTATATGGAGCAGCCACTAGAGGGGGATGAGACACACATTTTGCCAGTGGGTTTCCCACATATTAGCTGACAGCAAAGGAATATCAAGATGTCAGAATCAGGTTCTGGAGGGGAGTGTGCACCAGTTGTTATAGAAAGTGCTGCCCCTGCTTCCTTTTGCTCTTATTTGCCCCATCACCTCCTCCTTATCCCTGCTCCTGTCTCTGTCCTCTTCATCTCATCACCTCCCCCACTGGCTCCTGTCTTTGTCCCCTTCTGCTCCCATCCAGCCTATGATCTCCCTCTCTCTGTGCCCTACTGCTCCCATACACCCAAACCCCTATCTACCCCATTACTTGCCTCCCCAGCTCCTGTCTCAGTTCTGCTGCTATCCATCTCATGCTCCTGGTTCTGTACCCCTGAGGCTCTTATCTCCCCTTCCCTGCTTGTTTCCTCTGTCTGTTCCTATTCTGTGGCCCTTCATTCCTATTCCCTCCCCAGTGGCTCTAGTCCCTTCTGTGTTCCTCACCCATTCTCCCCCACCTTCTCACATAGGTGCCGGGGCTCCAGGCTCCAGAGCTGAGAACCCATGGAAAAAAATTAGTGAAAGCTTAGCAACTCTCCTGCCAAATTTAAGTCTCTGCTTCAAAGCATAGAGATGTTAGAGCTTTTCAATTCTTTTACACAGGCAAAACAACAGATTTTACTCTAAACTCATTCTCAGAAATGGCTGAGCCATTTTAGCTGTTTTTATTTCAGGGCGGAGTGGGGAGATTAAAAAAAAAAAATCCTAAAACAGACACCTGGCCTGGAAAGTTTCAGACCAAACAATTACAGTTTTGCAAAGTTATAGAAAAGGAAATGTTAGGCAACCTTAACAACGTTGTAAGCATTGCTACCAGCTCTGCCTATAATAAATGTCTAGACCTCACCATGTGGGGCTTGGCCAAATTTAGTAGAGGTAGAAGTGGGCCAGTTGTTCTTACTGTTGTCAGAGATGAATTTGACCCTTTCTACTCCTGTAAAGTCCCATCTTGGAAGCTGCTCAGCTCAGACAGACTTTTATGGCCATGCAGAATCCCATTAAAGTCAATGTGGTTCTGCAAGGTTTACCCATCAGGAGCAGCTAGCAGGATCAAGGCTTTAGAGGGTGAGTTCTTTTAGGTTGGGTCCTTGAATTCATCCGTGTTTGTAACTAAAAACTAATAATGCAGAATAAGTTTGGGCAAGAGCAAGTTTCTCTGAACACAAAGACACTCAGTAGCCATCAGTACAGGTCTACTTAATTACCTCTAAAGTGGTCGGTGTGATGATCTTAGATCTCTTTTGCATGGGCATTTGAAATACAGTATTCTTGCAGATCTGCTGGCATTTAAGTGGGATTTATTTATTTAGTGAAATACAAGACTTTAGCTACTAAG
The DNA here is from genome assembly GCF_028017835.1 of Emys orbicularis. NCBI lineage: Eukaryota > Metazoa > Chordata > Testudines > Emydidae > Emys > Emys orbicularis. The sequence goes on from NC_088684.1 coordinate 93,447,403, forward strand.
TGCTATTAAAAAATTAAAAACAAATTGCATTGAATAAAATAGCAGAAAACTGAAAAACAAGATGCGGAAGAAAAGTAACCACACAGTCAACAAAAACCAAAAGCAAATAAATGCACCTAGCATCATGCCCTGAAAGCTGTCAAATTCTACGCCTACAGGGGTAAGGTCACAAGGTGGGGTTCTTCTAATGGGAAAAATCCTGCTCCGTTCCCTGCATAGTGAAGTTCTATGAGCAGACACAGAATTCTTGCTGATTGCAGTTGCATAATGGGGTATAAAGTGCAAAGATGTTTCTTGGGTAACCAAATCCCAGATCAGATCAGGGCTTTACAATGATCACTGAAGCTGTGCAAAATATTCATTAGGAAAATTAGTATGCTCAAAATTTGAGTCTTTTTAGAAGCTGCAAAACCTGTGAAAATGCAATTGTTTACATTCATGAAAATTGTGTCCAAGTTGGTGGCAAAGTTGTTTTCACTTCCTGGATATCAGCAAAAACTCCAGTGGATGTTTTTGTCATACATTTTCAAGTACTGAGATGGGTTGGTTGGGTATATCACATGGCTGAAATCACATTCATCAGTGCCCCCAAATTCTCTGACTTTGTCCCATCTGCTGAGAAGGATAGCCAAAGCCATTTTCTATTTATACAAATACTACCTAGCTTTTACATTGCACTTTGTGATGTTCCCCTTGTGTTATCTGGACCGATGATCTGCTTAGTCACTCCAATCCTTGACTCTGGGAGCCAGCCTTACCCTGCTCTGCTGTGAGAACCTCCACTCCTGGGCTGTTCACGCACAGCCTCTAGCATGTAAGCTGCTTGGATTGTGCAATCGAATGACACTAGCCAATATCTCTGGTCCCAGACACAACCCTAGGAACCTCCGTCTTACAGTGTCCAGTTATACCCACTGGACGCTGCAAGCTTATATGAGTTCATCAATTTAACAAAGAAATTGATATGTACCAGGCTTGTTATCCCAGGGGAGTCTCTCACATGCTTCAAACCAAACACACTGCTTCAGGTAGAATAAACAAACAAATTTATTAACTGCAAAAGATAGATTTTAAGTAATTATAAGTCAAAACACAAAAGTCGGATTTGGTCAAATGAAATAAAAGCAAAATGCATTCTAAGCTGATCTTAACATTTTCAATGCCCTTACAAACTTAGATGCTTCTCACCACAGGCTGGCTGGCTGCCCTTCAGCCAGTCTCTCCCCTTTGCTCAGCGCTTCAGTCACTTGGTAGTGGTGTCTGTAGATGGAAGTGGAAGAGAGAGAAAAAGCATGGCGTCTCTCCCTTTTATCATGTTCTTTCTTCCCTCTTGGCATTACCTCATCGTAGTCCCTGACTGACCAAGGGAAGGGGGGTGATTCACTCGAGAGTCCAACACATCATTTGTTGCTGCCTAGGCCAGCGTCCTTTGTTCCTGTGAGGCTGAGATGGGTTTGTCCCATATATGCCCTATGAGGTGTGAACTGCCCCTCTGTTCCTGGAGAGTTTTGCCTGGGCTTGTTTTAAGCCACGAGGACATGTTTTCAGCCTCATAACTATATACATGAAATTACAACCTATAACATTACTATAACAGCAATGCTCAGTGCGCCATGAGCTTTCCGAAGACACCCAACATGACAAACTTTGCATTGGATACCACACAATCATATTATAAGGATGAACATGGGGATACAGGGTGTTCCCCCGAGATACAGAGTGTCACACATTTGTCATGAGTAGATCTCACAGCGCTTTACTCAGTGTGTTATCTACTAGGTCATACTGCCTCTCAAGACCGACTTTAAAAACAAGGAGGGCATATGCCTCCCAAAGAAGGAGGAGAAGGCAGCAGGGCTGTTCTCCACAGGGACACTAGACAGCTAAGAGCTCACCAATCCTCCTCTGATGAGGACAACAGCAGATGGGGGAGAATAAGAATTCTCAGTAAAGGATGGTTTGTAGGGCTGGTTAGGGGGAAGGCAGTGAGTGGGCGTAGGTCAGAGGTCCCCAAACTGTGGGGCACGCCACCCTAAGGGGGTGGGAAGGGAGTGCCAACCACCTCCACCCCACCCCCAGTTCCGTTCTGGCCCCAGCCATGGCCCCACTCCCGGCCCTGAGCCTGGCCTTGTCCCCAGCCTCAGCCCGGCTGTGGCTCCGCATCCAGCCATGGGCCCAGCTGCTGGCCTACACCATGGCCCAGCTGTGGTTCCACTCCCACCCTCACCCCGACCCCTAGCTTCAGGCCCTGGCCGCGGCTCCATCCCCAGCCGTGGCCCCACTCCCAACCCCACCCCCAGCTGTGGCCCCAGCCGTGGCCCCCTTACACCTGTTTGCACCCCCCCTCCAACATGGAAGCCACACCTCCGCTCCCGGCCCAGGCTCTAGGGGTGGGGGCAAACAAGGGTAAGTGGGGGCATGACCCTGAAAAGTTTGGGGGCCACTGGCCTAGGTAGTTGCATAGTATATCAGGTTAAAAAGTAGCTTTTCATGTTTTTGAGATTTGATATAAAAAAATTCCATTGTTCCCAAATTTACAAAAATATGAAATGCTAAGGTCAGAAAAATCTGTGCAAATGGAATGTAATTTTTTGTGGACATAATTTCACAAGAAAATGCCTCCGCACAAATATTTTGAACTTCACCTAGAAGCAAAAGGATGGAGACTGCAGAAGTGAGAATACACGTGTTACGTGTTCCCTGCGGCCCACTCTAATGAGGAGTGGTTTTCAGGACTGCCTTCAGTCAGAACTTTCTATGCAAGTTGGCAAAAGCATGGATAGCCATTGCAAGCGCCATACTTGCAATGGCTGCAGCCATAGATGAGAGGTGCTATGAACTGCTGCTGCTACCTCAGAGTCATAATGGATCCATTTAAGAACATGGGGTTGTGAACCATTTTAGTATTATTTATACACCTCGTCACACCATTCCGTTTAAACTGAATGACAGGCATACATCCTTCATACTGTAAGTGGTGCAGATACTTCCTCCACTTGTTCCTCTAAATGCATATTTAATCAACTAGCCTCACTTCCATCTTGTTGAGGCTAAGCCATATCCCACAGTTGCCATTCATCAACATTAAGAGATCTGTTGGTCTACCTTTTGCTGGAGCTACTGGTCCTGGGAGAGAAATTAGACATCAGTAGATAATATTGCTATATCTGGGTTATGGAGCGAATAGAAGAGGATAATAAAACTTCCTTTAAAAATTGGCAGATGAGGAAGCAAAGATCCTTCCAGTCACAGCTCAGGCACCGCTCTTGCAAAGGATCTCCAAGCACGGACATTTACTCTTGTATAGAGTCACACTCAAGTCCATAGAGTCCACTCTTGCAGGTGTGATTCCGTTTGCAAGCTCAGAGTTTTATTTCGTAGTAATGTCAAAAAAAAAAAAAAAAAAAAAAACCATGACAAAAAACCTTCTGAAAATGCTTTACCAGATAAAACAAAATGGTTATATTTTTAAATCCCATAAAGGTCTCTGTTACCACAGTTGTTGTGAGTGGTTACATACTTTGGTTTTCCCTGTTGACCAATACTGTGTCTTTATAATAGATATTAAGACCAGAAGGGACAATTATGTTCATGTAGTCTGACCTGCAGAACACAGATCCATGGAATTTCCCCTAGTAATTTCTGCATTAAATCCATACTTTTCTTTGTCCCCATTGGAAATTCTACATCCTCTCCCCCACCACCACAGTGTTTCATTGCACACCAAATAACCCATGATCATAAACATCATCATCAACTCAAGCAGGTCTGGTGCCTCGGTGTTTTTCTTTAGTACGCTGAACACAATGCGTATATGTTCAGATCACCCCCTTTTTTCAGCCGGCTTCAAACCATTTTTGATTGTTAAGGCTGTGTGATGTGTACAGCAACCGGGAGGTGACTTCTTATCTACAAGTAAAAGCTGTCTGATAAATCTCAAGGATGAATAATTTATATGGCAGCAGCAGCTGAGAAAGCAGCATTTCACACTTTTTTCATGTAAAATGTCACATGAATTCCAAATGGACCAAACAAATTTGTATGAGTTTGAGACCCAAATTCACTGCTAAAAGGGGAATGAAGGAGGGAAGAGAAGTCTCAGTACAACGAAGCATAGTAATTGTGATTGTTACTTAAGGAAAGGTATTTTGATCCATCTGTTCCTTTTTTATATTGATTAAAATACAGAAACAAAGTACAGCTACTGAAATCAGCGCAAAGTAATAATTATAAGACACCCTCAAACAACATCAATACTGCAAATAGGGCTGTTTCTTCCACTCAATTTCAGGCCATTTAGAGAAAATGCTGTAAAGTTAATTTTTTTTTCATTCCCTAATCAGACGTTAAGACCCCTAGTTGCACAGAAATAAGACTGAATATTACTACTTACATTACTATGTATGCATAGTGCCAAGTTATTTACATGTAAAATGTAATAAAAGGTGGATGCTCTGGGTACGAGTTGATGTCAAAGGGAAAGGTACAATATCAAATGAAATGGATGTAATATAGCACAAAAAGAGTGGACATTGGAAACAACAGATCAGCCATGGGAATACACATGATGCAGTGAACAGAGAAAGGACCTTGGGGGAAAGAAGGAATGCTCCAAGAAATATACACGGGTCTGCCTGTGTTGCCCTATAGAAGATGTATATAATATCAGAGAAAAAGCAACCCTGGTTACCATTGACAGTACTACTAGCTCTGGGTGGCTGCAGATCCCCAGGTCTTTCTGGCTATTTCTGTGGCCCTCCTATCATTGCCTATCTGAAAACTACTCAATCACTGAGTTTATCCTCACCACACCTGTATGAATTAGGGAAGTATCTTCACTTTAACAAAAGGGGAACAGAGATTAAACAACTTGCCTAAGGTCATATGGTAAGTCTGTTGCAGAATTGGGAATTGAACCAAGATCTCCTCTGTCCTAGTATAGTGCTCACAAGACAGACCATACAGCAGCTTACAGAAGCACCTAAAACTATGATTCAGTTCCATCCTGGCGATCTGTAGAGGGAAAAGAAGTCCATCGCTAACACCTGATGAGGTCCATGACTATGATGAAAATGGGTCTGTGTTATTCTGTGCTTTTCAGTATATTGGCAGAACTATGACATGTGAAAGGTCACAACAAGGCACAGGTGGTTGCATGCTGTAGCTATGTTCTGTAATATGCTTTTGCTATACCAGTGACTCAGAATATTCCACTTTCCTTCTTTGTGGATGGTGCCTAGATTCCCATAATCACCAACTGATCCCTCCCTGCCCTATTGCAGCTCTCTATGCCCTTGTACATCTCCATGCTGTGTTGTAGTTGTGTGGATGTATTATCTGTCACATGTAGCTATCCAAGTGTCTTTCTACTTCGGAAGCATTCCATTTCCTAACCACGTCCAGACTAATAGTCCCTCTTTGCACACCTATAAAAAGTGGATATCAGGTGCACTAATCAGATTTTCCGGAGACCTCATATCTGCTCCTTTCTCTGTATATAGCCAGGTTCTGGGCTGACTGTCTCATGCACTTAAAAGAAAGAGGTATAATGTAACAATCTTTGGTTGCATGGATTATTTTCCAATTAATCTTATAGTAGATTACACGAATCCACACTAAGACCCTAATCTTGAACCCGCTGCAGATGTGAAGCTCTCAATGAATTCGGAGAGAAAGGACAGTGGAATTAGGCCTGAAAAGATAGTTCAATCCTTTGCCTCAATAGCTCTTGGTGGGTATATATTTGTGCACGGTATGATACATTACTTTGCCAGTTGGATATAGTACCTAAATTTTGATGAATGTGGTGTGGGTCTAAAATATACTCTGATTTGGGGTTTTGCATGAGTAAAAATTATTTTTTTTTCAGCAAGTAGTATATAGTGAAAGAAGAACCTCGGTAAGTTCAATTCATATCAGATAAAGTGCAGATACTAATCTGAACTGTCTGAACCTCTTGAATGTGCAAAATTATCCTGGAACAGATCACTTTCCAGCCTTCTACTGACAAAATCAAGAAGGTATGACCTGCATGAAATAAAATGTACCTGGGAAAAATAGTGTTAAACGTAAAACCAACCAACCAACAAAAAGTTCCCTTTAAAATCTGAGTGAAAGTTGAAGTTAGTTTTTATTTTATCAGAATTGATCTACTCATCCCTAGTATGGTTTTCTGAAAGAAATTAAAGAGCTTACAGAAAAGTACAAAGATGAAATGGTTTGAACAAAGTGAAGTGCTACTCTGTGCCATCAGCAGAGTGAGCTATTAGACAGTGTTGGAGAGACACACTCTGTAGAGAAAAAGGCATTTAAACAGTGTCTGCAGCCAGCAGCAGAACCCCCTGGATAATGATAAAGTCATCTTCAAAACTAGAGTACAAGCAAGATTAGATTTTGCATCATATTTTAAAGTAAGGTAAATGCATTTTTCCCACAAGATAATATTATAGGCATAACATTAATAGTTATGAATTTAGAGGCATAAACATCCTTTGTTCAAATAGTTTCCACTCAGGGCAAGAAAGAAAAAACTGTTAGCGAAAAACAGCTTACAACAAATCAATTGTAGGCAATGAAGCTATATATTCATATGTACGAAGATGTTATCTCAAGATTACTAACACCAAATGAAATTAATTAAATTATAGTGGAAAAAGGAATTAAGGCAAGATACGATGGTGGTACATACTAGACGTTTTTGGTCAAATTTTGTGCTGAATTGTTCCCTAGGCAACTTCTCTAACTGCAAGTGAAAAGTTGGCTCTATTTACTATGTATTTTTAAAAGAAAATTGTTTGACGACTATTTGGGCCAAACTGAAGTCAATGAGAACTGTGGGAGCTTTGAAAATCAGACCCTTATTTAGATGCCTAATTTTAGTCATTTTCATTCAAAAGCTTTTGGCTTGATATTTTGTATATTTTCCCTCACTGTATGTATATATAGTCAACTATGCTCATATCTCAAGCCTATATTGGACCACAATTTAAAAACATAACATGAAACACCTTTCTTTTGTTATTATCTAAAAACTCACCATTAATTTTTTAACATAGTAATCAACGGCAGAAACTCATGTGAGTGCTTTAAGTTAGTTGTACCATGAACTATCTGTAACTAGAGTTTCTCTCCATGTTTTCTTTAAAGAGCAAAAGTGAAATCACAAAATGGGCCAAAAGTTTTAGGCTTAAACATGCTACTCCAGTTGTCAATTAGCCTGAAAGAAACATATTTAAAATGGAGAGTAAGCTCTAGCCAATCTTAGGTGTTGGGGTTTAATTATATTCTCTCGAGTGGACATATTAGAAATACTAGATAAATCCGTCTTTTCAAACCTCATAATGATAAATAAAGACTTTCTGGGTGTTTAAATACATTTAATTGGTATGGCTATCCACGTTTTCAAAATTCTTCTCTTTTTTATATAAATGTTTTCCCCTTTTTTGTATGGCCATCCATTTTAATCAAAAGAGTATTCAACATTTATATGCACAGAAGAATATTCCAAGTTATATCACAAAAGATTAAGGGCTTGGATCCTGCTCCCATTCAAGTCAATGGAAAAATTCCAATTGAGTTGAATGTTGCAGGATCAAGGCCCCTCCAGCCCCCCAAATAAGCAAGGTTTTGGAAGGGATATAAACACTCATTGTTTTAAGGAATAATCCAACCTCTAACTAATGGAAGTTAGGAAAAACTTTTCCTGTGTATTAGTTATTCCACAACTGGTGCTGGTTTCTTGCACTTTCCTCTTAGGTATCTGGCACCAGCCAATGTCAAAGAGAGGATTACTGGTCCAATACCATAAGGCAGTTATTCAGTTCCTATGTTTAAATTTAAACCTTTTACCTCTAAGAATGTCAGATTTTATCACTTGATGGCAAATTATGCATAAGGAGCTGCTAGGAGAGCATACCTTCCTAATGTCTGTAAAACAACGCTTAAGGAACAATAAAGAACTCATTGTGTCCATGGTATTTGAGCAGTCTCAATACTACAGCTTCTATGATAGAGAAGGATGCAGCAGAATGGATGTGTTTGTATGTGCTGGATACCAAGAACCAAATTCTGACCTCAGATGTGGGGACACAACTTCTATTGAAGTCAGTGGGAGTTCAACGCAGATATCAAGGGCATGGTTTGAACCCAAATTCCATTCAAATATCTCTGACAGTATACAAAGTTGATGAAGTGATCTACATTTTTGCTATTGACAATGGAGCTTATATCAATAAGACCTTTACAGATGTTTCAAAGGGGTTGTTTCCATATTTCACACACAGTACATTACTTGTTTAATTCACATAATGGGCCTTGTTGTGGTTACATTTGAAAAGCCTTTCACAATTACCATGACCCTAGGGAAACTGTTTAAAAAGCAGATTTATTTATCAGTTGAATGATAGGCATGGTATTTGCAGCTTTTGAGAGGAAGTGACCTTGTCAAACGGGCCACAATACCACCTACTCAAAACTACAGAGTTCCTGTTATCAAAGAGCAAATTTGAAAAAAAGATTAGCTGAAATGGAGATTGAAGACACAATAAGCATCATTACATAATGCCAAAGAGACTACATCACCTCCCACCCTCAAACTTCTTGGTCCCTAAGCAGCGTTGTTGTAGGCGTGTCAGTCCCAGGATATTAGAGAGACAAGGTGGGTGAGGTAATGTGTTTTATTGGACTGACTTCTGTTGGTGAGAGAGACAAACTTTCAAGTTTACATTGAGCTCTTCTTCATGTCTGGGAAACATACTCAGAGTGTCACAGCTAAATATAAGGTGGAACAGATTGTATAGCATAAGCAATGGAGTTGACTTGTTTGGTGAAGCAGTTGAGAGTGTTTTTTAAGGCGTATATCCCTGACTTTCTCCTCAGAGCATATTCTGTGGTATCTGAGTACCTGGCTGTAGATAACAGATTTTTTGGGGTGGTTACTGGATCTTTAAATGTAGGTGTGGTGATCTGTGGGGTAACATCAAACAACTACAACTCATATGCGATGGAAACCCCATCCTGAAAGAAATCTTTCCTGAACCCCATCTTTTGGCCTTCAAACAACCTCCCACCCTCAACCTCTCTCATCAAATGCAAACTCATCATCAGATGCAAGCTTCCAGCAGACAAGGACACACCAACTGAAAGTGGCACCAAACCCTGCCAGAACAACAGATGCAAAACCTGCCAATGTATCTCCACTGCTATAATGATCAACACTCCCACAACATGCCTTTCAAATCTATGGGTCCTAATACACATGCCTATCACAACGTGTGGTGAACCTCATCCAGTGCACTGAATGTCCCAATAACAACAATGTGAGTGAAACCAGACACTCACACAGGAAAATGATAAACACCATATCACCCGTGGGTGAACACTTTTCACAAAGCGAACACTTTATGTCTGACCTCTCAGACCTTATCCTCAAAGGAAACCTGCACAATACACTTTCAAAAGACTAACCTGGGAGCTTAAATTTATTTCTTTGCTAGACACTAAAAATCATGGACTGAATAGACACATTGGATTTATGGCTTAGTACAACAAACTACAACCCACCAACAATTTCCCCCTTTCTCCCTTCACCCATGATTGAAGGGATATTAACGGGCCACTTCACCTTGAAATGAATGTTAACTACTTATGTTAAAGAATCTGTTCCACCTTATATTTAGCTGTGACATTCTGAGAACATTTCCCAAACCTGAAAAGAACTCTGTGTGGCTCGAAAGCTTGTCTCTCTCACCAACAGAAGTTGGTCCAATAAAGATATTACCTCACCCACCTTGTCTTGCTTCTTGGGCCCAGTTCATTTAAGGGTCAAGTTCTAGTTGCACTCCTCAGACTCCAATGTCTGTTGCCTGTGTAAAGCATCTGCCAAGGGGGTGTAAAATGCTACCTTTCTGACTTGCTAGCATTTTACACCTATTTTGTAGTGGTGTAAATGGACTGCACAAGGTGCAGGGTTATAGAGAATCATCCCTGTGTTGTTGTTTATTTTAATAATCCACCATGTAATTGACCCAGCCTGGCTCCCTGACCTTGTATTTCTCTCTGCCTCTCCTTGTTCTCTGCAGTATCAGATTCCTCTCTGTCCCTGCACGCAATCTTGCCACTGTTGGTGCCAGAGCCTTTCCCACTGCAGCTTCTGCCATCTGGAACAGCATTCCTGTATCTCTCCGCTTCATTGACCCTCCATCTCTGTGCAAATCTCTCTCTTTTCTCCCTTGCTTACGCTTCATTTTTATCTCTCCCTCTGTTATTTATTATTTAACTCTGTAAAGCTTCTCAGGTTGAAGCTTCCCTGAAAGATGCGAAACAAAATAAAAGGACACATTATGTTAATGAGATCTTTGTGAAGGTTTTGCATAAAGGATCCTTTATTTGAAAAATTAATAGCAAGTTGTAAATAGATAAAAGAACCTCCCCCGCCCCCCAAAAAAGTGTGAACACACTGAACTTCCACACCCTCCTTTTAAAGGGAAATTGTTTTTGAGGGGCAGTTTGTCGAGAAATGTGAAAACTACTCATAACTCTGTGCAACTCTTCTGAACAGATTTTGGTCAAAGATCTTTATCACAGTGAATACTGGAAATGGTTCAGCATCTGTCATGCTCATCCCAAACTCCTATTTTATCCTGCTCAGGATGTTATCCCATGCCCATCACCATAGTATCTAGAGCATCCTTCCATGGGACACCACACAATGTAACTAGCATCTGGGATGTGTGGTTCCTTTTTCCCGGGTGGGAAAAATTGTGTCTGGAGAGCATTTGTATTGTGTCCCTCCCCACCCCCTTATTTTTGTTTGGTTTGTGAAATGTGTTTTTATTAGTGGAGGCAATCAAAGAAATGCACCCAACATTTGGAAAGTGGTCAGCTTGGAAGAGATTCTTAGGTTCTGCAGGAAGGAATTCCACAGTCTTGGTCGGCCTCCCAAGAAAACTGTGTTCTGCACACATGAGTTTCACCCTTGTGGGGGACAGTTCCTTCGTGCCAGTGGAGCTAGGGTTGCCAACTTTCTAATCCAACAAAACCACACCCCTTCCCTGAGTCCTTGCCTCTGCCCTGCCCCGCCCCTTCTCTAAGGCCCCGCCTCTGCTCGCGCCATCTCCCCTCCCTCCGTCGCTCGCTCTCCCCCACCTTGACTCACTTTTCACCAGGCTCAGGCAGGGGTTGGAGGTGTGGGAGGGGGATGAGGGCTCCATCAGGGGCCAGAAATGAGGGGTTCAGAGTGCAGGACACTGCTCTGGGCAGGGGCCAAGGGGTTCAGTGTGCGGAGGGGGTGTGTGGGCTCTGGCTGGGGGTGTGGACTCTGGGGTGGGGCTGGGGGTGATGGAAGGAGCTCTGGGCTGGGAGTGTGCACAAATTATCAGATTGGGGTGTGGGGAGATGAGGGCTCCAGCTGGGGGTGTGGGCTCTGGAGTGGGGCCAGGGATGAGGGGTTTAGGGTGCAGGAGGGGACTCTGGGCTTGGGCAGGGGGTTGGGGTGCAGGGGGGGTGGGGGTTTCGGGTGTGGGGGGGACTGGAGCAGGGTGTTGGGGGGTTCAGGCTCTGGAAGGGAGTTTGGGTGAGGGAGAGGACTCCGTGTTGGGGCAGGGGGTTGGAGTGTAGCAGGGGGTTTGGGGTGCAGGGTCCCGACGGCACCTACTGCGGCTCCTGGGAAACGGCCGCCAGGTCCCTGCTGCCCCTAGACGCATGGACAGCCAGGGAGGCTGACCAATGGGAGCTGTGGAGCCGGCCCTCAGGGCGGGAGCAGCACGCGGAGCCTCCCTGGCCGCCCATGCATTTAGGGGAGTCCATGAGCTAGGGCAGGCAGGGAGCCTGCCTTAGCCCCGGGCCTCTGCTGTGCCGCCGACCGGAGCCACCAGGGTCATCTTTTTGACCGGGCATCCTGGTCAAAAACCGGATGCCTGGCAACCCTAAGTGGAGCAGAGGTGATGAAGATGGTCCAAGAGCATGAGAAAACCTTTCCAGGTTTGATCTGATTTCCAGAAGTACGGGCATTCAGAAGTTCAAGCTTCTATTAAGCACAATAGTTTAGGCTCCTGTTTCTTTAAATAGCTAGACCAAAGGTAAGGACCAAGATCAGTGAGAGCTGTGTGTGATTAAGGAATGTAGGGTCCTCTTTCTTTCCTTCTTCCCTCCCCCAACAGACCAAAATGTGTGTGTGCTTATAATGGGGGCTCTGTAGAATGGCCACTCACTGTCAGTCCCAATGTAACAGGTGGCTTGGAGGGCCAGGTGGCCTAGTGGTTTGAGTGCTTGGCTCTCAGCCCCATTTGGTTGAGGAGCCTCAGTCTTTAAGGCTGGGGGAGGACCCAGGTCTTCTCTCTCCACCAGGTCCCAGTCCAGGGCCCTGTGTATGTCAATCCATGAACAGAGGGGGAGCTTCCTATCAGTCTGTTCAGTCTGGGGCATGGCCTCTCTAGTCCAATTTGCTGGCTTGCTTTCCCTGGAGTCCCCTCTTGGGTGGCGTCTTGCCGCAGTCCCGGGCTCCTTTGGGTGGGGCAGCCACAAGTTGGTGAGGACGAGACCCACACTGTCTCTGGGATTGACTCACTCAGTTACTTCCAGTGCTGGTGGCTCCTAGGTCTTCTTTCCAGTCTCCCTTGGTTGGGGAGATAGTGCTTACTGCCTGTTGACTGCCTTGGCTGGCATGCTAGTGCTCCTTCCCTTCAAGAAGGGAGGCACCTAGCTCCTGCCTCTTCTCCAATCAGGCCTGAACTGGGCCCGGTTCTCTCCTTTTCTCCCCCCTCCTGAGATGTAGACGCCATTCACAAAAGTGCTGGAGTAGGAGTTAGTGCTCACCGCACTGCTTTGTACTCTAAAGCCCAGTGGTTAGGGAACTCACCTGCTACGTGGGAGGCCAAGATAAAATCCCTGCTGCAAAAAAAGCAGAGTGGGGACTTAAACCCACGTCTCTTGCATGCTAGGTGAGTGCTCTAACCAGAGGGCTATAGAATATTAGGGGGGGAGGGGCAGGAGTGACACCCACACCTCCTCCTTTGAGTTTGTGAATGGCATTTCCAAATGTCCTTTGCTTTTACGCAGTTAAAAATGCTCAAAATCAAAACAAAAAATGTTGTTGGATTAAAAACAATTTTTTTGTTTTGCTGAAAACATTGAAAAGTTTCATTTTGGGTCTATCCAAAATGAATTCCCCCCCCCTGGATGTCTGGTTCAGCCAGCAAACCAAAACATTTGCACAGGTTTACACTGAAACTAGCTGAACTGTCACAGTCCTGTTTTAATTATCATGACGCCTGCTGATACAGAACCAAGTTTCAGTGTGCACAACATCACGTTTTTCAAACAGCACCAAAATCTTTCAGAAAAGAGTTCACATGGAGTGTTATTCTTGTATTACAATGCAGACCAAATGACCCGTTGGAATGGATTTTGATTCTATGAGGGTTTCTCTTCAACGAGTGTCAAAATGTTATTGTTGACTCCTTTCACAAAGCATGTATTTGAGCATTTTAAAGCCATGTATTGATGATGTGATTCATTTTATGGTTCATTTCATTAAAATACTCTGCCATGGATGTTTCTTCAATTATGTTACGTAGCTGCAGAAATTACTGCCAGAGGGTCGAATGCTTTGGCCACTTCATGTATTGGACTCCCACTGAAGTTGATGAGAGTTTTGGATGTAGAATGGTTGCAGGCTTTCAGCTAGCATGCTATACTGTTTGTGCCACAAAATACAAGACAGGTCAGTCTTTTCATAATATTTAGGTCTCGGATGCTACAGAATATACAAAACCCTCAATGTAACCAAACTTCTAGCTCCAACATTCAAATGTCAGGTTATCCCTGACATACAAAATTATTTCTAATGCTCATTACAAACATGCAATATGTATTCTTTGTATGGCTATTTATAAAACCTGCACCTGTCACTCAAGTGTGGGTTCATTTAAAACCAAGGAAAATGGTTTGTGTTGTGACAAGTACAATATTTGAACACAGAAGTTCTGCTACTAGATGCCAACTTACGCATGCCCTTTGTCATTCATATGCCTACAATTGCTTGGACCATTATCACAGCTGCAAGCATAAATCTAATATTTGGTCATAAAAATGGCTAAACACTTAAGGAATCAGTTGTGTGCACAAATATCTGATTTGCAAATGCAGTTACTGTTGGAGTTCATGCAATGCATATGCAAATTGCACAAGCACCACTGGCCTTTAAAAAAATAAAAGACAGGACCAAATATGCAGCCCTAAAACAATGCTCAGTTCTATCTTAGCACAACATACCCTTATAGTCGTACTATAACATATATTGCTTCATAGCTCATTTGATTATAAAAAGTGTTCTCCTTTGCTAATATTCTTTTAAATTTGCCTTTAAAAAGTGGTACTTTATCATCAGTCAGGCACAAAAGAGAAAATCTACTTGTATGGGATCAACTGCAGGATATAAGAACTAAAATTTAATCTTTTCATGCTGTATTAAAAACAAGGAGTAATGAATTAAACCAAATTTTCATTGGCATTCTTCAGTCATTTGCTAATTCATTTGTCAGTGCATTTGTGAGAGAACAGAAGTGGCATCATCTTATATTATGGGTGGCAAATAGCTGTCACAGATGGACACAACACTAATGATGTCACAGCAAATAACATGAATTACTGCATTAGAAAACTCCTGATAATATAGAGTCTCTGCTCTGATTAGCAGTCTGAGTGAATCTCATTGTGCTTATTGTGCACAGGGGTCAAATCTATAGGTACCCTTTCTGTGTATGCAAGGCCCACACAGAGCAAAAGAATGCATTTTTGCGGCAGAGGGGCAATCTGTGGAGAAGCCAAGCGGGGGAAACTGCAGGCCGCTAAAGTGAGATTTAAAGTGAATCCCTGCAGGGAACAAGGAAGGTGAAGAAAAGGCCATGTCACCCATAAACGAGGGCATAGCTAGTGGGTCAGTGCACAGGTAAAGTATAATAAAATATTGTATGTTTTTTAATGTTACATCCAAAGATCAAACATAAAATGAAGTTGTTGTATGTAATGTATCATACTGTAATACTTATGAGTTATGTCTTCAATTATCCTTTATATTCTTATAATTATGCTATAATTCAATTATGCTATATTCTTCTAATGTCATGTGTATCTTTAAATATCCAGTCTCATTCCTTGCATGTCTCATTTTTCCACATGTATACAAAGTGAGACATTCAGCCTGTAATCATTCAGCTGATAACTGCAGCATAGTCACTTCTGCAAATCTATTAAACTAATGCAAAAACTTAGCAAAGCAATACAAAGCTATAGATTGAAAAGGGAAGATTGGAAAAATAGTTTGTCTAATGGCCCCTTATTGAGTTCAAGATGCCTGGGAAGCAAAAGGATTTTTCAAATGTACCCTTTTCAGACGTCGTGGTTGAAAGAATTCAAGTATGATTGTTTCTGGGGGGAAAATATGACATTTCAATGTACTATAGTGTGTGGTACTGTACATATCAATGTATGATTTTTCCAGTAATACAAAGCAATAATGCCACTAAACATGCAATGATATGTAGTATGTTTTCCCAGTCATGTTGTTTCAGGTTTACGATGACAGCCAAACACTAGAGGTTTGGCAGTTCAGATGCTTATCTGAAAAACTCACTCAAATCTTTTTTCAGGACTCCCCACACTTCTGGATTCCCCCCACTCTCCCTTTTCCTTTCCATCCAGTTAGATCCTTCTGATTCCCCATCTCTCCAACTCTTTCACTGACCCAAACAAATCTTCAACAAGCACTTTAGTCCCTCTTGCCTTTGTAAAAGGTCTCTTGTGAGTTCTTAGGTCTGGATCTCACTTGCTGGGCTCTAGGTAGCTCATTGAGTCTAGTCTTAGGCTTGGTCTACACTTACCCCCCAATTCGAACTAAGGTACGCAACTTCAGCTACGTGAGTAACGTAGCTGAAGTTCGAAGTACCTTAGTTCGAACTTACCTCGGTCCACATGCGGCAGGCAGGCTCCCCCGTCGACGCCGCGGTTCCCCCGTCGACGCCGCGGTACTCCTCTCGTCTAGCTGGAGTACCGCAGTCGACGGCGATCACTTCCTGGTTCGACTTATCGCGTCCAGACAAGACGCGATAAGTCGAACCCAGAACTTCGATTCCCAGCCGCCGAACTAGCGGCTGGGTGTAGACATACCCTTAGACTTTGCTTTTCTTTCTTAGGGGTGGCCCAGTTTGCATTGCCTCACCTCTTGTACTTTAGAATTCACTAGATTTCAAGAGTGTAGCTAGCTCAGCAGAAATGACAAAACCAGAGGCTGCAAGTAAGAGAGATGAAGGTTCAGGAAGAATTTTGGATTTCAAACTACTTAGACTAGTATGGACAATGATGTGGACAAATATGTGTTGGGAAGTGAACTAAAATCATGATCTCATTTCACAGAAACCAATGAACACTCATCATGATGGTAAGAATTTTCAACCATTATTAATATCCATACTGGATTTGAAACAGCATAATGAAAATTTATATAGCTCATTTCCCAATTCCCTGAGCCATCCAGTACCTCATTAGTGACACTTACAATGAATATCTATAAGAAATATTCAGACCAGTCTGAAATCAATCCTGAAGTTTCAAACTAGGGATAAAAATTTCAAAAGTGCTGTGATTTAGGAGTCTAAATCCCACTTTCAAAAGTGACATAGGCAGTAGTTTCCATTGACTTTCAACAAGACTTAGGCCTTGTCTTCACTGCATTGTTAGCTCAAGCTATAATTCAAGTTTTGGTCTGAACCTGACTCCCATTCACACCAGAGGTGAAAGTAAGCCGGTACGGTCTGGTACGGCGTACCGGCAAGAGCCAGTACGCCGTGCCGGACTGGACCGGCTTCCGCGGCGGTGATTTAAAGGGCCCGGAGCTCTGCGGTGGCTGGACCCCCGGGCCCTTTAATTCGCCCCTGAGCCCCAGGGCTCCCAGCCGCCTCTGCAGTGGTAGCTCCAGCCACAGCCAGAGCCCCAGGGCCTTTAAATCTTGAAAGGCCCCGCCTCTTCCGGTTGAGGTCACACCTCTTTCAGTTGAGGCCACACCCCCGCTCAGGACTCCGTGTACCGGTAAGTCCTTTAAGTTACTTTCATCCCTGCTTCACACACAAATCTCTCTAACTTGATTTAAGTGGTACTTTAAGCTTGAGCTAGCTGGCTTGTAAGGGTATGTCGACACTGGAGTTGGAAGTGCAATTTCCAGCTTGGGTAGACACACCCGTTGAGCTAGCGTGCTAAGAAATAGAAGCATAGCTGTGGCAGCATGAATGGCAGGAGGAAATAGTCGCCTGACTGTGATTTTGTCTGGAACTCTAAACACATACTTAGGGTGGCTAGCTCACCACGCTGCTGCAGCTACACTTCTGAATGTTGCAGTGAAGACAAGCCCTTAGACTTCTTAATCACTTTTGAAAGTGGGACTTAGGAGCTTTTGAAAATTTTACCCTCATACTTTCAACTTTAAAGAGAATAACCAAATTTTCTCCCTGCATCTCTGAAGGAAATGCAGGTCTTTAATCCATTATATAAATAAGCAATTATATTCCATTTTTGTTGTTGGATGTAGGATGTCTAATATGTTCACAGTTCAGATCTTTCAAAAACAAGCAAGCAACAAAAAAACAGTTCTTTGATGGCAACAAAACTCTTCAGTCTAATTAGGGAGCCCCAGATTCGATGGAATGGAATATACCGAGAAACAATCTGATTTTGTTTTATCCCAATGATGCAATTTAGCAGCACGAACTGGACATTCAAAAGAAGGCAAAGGGGTTTCAGCACAAGCAGACTAGTATAAATGAGACATCTATTACATAGATAGTTCAAACTGTACAGACAACTTGGCCTTATACTGTAATTGTAAGCGTCAGTACCATCCATCTGCTACAGTATAAATTAGGAGCCATCAGCCAGAGGAGCCAGTGATCCACACTTTGTTTATGAGATCATTCAGGCCAGGTCTACACTACGAGTTTAGGTCAACTTTAGCCGCGTTAAATCGAATTAAGCCTGGACACGTTCACACGACGAAGCCCTTTCTTTCGACTTAAAGGGCCCTTTAAACCGGTTTCTTTACTCCACCTCCGACGAGGGGATTAGCGATAAAATCGGCCTTAGTGGGTCGGAATTGGGTTAGTGTGGACGGAATTCGACGTTATTGGCCTCCGGGAGCTATCCCACAGTGCTTCATTGTGACCGCTCTGGACAGCACTCTCAACTCAGATGCACTGGCCAGGTAGACAGGAAAAGCCCCGCGAATGTTTGAATTTCATTTCCTGTTTGCTGAGCGTGGAGAGCACAGGTGACCACGCACAGCTCATCAGCACAGGTAACCGTGATGGAGTCCCAGGATCGCAAAAGAGCTCCAGCATGGACAGAACGGGAGGTACAGGATCTGCTCGCCATATGGGGAGATGAATCAGTGCTGGCTGAACTCCGAAGCAGTAAACGAAATGGCAAAATATTAGAAAAAGTCTCCAAGGCCATGAAGGACAGAGGCCATAACAGGGACGCACAGCAGTGCCGCGTGAAAATTAAGGAGCTAAGGCAAGCCTACCACAAAGCCAGAGAAGCAAACGGAAGGTCCGGGGCTGAGCCGCAAACATGCCGCTTCTACGCGGAGCTGCATGCCATTCTAGGGGGTGCAGCCACCACTACCCCAACCGTGTGCTATGAGTCCCTCACTGGAGAAACACACAGGGAAGCGGGTTCGGGGTACGAGGAAGATGAGGATGAAGATAATGTAAATAGCTCACAGCAGCAAGGAAGCGGAGAAACCGGTTTCCCCAACAGCCAGGATATGTTTATCACCCTGGACCTGGAACCAGTAACCCCCGAACTCACCCAAGACCCTGGGGGCACACAGGGGACCTCTGGTGAGTGTACCTTTGTAAATATTACACATGGTTTAAAAGCAAGCGTGTTTAATGATTAATGATTAATTTGCCCTGGCAATCGCGGCCAGTACAGCTACTGGAAAAGTCTGTTAACGTGTATGGGGATGGAGCGGAAATCCTCCAGGGACATCTCCAGAAAGCTCTCCTTCATGTACTCCCAAAGCCTTTGCAAAAGGTTTCTGGGGAGGGCTGCCTTATCCCGTCCGCCATGGTAGGACACTTTACCACGCCAGGCCAGTAGCACGTAGTCTGGAATCATTGCATAACAAAGCATGGCAGCGTATGGTCCCGGTGTTTGCTGGCATGCAGACAACATCCATTCCTTATCGCTCTTTGTTATCCTCAGGAGAGTGATATCATCCACGGTCACCTGGTTGAAATGGGGCGATTTTATTAAGGGGACATTCAGAGGTGCCCCTTCCTGCTCTGCTGAACAGAAATATTCCCCGCTGTTAGCCACGCGGTGGGGGGGAGGGGTGAAGTGATCATCCCAGAGAATTGGGTGTGTGGGGGAGGGGAATTAGTTGGGTTTGTGCTGCATGTTAACCCTGAAACCGCAGCCCCTCCTTTTACATTGCAAACCCATTTTAAATGGTCAACCCAACGGGTGCTTGGTATGGTTAATGAGAGCAGTACTGTTTGAAACCATCCCCACATGTTAAGAAGGTTAAAAAAGCCAAAAGACTGTGTCTTACCATGGCTGCCTGCAAGCTGAAATCTGTGGCCTGGCAGTGCGTGAGTGATCTCTCACACCAAACCGGCAGGCCCTCAATATAAGAGGAAAAATGCGACCTTGTAACGAAAGCACATGTGCTGTGTAATGTGAACAGCAAAATTTAACGTGAAAGAGTGTACCCATTGTTCTCTAAAATGTGTCTTTTTTAACCACCTCTCCCTTCTCCTCCACCAGCTGCAAATCTTTCTCCTTCACAGAGGCTAGTGAAGATTCGAAAGCGAAAGCGAAGGACGCGTGATGAAATGTTTACAGAACTACAGACTGCCTCCCACGCTGACAGAGCACAGCAGAATGCGTGGAGGCAGTCAATGACTGATTATAGAAAAGCCCAATATGAGCGAGAGGAGAGGTGGCATGCTGAATCGCGGGCTGAAGATGAGAGGTGGCGTCAGCTTGCACACAGAAGGCAAGAGTCGATGCTCCAGCGTATGGTTGAGCTGCAGGAAAGGCAGCAGGAGCAGAGACCACCGCTACAGCCCCTGTGTAACCAACAGCCCTCCTCCCCAAGTCCCATTGCCTCCTCACCCAGACGCCCAAGAACACGGTGGGGGGGCCTCCGGCCACCCAGTCACTCCACCCCAGATGATTTCCCGAGCAATAAGTGTTAAAGTTTTAAAATTTTAAACTGCAGTGTGTCCTTTTCCTTCCCTCCTCCCCCACCCATCCCGGGCTACCTTTGCAATTATCCCCCTAGTTGTGTGATGAATTAATAAAGAATGCATGAATGTGAAGTAACAATGACTTTATTGCCTCTGCAAGTGGTGCTTGAAGGGGGGAGGGTAGGGGAGGGTGGGGCGGTTGGTTTACAGGGAAGTAGAGTTAACCGGGTGGGTGGGGGGGCGGAGATTTCATCAAGGAGAAACAAACAGAAGTTTCACACCGTAGCCTGGCCAGTCACAAAACTCGTTTTCAAAGCTTCTCTGATGCGCACCGCGCCATGCTGTGCTCCTCTAACCACCCTGGTGTCTGGCTGCGCGTAATCAGCGGCCAGGCGATTTGCCTCAACCTCCCACCCCGCCATAAATGTCTCCCCCTTACTCTCACAGATATTGTGGAGCGCACAGAAAGCAGCAATAACAATGGGGTTATTCTTTTCGCTAAGGTCTGAGCGAGTCAGTAAGCTGCGCCAGCGCGCTTTTAAACGTCCAAATGCACATTCTACCACCATTCGGCACTTGCTCAGCCTGTAGTTGAACAGGTCCTGACTCCTGTCCAGGCTGCCTGTGTACGGCTTCATGAGCCATGGCATTAAGGGGTAGGCTGGGTCCCCAAGGATCACGATAGGCATTTCAACATCCCCAACGGTTATTTTCTGGTCCGGGAAGAAAGTCCCTTCCTCCAGCTTTCGAAACAGAACAGAGTGCCTGAAGACGCGAGCATCATGTACCCTTCCCGGCCAGCCCACGTTGATGTTGGTGAAACGTCCCTTGTGATCCACCAGGGCTTGCAGCAGCATTGAAAAGTACCCCTTGCGGTTTATGTACTCAGTGGCTTGGTGCTCCGGTGCCAAGATAGGGATATGGGTTCCGTCTATCGCCCCACCACAGTTTGGGAATCCCATTGCAGCAAAGTCATCCACTATGGCCTGCACGTTTCCCAGAGTCACTACCCTTGATATCACCAGGTCTCTCATTGCCCTGGCAACTTGGATCACAGCAGCCCCCACAGTAGATTTGCCCACTCCAAACTGATTCCCGACTGACCGATAGCTGTCTGGCGTTGCAAGCTTCCACAGGGCTATCGCCACTCGCTTCTCAACTGTGAGGGCTGCTCTCATCCTGGTATTCTGGCGCTTCAGGGCAGGGGAAAGCAAGTCACAAAGTTCCATGAAAGTGCCCTTATGCATGCGAAAGTTTCGCAGCCACTGGGAATCGTCCCACACCTGCAGCACGATGCGGTCCCACCAGTCTGTGCTTGTTTCCCGGGCCCAGAATTGGCGTTCCACGGCATCAACCTGCCCCAGGAACACCATGATTTCCACATTGCTGGGGCCTGTGCCTTGTGAGAGGTCTAGGTCCATGTCCATTTCCTCATCACTCTCGTCACCGCGCTGCAATCGCCTCCTCCTCGGCTGGTCCTGGTTTTGCTTTGGCATGTCCTGGCTCTGCATATACTCCAGGACAATGCGCGTGGTGTTCATAGTGCTCATAATTGCCGCGGTGATCTGAGCGGGCTCCATGATCCCAGTGCTAGCTATGGCGTCTGGTCTGAAAAAAGGCGCGAAACTAGTATCTGATGGACCAGAGGAAGGAGGGAGGGAGGGAGGGAGGGGCGAGTGACGACATGGCGTACAGGTACAGGGAATTAAAATCAAGAAAGGTGGCTGTGCATCAGGGAGAAACACAAACAACTGTCACACAGAATGCTCCCCCCCCCCCGAGATTTAACTCAAAAGCCTGGGTTTAGCAGGCCGTTGATTTGACGGAGGGAGGGGGGAAGGAAATGAATACAGAACAAATCTATTTTTTACATCTTAAGACGACGGTGCAGCATGACTGATAGCCCTCGGCATTTTCTGGGTGCTTGGCAGCAAATACTGGGCGCTTGGCAGTTAGCCTTCAGGCCTATTGCACGCTCTGCTGCTCAGGGAAGACTCTGCTAACGTGCGATGAGCCAACAGGGCGCTTGGCAGAAAATGGCATACTACAACTGATAACCATCATCATCAAGACAGTTCCATAGGACTGAGCATGTCTGCCCAGGTGCCCATGATCGACAGCCACTGCTGTACGACGAGGACGGTTACCAGTCGTAATAAACCATCTACTGCCAAAAGGCAAAAGGCAAGGGGCTGGTGCAATGCAGCCCCACGGCTGCCAGCCCCACGGCTGCCGGCACCCAGATCGCCAATGAAGGCTATACCAGTCATGCTGCACCGTCTACCGCCAAAAGGCAGTTAGCTGCTGCTGCTGTGTAGCAATGCAGTCCCACGTCTGCCGGCACCCAGATGACATATAGTGACGGTGAGCTGAGCTGAGCGGGCTCCATGCTTGCCGTGGTATGTTGTCTGCACAGGTAACCCAGGTAAAAAGGCGCGAATCTATTGTCTGCCATTGCTCTGACGGAGGGGGAGGGGCCTGACGACATGTACCCAGAACCCCCCGCGACACTGTTTTGCATCATTCCGGCATTGGGATCTCAACCCAGAATTCCAATGGGCGGTGGAGACTGCGGGAACTGTGGGATAGCTACCCATAGTGCAATGCTCCGGAAGTCGACGCTAGCCTCGGTACTGTGGACGCGGTCCGCCGACTAGAGCACTTAGAGCATTTTATGTGGGGACACACAAAATCGTCTGTATACAACCGATTTCTATAAAACCGGCTTCTATTAATTCGATCTAATTTCGTAGTGTAGACATACCCTTAGACACCTTCAGTTCTAAGTGTCTCTTGTGCAGAGTCCCCAGTTCTGTCTAATTAGCTGGTGCCCATGAATCCTCCTCTACCCGCACCCACCCCACAGATTTGATAGGTGCTTCTTTTTTCCTCCCTTTGCTGCTGCACTATGACATCCCATAATAGAATGGTGGAATCATGACTTCCCAATGAATGGTAGTGAGGAGGGGAAGTTAGTGAAACTGAGGGAAGAAGGCAGTTATTATATGTACTTTGTATATACAGGGCTGTTGGAAGCCACGATGGTCCCATGATATACAGAGATAAGGTGGGTGAGGTAATATCTTGTATTGGACCAACTTTGGCTGGTGAAAGAGACAAGCTTTCTAGATTACAGAGAGCTCTTCTTCAGATCTGGGAAAGGTACTGAAGAGGAGCTCTATGTAAGCTGTGTCTTTCACCAACAGAAGTTGGTCCAATGAAAGATCTTAACTCACCCAGCTTGCTTCTGGATATACAGGGCAACACTTTCAAAACTGATGAGCAATTCTGAGTGCCTCAATTTTGGGATGCCCAATTTGAAACTTCTTAAAAGAACTGGACTTGCAGAAGGGCAAGGTGTTCAGCATTTTCTTCTAAAGGTGTCTCACGTTGGGCACCCAAAGATCACTACTTGCTCTTGAATATTGTGATGCCTTGGAGTACACCCAGACCAGTAAGGAGTTCAGTCACCATCTGCTTTGAAAAACTCTGGGTGTCTAGAATGCTATCTTGCTGTGGCCCACAGCCCTGACACCAACAGCAAATCTACAAACATGGAAGTCTCACTCAGGCTTCCACTGCCCAGTTACTCTTTGCACCTCAATAACCCTTCCAGCCCCAGGTTCTCCCCCAATAATGTCTTTCTGTTGTGCCCAGTTGCCCTCACTGGAACACTCAAAATGTTATCAAGTTTGCTGCTCCTTTAAAGAGACAGTACACAGCAGCCTGTTAGTTTAACTGGGGGCTAATAGTCCCTGCCCTTCAATCACAGCACTGAGTTGGTTTATAGTAAAAGTAAAAGAAGTTTATTTAAAAAAGGACATAGGTTTAAGTCGGTGACTCTCAACCTTTCCAGACTACTGGACCCCTTTCAAGAGTCTGATTTGTCTTGTGTACCCCCAAGTTTCACCTCACTTAAAAACTTACAAAACCAGACAAAAATACAAAAGTGTCACAGCACATTATTACTGAAAAATTGCTGACTCTCATTTTTACCATATAATTATAAAATAAATCAACTGGAATATAAATATTGTACTTACATTTCAGTATATAGTATATAGAGCAGTATAAACAAATCATTGTCTATGAAATTTTAGTTTGTACTGACTTCGCTAGTGCTTTTTATATAGTCTGTTGTAAAACTAGGCAAATAGCTGGATGAGTTGATGTACCCCCTGGAAGACCTCTGAGTACCCCCAGGGGTACACGTACCCCTGGTTGAGAACCACTGGTTTAAGTGATACCAAATAGAAGGAATAAGGATAGAAGTGGTAATGAACAAACAAAAGTGAAAATCTGCTTCAAAGACTGAATCTCAGCTTAACACTCTAGAGTCTTTTGTTCAAAGTTTTTTCACCATTCTTTTTTTTAGTCATTCTTCCAGCCTGGAAGCCTGGTCCTTTGCCAGGATCCTATCACAGACAGCAAAGTGGTTAGTTTCTGTGTCTCCTCAGGTGAAGGATAATTTAGGGGTTCTCACCCCCTTTCTTTATAATCCAGTAAACCTCTGAAATGTATTCTTCTGAAGTGTTTCCCCTGCTCGGTGTTTGTCTATCTCAAAAGGGTGTCATGAGGCTTAAATAAATTAATACATCAGAGTCTTCGGACACAAAGCCTCAAAAGAAAAATCCAGCCAGATTGGCTGACCTAACTGGCCAATAAAACAAGGCAGAAGTCTTGCAGTAGTTTTTCTACTTAAAAAAGGGAAAGAAAGAAAGAAAGAAAGAAAGAAAGAAAGAAAGAAAGAAAGAAAGAAAGAAAGAAAGAAAGAAAGAAAACAATTGTCTGGTTTTTAAGAGATTCCTCCTCAGCAAGATAAGAAACATTACTACACAAAACAAGTGAGTGTAATCAAAGCATTATAAAAGAAGCATCCAGAACTACTATAGAACATAATGAAAAGGAAAAAATGAAGCATATTGGAACAGACTGTTTCACAGAACAGATGCCCTCATGTTCACTAAATGGCTTTCGTTTTGTGGATTTCCCCCTCCCCTCGTCATTTTCTTTTCCTTTCCTTTCTGCTGGTTTTAAAAGAAATTCTAAATTCTGAAAGATAGTTACATTTAAAAGCCACTCGTCTTGACTCACACAAGAAATCCTTCCATTAACTGCTAAACCCCATCAGATTAATGATATAGTTCCCATGTGTGAAATTCACACTCTGATAAAATAAACGTGCGCTTTAACTAGGGAGTTTTAAGGACTGAGGCAATTCTGAAAAAAAAAATCCCTCACAAACCATTTGTTTTTGTGGTAAACAATTATTTACTCCAGCACTAATTTTATAGCTGCATTTGGAGGAACGTGGAAGACATTTTTGGGATGAGGTCAATTAGTTATTTCTCAAGGAAGTATGCATAGGGGCATACCACATGTCCTGGACAATTACTCAAGAAAACCTGCCATTGATTTCAGTGGGAGTTTTCCCAGAATAAAGGCTTCAGGATGGAGCCATAAAAATATTTATTTGATAGTCGGATTATGCTGTGAGGAAAATTTGGTATCTAAAGACACTGGAACTTGAATATTCAAGTGGAATATAAGGTAAAGTACTATTCTCTTTGGTTCTTAACAAAATTGTTTGCTTTTTGTTCAAATACCAATCTATAGTACTTAATCCATTTTTTCATTTGGTTATTTAATCAGAATGTATAATGTATATAATCAATATACTTAATATTTGCACATTAATGGATAGTGGTCGCTTAACTTAAAAAGAAAAATTTCCAGCAGGTTACATCTTTGAATTGCTCTGAGGCTCACATTCAGTACTATGGATTAAATTCTATAGATTATAACCTGTACTTTAATCATTTATCAGAATTACTTGATAATAAGAAGCATATGAAAAAAAAGAGAGGATATGTTATAATCCATATTAAGCAAAATCAGGAATGTAACTACATTGACCCATTAATTTATTTTCTATTCAAATAAATAGATTACCTTTTGTTAATTTACATGATACAATTTATTGATTTACTTTTATTCTAAATATTTAAGGTCACTTATTATGAAAGAACCTGGAAAATAAAACTTTTTGTGCACTATAAATTAAATATATAGATGTATGATTAAAATAAGTTTTTATATTCTCCATCCCACATAATATATTTACATTGCTGGTATTAACATGAAGTGTCAAAATAACTCAAATATTATTGTTAGAATAGTAACCATTTCCCGTAACTGCTTTGTAAATGAAGTATCCAAGTCAGACTTAGTACAGGTCTTGTCGTTTACTATAATAAAGTAGAGAGATGCATAAAACTTTCATGAGTTATTGCCAGCCAAGATCTGCATTTCTGCTGTTCCAAAGTCCCATATACATTAAAAAAAATAATTTAGGGAGTCATTGAGAAATAGATGTTTACATGTGAGATAGACAAAGCCAAAAGGTTTGGATCTGGATTTCAACCCTCCCCTAACATTTGGCAGTGTTTAGTTCCAGGGTTTTGATTTGTCTGTTATACAATCAGGACCAGTCATAAAAATCAGAGCCCCTCAGAGTCTGGGATTTTGGCAGGGACCTCTTTTTGAATCTACATACATTTCCCTCTTGATAACCATGATCCAAAACTGATGTGCATAATAAGAGATCCTCATTTTACAAACTAACAACTAATAAAATTACTGTACTACTAAATAAGATGCAAGTCTTTAAAAAAACCCATACTCATTTAAAAACCCAAACTGCTTTACCATTTTAGATGACAATCTAATTAGACACTTCCATATGCAGTAGAATAAATTTAACCTGAACCTGAACCTGAAAAGTATTGCACATGCGACATCTGTGTTAATTACACTCTGACAATTATTCAGTTAGTAAACAGGAGAAAGCAAATTAGTTAAGAGGAAGCATGAAATGAATTGCATTTAGTGAAAGTCATTGAAAATAAAGTATTTCAAATCAGATGCAAGTACAATATATAATACAATATTGTAAACATTATTGTAAACACATTGGATACTTAGCGATAAGTCTCTCATAAGACATGAACAGTTTTATTTTTCCATAACGAATGGCTGATTACATATTTATCATGAAAATCAAATACATCTGGTGCTTAGCAGTGACTATATATGACCCCTTCCAATTCAGCCAAAATTCAGGATCATGCAAGTGTTTCCAACTGGGAGGAGAAATTGATGGAGTCAGATATCTTTGATGCAATCTCATTTATTTACAAGGAATGTACAAAGTCCTGTTTCCCCAAACACAGAAAGAACCAAAATAACAGGAAATAGTTTCTTTGCTTGTAGCCACAAGCCTCTCATACCTGTGCATCTCTTTTTCCCCTTCTCAGGCTGTTTGTGTCTCTCTCATGCATACACACACCCTTACCCAAAGACAATGTCAGTGGAGTCCTCTGCCTACATAGTCCAAATTTCTGGGCAGGTTTGCAGACCCCATTTGTCGTAGATAGGGGCTGCTTAGCTGTCTCTTAATTGGGTACAGCTCACACCCAACAGTTTAAATACCCAACAACGATACAATATAATGATGATCTAAGAAGGAAGTCAGATGGTGTGGGGTCCTCAGATTTCACTTAACATGGGTTTCACTGTCAGTGAGGAACTAGGTTGTATCTAAGATGAGTTTTCTGGACCTATCTTCCTAAACTTGGACAATCTTGTAATGTTTGGAAAGTAACTGATTTTATGTGTCATATTTTTAATATATATTATTCATACACATTACGGAAAAAAATGTTAAAAGAACACTAAGGTTTCAAAATCAAGCACGGAAAAATTGGGACATGTCAGAATTAATGCCAGCAGCGGGAGTTATGAGAGCATAGGAAGGAGTCTCCCATCTCTCAGTCCCATTGTCTGGTGCCGCACCAGCCCAGATGAGCAATTGCAGGGAAAAGTAATCCTAGGAGACTTTTTGTAGGCTTAGTACTTGGCGAAATTTGGGTGAAGTTTCAGAGTTATAGTAAAAAGGCACACCTGCAGTGCCAGGGATTTCCCCCTGCCAAATTTCAAGTCCTTTCTCCAAAGCATGGAAGCACTAAAGCTTCTCAGCAAAACAGTGATAAGATTTTTTCCCCCCCAACATGGACAATTTTTTAAAATCTCATTCTCAGAAACAGCTGAATCAAATTTTGAGAAAATTTCATCTAAAGAATTCAGCCTGAGGCAGACAACTGGCATTGAAAAATTTCAGCCCAAACAGTTGAAGTCTGGCAATTATAAGCAACTGAAAATAGGGTTTTATAATGGGAAGTATGGGGCAACCTTAACGTTAGGGGGCACAACCAGCTTCACTTGTATTACACCTCCATATGTGAAATTACCCCCTGCTTCTCAACTAGAGCTGCAACTCTTGGGACTTCCTGCCTGTAGCTGTCCTCAGGCCTCTCTTTTTAATGAGAGCTTAAGCTACATACATTTTTTGGTGAGCAGGAACAAAGTGTGAGGCTGCTCCTCAAGCTCAGTGGCTGAGTGGTGAGAAGGGGGCAGTTGACTTAGTCCACACTCCTGCCCCAGCAACTATCTTTGGGCCAAGGGGAGATTGTCATGGGCAGAGGATGACTAAGGGACAGAATGTGGCAAGGTAAACTCTATAGACTAAGGGTATAAAACAACAGAAGCAATACAATTTTAAAAACCCTCAAAACATTCATAAAATAGTTTCTCTCTGACCTATGGGTCACATATACTCATGGTGATGTGGTACAAAATGTTTTATTGGCACTCCCCAACATAACTGAGAAGCTGGGAGGAAGGTCAGGAAAAGACAATGGCTTCCCCATTCCCAGAAGCTGGGGGAAGGTAGGAGTAGGAAAGCGTCCAACTGCCATGTTCCTAGCAGCCAGGACACAGAGGGGGGTGGAGTTTCCACCCTCACATCCAGAAAGGCTTGATTTGAAATTAGGCAAGGAATTCTGGGAAGTGGACTCATGGTTGAAATTTGGATTGGAGTGTGAGAGAACCACTACTCTAAGACCCATTAGGAAATTAATCTGTTTTGTACCGAGTGAGAACATTAAGAGAAATGTGACGTGTAGTGCATATTTCCCAATCAATTATAATTTCTTCCAGCGAGCAGGCTCCTTGTGAAATGGGCCCTGATTTGTGCAAATTGGTTTTAAATGAGCATGTTTAACTAAAGGATTTGATCCCTATATAATATGCTATAAAAGTACATCCAGACCGTATGAATCTTTCTCCTTCTTCATGAACTTATTTTTATTGTCTGAAAAGAAAGTTACACTATGTGTCTATAGCTACAATGACTACAATGAAACTATTTAGATGAATGGTATTTTTGATTGTTTGGTTATCGCTAGTACATTTAATAAGGATTATACCACTGAGAGGCAGTTGAGTCTGGTAGATATAGCACTGGACTGGGACTTAGGAGATGTAGGTCCCAGTCCTGGCTCTACCATTATCCTGCTGGGTGACCTTAGGCAAGTCACATCAGTTTCTCCATCTGTAAAATGGGGATAATGATACTGTTTCCTTTCTAAAGCACTTTGAGATCTACTGAGGAAAAGCACAACATAAGAACTATGTACTATTATTATTCGGTGCTAGTATTAGTGGTATTCTAGCCCTTAATTGATACTGGGGAAAGTATTAGGTCACCATTTTAAACTTTCACCATAGATATTTTGGTTTCCAGACTGCATCAAAGTTAAGAGTGAAAGATTATGACTATGAATGAAACAATTTTACCCCTTCTGTATTTCTTGAAAAATTTTTGGTCTGAAATTTTTGATGATTAGACCTTTGTCTCAATCCATAAGAGCCCTTTTCCCCCTAGAAAATTCCAAGTTAATCAGACAAACGTAATGTTGGGATTATAGTACTTAGAAAAATTGCTGGCTTCACTGTTTTGGAAAAAAAATGTTCTAACCTTTTTTGTGTATATGTAACTCAGAAATGGTTGGCTGTAAAATGTCAACCTGTCCTGCATCTAATCCTTTGAGAGAGCTATTGCATAGGGCATGTTTGAATAGATTTGGTTAAGAAATACAAAAATTTAATTTTGAATCTCTTAACATTCAATTATGCTTGAACTATGCTGAAGGAAATTTCAAGGAGATTGTAAGTTCCTTTGGAATGCTAATGAAACAGCTGTGGAAGCATGAATTAACTATTACAGTGTTGATTTGCTGGAAGGAACTGATTTGTAAACTTGTTCAGAGATCTCGAAGTATTTCAGGAGTCACTTGGAAGTGACTTTACACTGAAAGTGGCAAGACCAATTTACATGATCAACTTTTGACATCAGCTGTCTCAGCAATCCTGTTACGGACCTGAAAATTTTGCTGACATACAGTAACATTTCCAAGAGTATTTACAAGCCATTTCTGACTTAAAGGACTCAACAATATATTTTTTGCATCTTTTTCAAAGATTTAAACTTTTCCCTACTTCATAATTCCAAACATTTTGCTGTAAAAATTTAAGATACTCCTCTACACTAGTCCACAATGAACATTTGTGCCTCAGTTTGGTCTGACACACTTCATTTTCCAAATCAACAAGTTATTCATGGTCAAAATTGTTAATGTTAGAATCTGTCAATTCCATGCAGTATGAGAGAAGGAAAATACAATTGGCGGTAACTGGAGAAGCCATATAGTCCTGAACAGCAACAACAAAATTTTTAGCCAGTGTGGATGGGATTTTTTTAAAGCATTTTCCTAACTCTACGGTTATCGAAGCCAGTAAAACTCTCATTGACTTCTATGGAAGCAGAATTAGACCAATGCTGAGTACTTTTGAAAATCCCCCTCCCCAAAGCTTAATTCTTGAGATCCAGGGTGCACAGCAAAAAGGATCTATCAGGTTTCTATTACAGTACCAACTGTCTGATAAGAACTTGCGATCTATCTCACTACTCATGACTATAGGTGGTTGAACAATGTTAATCTCTTCCTGAGAAAAATGTCACGTGGGGGGATGGGGGGGGAGGCGTGGGGGGAAATGTCTCAAATCAGGATGAATAGTCAAAAACATGATTTTTTTTGTAAGAAGGATTTCATTAAAACATTCAGTTTCAGGATAACCAATGTGGAGTTTTTTGGTTTGCTGACTGCCTGCATGGGGAGCTCTGCATTATTCTGAAAAATTATTCTGAGGGAAAACTCCCAACCTGTTTGACTCCTGACTTTCCTCCAGCCAATGCCCCATTTTAGCCCTTCTCTCTGACATCTTTCCTGGATGGCTCACGGTCAACTTTAACTTAACATGGCCAAAATTAAGATCCCGATCTTCTGTTTTACAAACCCATCCACATCCGCCAGTCTCTCTCCCTGTTGACAATGCCATCCCTTCCTATCTCTGAGGGTATCTTTGGCTTTCCCGCTCTCTTACCCCCACACATCCAGGATTGATATAAATCTCACTACTTCTTCTGCCCTAATATGTCTAAGAGCTGATATTCTCTCTCACTCTGTCTCTCTACTCTACTCAAACCCTTGTTCAGGCCCTTTTTGATTACTCTAACCTCCTCTTCTTTGGGTCTCCAACCCCCACAGTACCCTGCTGCAGTCTATACCAAACACAGTTCCCTTTCTCCAACGGGCTGCAATTTTGTGCATGTGGAAGGTGATGCAGAGGGGGCAGTCCTGATGTGATGAGTGGATGCTGAAGCTCAAATTATAGTCAGGTGTGAGGTAGCTTTGCAGTAATAGAATATCCTCTTCACTAAATTACACATTTTTGTTTTCCCTTTTTCAGATCTCAGGACTGTGGAAGATGGAATTAAGGTAACTGCCATGGCAACATCTAATAAAGGTAAATGCATTGTGAGTATGTCACTTTCAGATGCGCTTTGGGACCAAAAAACATTCTTGTATATGCATTAAAAACTTTTATTTTATTGTCGTTTGCATTATATTTGAGTGGGTTTTGCTGATTTATAAGCCCGGGGAGTGAAAGGGGGACAGAACCAGCTCTTTTCCTTTCCTAACTAATATAATTCATTACAAAAAGTTAGAGTCTAAAACAACATTTTATGCCAGACTCTAAATCCTTGAAAATATGGGTTTACAATGAAAACACCAACAGATGCCTAATGGTAAAGAGCATAGTAGGTGTTGCTATGATATCAGATGGTAGGACTCATTTTTTAAATTTTCTGTCAGCACGTGCAGTGTACTGTAAAATAAGAGAAAGACAGCAATGGCTGCACCCATTTGTTTCAACGCAGCATTCTGAAGTTTCACGTGGTGAGAACCATGAGTGCTCACTATATCTTAAATAGAAATTGGCATTGCCCGGCCTCCAGCAACAAGGGCAGTAGGGGAAAACAAATGTCAGGGTTTCTTTCAATTCCATGTATTGATTGTTTAAAAAGGCTAAAGCTCTATCCCCCTGTTTAATCTGTACTAAAGGAGGGAGGGAGAAAAATGTTTTACAATTTCTGATGGTAAATCATAGTCACCTGCCCTCTTCCAGCTGTATTACAAACAATGTCAATTTATTCAGCAAGATAGTAGCTGGGTCAGTGGCTGGGTGTCCTCTGAAAATTAGGCCCCTTTAAAAAAGTCTCAAGTTGGGCACCCAGAAATCAGTTATTTTGGAAAATTTACTCAGAGAGTTTAAAACATAGGTTACTTGAAGCCACAGGTTTTATGTGGCAAGAAGGACTTGCTGCCATGTGGCAGGAGTTTGGATTTGTGAAGATATGGTAAACATTCTAGGTTTCAGAAGATTCATTTGGTCCAGATAGCCACAGAAACATCCCGCTGTTGCTTGTCCACCTGAATAACCCTTTGTTAACAGGGGGATTCCCACAGCGCTCCAGCCAAAGATTACACTCAGAGCATAAACAAACTCACCTCATTCTTGAAGCTTGGCTTAATTAACAAGGTAAACACCACCACAGTGTAAGTCAAACTAAGCATTCTCCCATTGGCTCATTTCATGGCTTGCTGTGTAGGACCACTCTGTCCCAGATCCTACTTCCCTGTCCAGTTAGTCATTCCCACATCTTTTTACATCCAGGTTGGAATTAATGAGCTCACCTTCCATGATGAATCAGCAAAAATCAGCCAGTAGCTTTAGGCAGGACATCTTCAATACCTGTATACAAATGCAAGGAGTATGGGGAACAAGCAGGATGAACTGTAAGTCACGGTATACGAAGAAAATTATGACTTAATTGGCATTAGAGAGAATTGGTGGGATAACTCCCAGAACTGAGGGATATAGCTTGTTCCAGAAGGATAGGTATAGGAAAAAGGAAGTGGTGTTGGGCTGTACGTCAAGAATGTATACACTTGCGCCAAGGTCCAAGAGGAAGTGAGAGACAGACCTACTGAGAGTCTCTGGGTGAGGATAAAAAGGGCAAAGAATAGTAGCAATGTTATGGTGGGGGGTCTATTATAGATCACCACATCAGGAAGAGGAAGAGGACGAGTCATTCAACAAGCTGGTAACAAGATTAACTAACACACATGAGCTACTATTAATGGGAGATTTTAACTTCGCTGATATACAGCTAAACATAACATGTCCTGTAAGTTCTTAGCATGTTTAGGAGACAATATTCTGATTCAGAAAGTTGAGGAAACAAGTAGGGGGTCATCCATTTTGGATCTGCTTTGGACCAACAGGGATGAATTAGTTGCGAATGTGAAGGTGGTCAGGAACTTGTGAGGAAGTGATCACGACTGGATAGAATTCAAGATCTTAAGGAAATGAGGACATGAGAACAGTAAAATAAGGCCACTGGACTCCAGAAAGGCAGATTTCAACCAATTCAGAGAAATAGTAGGCAAGGTCCCATGGAAAGATCAGTTGGGAAGAAAAGAAGTTGAAGGAAGCTGGCAGTTCCTAAAAGATGTAATACTAGAGATTCAACATCAAGCTATTCCAATGCAGAGGAAAGATCAGAAGAGCCACAGGAGGCCAATGTGGCTGCACAAGGAGCTTTTTAGCTATCTAAAAACCAAAAGGGATACGTATAGGAAATGGAAAGAGGGACATGTCACCCAGGAAGTATACATGGGAATAGCATGAGCATTTAGGGACAAAATCAGGAAAGTCAAGGCAAAGAATGAGATACAGCTGGAAAAGAATGTTAGAGACAACAGGAAGGGGTTCTTCAAATAGATCAGACAAAAAAGAAAGATCAGGGTGGTGTGGGTCCGCTGTTTAGTGGAAAAGGTGAGCTGGTAACTGATGTGATAAGAAGGTTGAGCTGCTCGATGCCTACTTTGCTTCAGTCTTCTCAGAAAAAATAACATGTGACCAGACAACTAGAAAGTTACCATAGACAATAAAGAGGAAGGGATGCAGATCAGGATAAGCAAAGAACACGTCAGAGATCTTCTGACCAATTTGGATGAATTCTAGTCAGCGGGGCCTGAGATTATTCACCTCAGGGTACTGAAGCAATTAGTGAAGAAATCTTTGAGCCACACTGGCAATAATATTTGCAAACTCATGGATGACAGGAGAGGTCCCAGTAGACTGGAGAAGGGCTAACATAGTGCTCATCTTTAAAAAGGGAGAAAGGAGGAGTCAGAGAACTGTAGACCAGTGAGCATGACTTTGATACCTAGGAAGCTACTAGAGCAATGTATAAAACACTCAATTTGTGAACTCCTGGAAGATGAAGGAGTAATCACTAGCAGCCAGCATGGATTTACTAAGAACAAATCATGGTAAGCCAGCTTGATTCCCTTCTTTGACAGGATAACTGGTTTGGTGGATAGGGGGAATATGGTGGACATAATATACCTGGACTTCAGCAAGGCTTTTGACAATCCCACATGACTGTTAAGTAAGTTGGAGAAAAGCAGGTTTCGCAGAACTACCATAAAATGGATACATGATTGGTTAAATAACCTCAAACAAAGAATAACTATTAATGGAATGATGTCAGATTGGAGGGAGATCTCAAGTGGGGTTCCACAGGGACCTGTTCCGGGTCTGGTGTTGTTTAACATCTTTATTAATGACCTGGATGTAGGAATAGAGAGCATACTGATCAAATTTGCAGATGACAAAGCTGGGGCAAGGGGTTGCCAACACTTTGGAAGATAGTGCTAAAATTCAGAGGGATCTTGATATATTGGAGATCGGGGCTGTAGACAACAAAATTAAATTCAGCAAAGACAAATGTAAGGTGCTAAATGTAGGGAAGAAAAACCAAATGCACAATTACAGAATGGGGGATAACTGGCTTGGCAGCAGCACTGCTGAGAAGGATCTGGGAGTTGTGGTGAATCACAACCTCAACATGAGTCAGCAACGCAATGCTGTTGCCAAAAAAAAAAAAAAAAAAAAAAGGAAATGCAATTTTAGGTTGTATTAACAGAGGCATAGCATGCAAGTCATGGGAGGTGATAGTACCTCTCTACTCTGCACTGGTTAGGCCTCAGATGGAGTACTGTGTCCAATTGTATAGAAAGGATGTGGAGAAACTGGAACAGGTCCTGAGGTGAGCAACAAAGTTTATCAAAGGGATGGAACACAAGCCATATGAGCATAGGCTGAAGGAACTGGATATGTTTAGTTTGGAAAAGAGGAGATTAAGGGGGGATATATCAGTCTTTAAATACTTGAAAGGCTGCCATAAGAAAGATGGAGAAAAGTTGTTCTCTTTTGCCACAGAGGGAAGGACAAGAGGCATGGGTTCAAATGATAGCACAGCAAATTTAGATTCAATCTCAGGAAAAACTAAATATAGAACAATGGAACAGACTGTCTAGTGAGGTTATGGAAGCTCCTTCACTGGAGGTCTTCAAAAGGAGGCTGGATAGCCATCTGTCTTGTTTTAAACACAACAAATCCTACATCTTGGTAGGGGATTATACTAGATGAGCCTTGCAGTCCCTTCTAACCCTATGATTCTAACATTTTCCGATGGTGGGTCAACAGAAGAATCTGGCCACCTTGTTGAAACACTTTAGAAAGTCCTATAACATTTATTAGAGACTTATAACATTAATATTTTTCATACAGCCTACACCATGGACATTTGTCTATCATTCTTTAGGATCTGAATAGTTTCCTAGAATTTCTATAAAACCCTATTGATTTAATCACTATTCAATTTTAGTGGGGTTTTCCAGAAAGGAAAAAAAGCTTCAAAATGGAGACTCCCTATTGCTCGAAACATATGCAACTAAGGTTGCTCCCTCAGCTACAATACAGTCTAGAAAACTTGATATGAAGTCACACTTATTTTCTATTCATAGCAATTCCACTGTTGGCCTGCAATTTCTTTTCTAATTAGCTTCTTGGCATGTAGGAATGGAAAGCTTCCTTAATTTTATTCAGGATTTGTGTGCGCTTTTCTCCAACAACCTGTTTTTCTTTGTCTGTGATTATTTTATTACCCTTGGTCACAGCATGCCTTCTTAGTTAGTAGCTGGCAAAAATTTTACTGATGCTTAGCCCTTTCATGGTTACCCACAAATACAGTGTAAAACTGACAGCTTCTGTGTGGCATAGATATCTGGAAGGACATTTAGTAGACTGACAGGTAAGTAGAGCTGGCTGAGACATTTTCAGTGAAGTGATTTTTCACTGGAAAATGCCAATTTGTCAAATCTGAAACTTTTCATGGAAATGTATCAGTTTCACCAGGAAGATCTCTCAGGTTCAGGCTGTGGGGCAGAAGGAGTGGAAGAGAG
The DNA here is from genome assembly GCF_028017835.1 of Emys orbicularis. NCBI lineage: Eukaryota > Metazoa > Chordata > Testudines > Emydidae > Emys > Emys orbicularis. The sequence goes on from NC_088684.1 coordinate 93,484,265, forward strand.
AGAGGGAGGCCCACCTTTGAATAGTCAATGGCCTGGGGGAGACCCAGGTTTAAGTCCCTGCTCTGAATCAGGCAGAGTAGGGACTTGAACCTGGGTCTCACACATCCCACACAAGTGCCCCAACCAGTAGGATTTTGGCTTCCTGGTGGTGGCCATCATTATAGTTTCTTGTGGGGAAAAAAATGGAAAGGTTTGTTTCAAACCCCCTTTTTTCCCTTCCAAACATTCTTGTTTTCCAGCCAGACCCACATATAATATTATGGCCAAATATAAGATGGGACAACACACTATTAAAAAGGGGAAAGCTTGCACATGGCAGACAGACCACTAATGCATTGCAAAAAAGACTATTGCTACTGGCAATTCATTCTGAAAGGCAGATTTACACAGAACAGGTTCTTCTAATAGATTGCAGTCACCACCCAAATCATATCAAGCAACAACTCTCTTTACTCTTCCAAGAAATTGGGGGAACTCCTGCCCCGTGTGTTGACCCCACCCACACAGGGTATTTGGGCTAATAGGCCACATGCTAGGAGGGGACTGACCTGACTCACTTTCTTGCTTCCCTTCTCCAGCCTTTGTGAGTTGGGGCAGCTCCAGCCTCCCACCCCCACTGCTATAGCTGCTCTGGCAACTCCAAGGTGTTCTCAGTACATTGCCGGCTGCTGCTGCTTTGGTGGTGGCATGACCCTGGCCTTAGAACATGTGTGTGTCTGACTTATTTTGGCATGCTGCCAACATTTTCCTGACAAATATAAGCGAGAGAAGGAAAAATGGTCATTATTAATGGTTTCTATCTCAGCAAAAGCTGACTGTGATATTTTGGGACAATGAAAAGCTAGAGGGTGTTCTCACCGCCAAATACCAAAAGGTATGTAAAGAATAGGCCAAACAAAATAATCTTTTATAATGGAAAGTGTTAGGCAACTTAAATGTAGGGGTCGTTATCAGCTCCACCTATACAAAAAAAAAAAAAAAAAAAAAGGGAAAGCAAAAATGTATTACAGTAAAAAGAGGAAATCACATGATGCATACCTCAAGAACAAACCTCATGACCTTGTATGACTCCCCTAGCTTGAAAACATCTCTCCCTGAGTCACAGTACATCATATCTAACCTGCAGCTGGATCTGGATGAGTGCAGCAGTACCTAGGAGTCTCACTGGCTAAAGTTTTCAAAAGTGCCTAAAGCCCATTTTCAAAAGTGAGTCACTTAGGTCCCTTTGGAAATTGTACCCACTGAAGTCAATGTGGCTCTGCATGGGCTGCACTGTAAAGTACCATGTCTACCTATGGTTCCACATGTTTACATATTTAAATTATAACAATTCAGAGTTTTGTATACAAATAGAAGATTAAGCCACTATATGAAAAGCAGTTTATAAAAAAGTGTACTGTACCTGACTTCTTATTAGCAGATAAGTTGTGAGTCCATCTTTTACCCATGAGACAACAGGTTTTGTTTGGCCATTCTCAGACATTAGTATTTTATGATATATTGGAATGACACTTCATTATGCAATGTGTTTGAGCATTACAGAGTCACAAAACATTTACAGAGTCATAATTGGTCAAATGATCCTGTAAACCTCACACTTGCTTGATGAATCCAATGCTGCTAAGCAAGAGAACAAATAATCGACGGCAAGAACCTTAGTTGGATACCTAAAAAGAAAACACTAAATTAACTTGGATTTCTTTAGAGGGTTTCAGAAGAATGCATGATGCAAGTTTTCAAAATCGGTTAATGGTCTGTGGAAAAAAAGCATAGCGAGTTTCAGCAACAGCTGACATGTCAATGCAAAGCTTACAAGAATGTAAAGACCAGAGTAAATGCTTGTTAAATGTAAACTCTTTGTTCTCAGAAGGTAATTATTTACTCAAGATATTGTAAGGCAGTTTCTCTGTAGGCACCATGATACTAGCCTGTTCTGCTAGTAATATATTTCCTAATGGACCCCAATCCTAGCAACTGCTCCCCAAAATAGGTTCCACTCCCAGTCCTGCAGCTTTGAACACTTGCAGGGAAACCCACTTGCAGGGAAACAGTTCTGCATTTAGATCCTGCCTCTGCAACATACACTGCCCCATGGGTGTAGTGCCCAGTGCACCAATGGTGCTCCCCTTTGTCAGGCACCTTGGATTTATCAGGTAACATGGATGATGGTGGTAGATATATCCTATTAATTCCTCGTGCCAAAAGATATATGACTAATTGTTGAACTCTCAGTGCTAGGATAATCCCCATGTATTGTTAGAAGTACATTCACCACCACCACATTCTGATAGGATCAAGCTATTTATGGAGCATATTCACCAAGGGCCTGATCGAACACCCACTGACATCCGTGAAAGGGGGTCTCATTGATTTCAGTAGGTGTTGGATCAAGTCCCAAGTCCTCCAGGGTATACTCCCTTTAGATATGTAGCAGTTTTGGCCCATACCCCAGGTTGTGGCTACCTCGTGACATAGTATGATCTCCTGGAACTGCTTTTCCTCTCCTTCCCCCTGCCATTTACTGGCTTTTTTAACAGAAGAAATGTGGAGTATACATACAAGTCTTGGATCATTGTTTAATAAAGGAGTAGCTGCTTTATAGTATTGTTCTTTTGGAGTCTTACACACAGCTTGTCCTTTCTTCACTTTCTCCCCTCCTCTGCACCCACACTTAAAGAGGATATTTATCGGTATAAGTACTTTTTTTGTGTGTGTGTAAAGTACACTGACTCATACGTAAAAGATCCATGGCAAACTCACATTAGGCACACATCTTATTATAAACTGGGCCCTTCCTTTTAAATTTAGCATTCAGCTGTGTTGTATATTTGATAGAGCAATAATTGCAAATCAAGTCAAAATCTGAGACAGGATGACTTTTATGGTTAATTGTATAAGGAGTTCCATGAAGGTCTGGGTACCGCAGAGAGGAAGATAGTGCCATGAAAGAAAGAAGCAGCAGCATTACTGCAGCACATGATAAGGGTTTCTACAGAAGAGAACAAAACAATCTCAATATATTTATTGTGAATAATACAAAATGAATATTATGAAGATGAAATAATAGTCAAATGCTAGGGTGAAAATGAGATCACGTTCAGTGATTTGAGATCCCTGTATAATCCCTGGGTTGTAAATAAGGGTGTATGTTTTTAAATTAAACTTCCTTTGGGAAACTGCCTAGAATTGTATGTATATATCTATATATAAAATAAGTAAAAGGAAAGACTGAATAATTTTAAAGCTTTAAAGATTATTTTTCTACCCAAAATAGCTAAATCACATCAGTCTACAAGATAACGTGGGTGAATAGAAAAAACTCTCATTAGCATATATTTCAAAGCCTTATTTGTGTGCAATATAATTAAAATATGTTTAAATAACTTTAATGTTGGGACAGTAACAAGCAACACTAAAGCGTTTCAAAGTAAAGGCTAACACTTTGTTCTAACTTTGTTTTGAATACAAATCTTGCAGCTCATTAAAAAGAGGGATGATAGTCCAGCATAGAGCAGCATAGGCCTGATTGAAGTCTATGGAAAGATTTCCATAGACTTAGGATCATGTTCAGGATTCCCCAAAATACCTCTACCTAGTACATATCATTCCTAACCAGTAGATGCTTTTTTTGAAGACACAATCCTTCTACCACTGGAGGCCTGTACCGTGGTTTAAACCAGTGGAAGTCTGCAGAGGGATGGGTAAATTTAGCCTTTTGACTTTCTCTAATCAAATATCTGACAGGCTTGGAACAGGATGGAATGCCAGGAAATACATATAACTGGTTTTGATTAGTTAATTCATTAACCTCTTTGATCACAGCAACTACTGCAGTTGTTTATCGAATGAGCAAATGTTCCGCCACGTCCGGTTGCTCTCCTGGTGAATAACACAGTGTGCTGTTGAACTCTGATGGCAACAGTGCATCCCTTCTCAATCCAAAAGATAGTTGCTATGATGCGGGGCTTTTGGGGTATAGTGGTGAGGGAACTAAAATGAGTGACCAATGTGGAAAGAGATTCAGGAGATGGGCTGGAGAGATGGGGATCAGAAAGACAAAACTATTCACCAGTTTTTATAGCCTATAATCACTGTTCCCTCCTCCTGCTCTGATCATCTCTCCCCACTCTGAATCCCACCACTAGCTGCTGTGCCTTACACATCAAGTTCAAGATTCCCATTCTCACCTTGAGGGCTGTGCAAACTCTGTCCCACCTGGAATTTAGCTTTCATATCCTCCTATTCGCTATCTGACTACCTACAGTCTGCCCAAGTGCAGATAGGTATCATCCCAAAATGCCCCCTTGTGCACTGACATGGCCCTGCAGGCAACCTTCCTAAGTATCCCCCCATGTCCCCCACCAAAAAATAACTTGCACTCCCAGAGCCTAAACTAATAGTTTCCCTCTTGTGGGGTCTAATTTATTAACCACCATCCAGCTCCCAAAAGAGCCACTTTATCCCTTTTCTTGCCGCTTAAATTCAGGGTTTCACAGCCCTCCTTTAAGGACTGTGTCCTTCAATTCCTGACCTCCCTAGTCCAAAGACTCACCCTTTGGGTTTATGGGTTGCATAGGCCTCCTTCCTAGGGCTGTGTAGCACACTTCAGCAGCTCTCCTTCAGCTATTCTCCTGACCTCCTCAGAGACTCCCTTTGACTCCCCTACCCAGTCATCTAATTGGTTTCTTAAGCCTTCCTAGATGGGTGTAATAATGTCAAACACCTGTCTGTACTTGGCTGAGAGAAGAACCTTGGCCTGCCCACTCCACAAGGCTCCTGGTCTCTTAAAGAAACAGTAATCTGTGTTTTTTCCCCCAACACCTTTTCTTTTCCACACACTGACTATTCCCTGGGACCAACTTCCTGTCTCCGGATGACTGCTTCAGGGCCTTCATGGGCATATGAAATAGAGTAACTTTCTCCTCTGGCCTTAAGGGGCCAGTACCCCATTACATGAATCCATCATGGGAAACTTTTTCTATTTTTCATAGGGCCTTCTCCTACCCCTTTTATGGCCAAAGCATCCTCTTTTCATGCACTAGTTGATGACCTGCTTCTGGTCATCTGGTGTGTATTGTCTGTCCTGCTTTGTCTAAATTAAATTGGTCTCTGCCCCAAAAGCCTTTCACTAGACATCTTCCTCTTTATTTAAAATAGTGCCATGGTCCTAAATAATAAAATATTTAGTAATGTTTTAAATTATTGTTTCTTGATAGACGTCCTATTGCTGTAGATTTATTGAGACATTAAACAATTATAATTGTGTAATAATTACACATTCAGTACTAAAACCTAAATAAATATTAACAGATTATTAAAACATTCATTGTAATAATAGTGGTTAATCCTCACTGAATATGTTTATAATAATACTTTTGTATTTAACATATGATTAATGTCTTATTAAATGTAAATTTAAAGTGCTTTATATTCTCTACTTGTTTGGCTTTAGCCCATTAGTACTAATGGGATTTGAATGACACTGAGTTCAGAGTATGTCCTAAGTATGAATGTGGGAACATTAATTAGATTTTAATAAAAAATCAATTAAATGCTGTTAGATAATTAGGATATTTTTGCACATTGTTTAATGTCAACTACATATTAAACATTTTCATAGGCCTTTCAAGTAAAATCTAGCCATACAGGCTGAGAGCGTTTGGGAAGCTGGAAAAAGCATTTGCAAAAATTCATGATTGTTTTTCTCCTTTTTGTTGAAATTTTATTTTAATGGAAAATTTTTAACTAGCTCTACATCCAGCTGTATTGCTAAACAAGAACAAGGGTGGCTTAGTGGACTAAGCATTAGGGCAAGGGCCTCCTGAGTCCTAATTCTGGCAATCCAACTGATGTGCTCTATGTCACTATGCAAGTCACAAACTCATTGCTCTAGTTTCATCATCTGTAAAATGGGGCTAAAACCTACTTACCTCTCCACATTGCTGACAGTGTCAGTCAATATTTGTACATCCTTTTAAAAATATGGAAAACACTACCCTAGATAGCTCCGTAGGGGAGTAGGAAACCTCATACACCTGCACGGGCTACCCCAGGGGTTCTCAACCTGGGGGTCGGGACCCCTCAGGGGGTCACGAGGTTATTACTTGGGGGATTGCGAGCTGTCAGCCTCCATCCCAAACCCCGTTTTGCCTCCAGCATTTATAATGGTGTTAAATATATAAAAAGTGTTTTTAATTTATAAAGAGGGGTCACACTCAGAGGCTTGCTATGTGAAAGGGGTCACCAGTGCAAAAGTTTGAGGACCACTGGGCTACCCAGACCTTCAAACCAGGTGTGCAGGAAGAAGTAGGAACACTCGCTCCTCCCCAGACCACTGAACAGGCTCTGGGCGGGGAAATATGATTTGTCCCCACAATCTATCAGCAAGTACAGCTGAGCTAGAGTAGTGCGTGTCACAATTTGGTGCTGGTATACGCCAACAGAAAATTACTACTTCACTGGAGTAAGAGGGAAGCAGGAAAGAAATTGCGCTAAAGAAGTATCTCTCTCTGAGATTCAATATTCTTGGGATGATGCAGCTTACATCCCATTCTTTCATTAGGGCTGTGCCTAAAAGGCACAATCTAGCCATGTATTAGTACATTAAGAAGTGAGGACTAATTGTTATTCAATGTAATTTGTGCCACAAAAGCCCTTCCCTATTGAGATGAGAGAATCAACATGTACTGTTTCTTCTACATATTTCTTAAATCAAATAGGTTTTTTAATAAGAGTTGATTTTAACATAAAATCTCTTTAGTTTTATATTAAGCACCTACAATTTGTTTCATTAACTGAGAGTGCTTCTGAACACTATTACTTTTCACAGACAAATTACGGAAGTCGCTCAACAGTCAAATCTATTTATACCATACTCATTAACATGTTATCTGAGTGCTTAAAGTCTTGGAAGCAGTTTGCAACCAGCAGCCCCTACCGAGACTGAGTTTAACTAGTGCTGGATAATAGATTACTCAGCACTGAAAGGGAAATGTCCCCAGAGCTACCGGGGTAAGAGATGCGGTTGTACTGAGGATTCTATCCCTCTTTCCCACTGCCAATCACAATGCAAGAGATATTTCAACTGCATTTCACAGTGCAACAATTAATTGCCAGAATATTTCCTCTGTTCCTGCTTCTAGGACACTCGTGGTCTCACAGCTGAGAATCCAGCTTTAGTTCTATTTCCATACATGCCCTTTCAAATATGCTAGAATAAGCTGAAAGTTCACTTATTACAGAATTTACAATTGCCCTTCTGGGACGTTCACACCATCTGAAAAAGGTGGAGTGTTCCACACTAGGAAAAAATTAGAGGCTGCAGTCCTAATGTCAAGGAGGACAGTGGTTATGAAGGCAGAACATCAGCCTGGTGGGAAAAAAAAAAACACACTAAAGATTGTGATCAATTGGTTCAATTGCAACTGAAGTTTGTGAACAGTCTGTCCAAATTGGAGAGCCAACCGAAATTCTATCTTGCAGCTCCAGAAATACTCCTGTTTCAGCCATTTTGGGAAGTCCTATCAAGAAACAGAGGAGAACCCACAACCATCCTGTCGACCTAACAAGATAAAACTGTCACACTTTGCTAAAGGATACCAGCCAAAAAGGTGGGATGATGGTTTGATGTCAATTAAATCAAAGCACCAGCAAACCCATATTCTAAATATTTCTCACTATTCAGTGGCAAAAAACTACATTAATGCAGAGTTAAGGTTGCTTGGTGGTATGTCGTCCCCTGGCAGAACGTTGAGTTGAGCAAAAGTCAAACTTCTGAAAACAGGAAATGCACAGTTATGTTTGCCCTTGCAACTTTAACTCTGCCCTCTTTCAACAATGCCCCAAAGGCCCTTAAATACACATACATTTACTCTGCCAGCCCCACAACTGATGTAATATACAAGCTCTTCCCCTCCTTTTACAACCATTCACTGTCACCCTCAGGATTCCATCTAACACAACTAAAGTACAAAAAAATATTGCCCATACCACCTTCTGTTTGGTCTCCTGGAGCTGGCATCAGCCAATGGGATTTATTTGCTTACGCTCTAGGTATAGTCAGTGTGTTAGGTGTACCTACACTAAATGGTAGAGGCAGTAGTTGGACCTGCTTGGTAAAGGTGTATTTGTGATATGAACATGTGTGGGTTACTTGGAGGGGCCTGACAGAGTTATGATTATGATATGAGGCAATCTATGTGCTGAATCCTCAAGTTTGTGAGCAAAGGGAAGAGCTGCATGTGTAGATCCAGTATGCATCATTTTAATGCTCAGTTGTGTAGGTTATGTCAGTAGCAGGGCATAGGGCTTTTATTACAAAGGACATTGTCTGCAGTGAGGTGGAATATGAAAGGATTCCAGTGACTTAATATGGTTAAGTGAAAGTGTAGATTGAGATGGTAAGTGTAAGGGAATTATAAAAGTTTTGAAGTGGTTCTTAAATTTTACATGTGTGGTATTCCTTCTGGGTAGGTGGCTCAATTGTGTGAGTGTACTCCCGGATCTGGAACCTCCTGAATATTATAGTGCCGAGGACCAGTGAGAGATGTGCTATGGGCCTATTGAGACATTGCTCAAAGAGAGCAGAGGGAAAGTGGTGCTGGCAACCTTTTTCTCTTCTTTCCTTTTTGTACTTTAATAGTGTTATATGTAATCCTGTGGGTGAGCTGAATGGGTTGTAAAAGGAGGTAAGAGCCTGCACATTTCAGCAACTGTGAGGCTGATAGAGTAAAGGTGTGCGTGTTAATGGGCCATAGTGTGGCATTGTTGAAAGAGGGAAGAGTTAAGGTTGCACAGGCAACCTTAATTGTGCATTTTCTGGTTTGGGGAAATTTGAGTTTTGCTCCACTTAACGTTATGCATGGGGATGACCTTAACTTTGCATTAATTAATTTGTTGCCATTGAATTTCCTAAATTTTGAATAGAAAAAGATAAGTTGTTGGTAGGAGTTAGTAGTAATTTGTTAAGCATTTGTACATATTATGTCCTGAAATTTGCATACAGAGCCAAATCACTGCTCTCCTGAAAACTTTTTCAACCTTGCGATCCACACTTTGGCAGAATCCACACTTTGACAACCCAGGCAGTGCACATATTTCTTTTCCCTCCCTTGTGCGGCCAGTTCCAAACATCTGCACTGTACATCTTTGGAAACACCACATTAATTTGCCCCAAGATGAAGAAGTAACCACTTACTCCCACTCCTTCCCCGGGGGCCTAGTAAAATACAGATTTTCTCAAACAACCAGTCCAGTGCTTGCCTCCCATCCATCCTCATTGCCCAACACTCTCCCTTTCTGTCCTGCTTCCCCATCCCCTGCCTCCACCACGTCTTATGTCTCTGGCTCCTCCATACCCAATATAAAAGAAAATTGGTTTGACTGGCTGCTAACTATTTTGCTGTGTTCACAGTAAGCCTCCCCATAAAATAAAAATCATGTTATATTATAAACACAGACAACTAGTGGCAAACATGAGTTCTTAAATCTTTATTGCACAGGTGTACAAAGGTTCAGAGTAGAAACGACAATGGTAGCATGTTCACCAGGGGCATTGGCACGTTCCCTTGAACTACCCAGACAAGCCTAAAGTGGCTTCATACAAACCTCTTTTTTTTTTTTTTTTAATTAGTGCATACATACAATAATCCTTCCAGACTCCATTTGTACACAAAGACGTGAACACACTCTTAAATAGCCCTCACAATTTGGCTTCCCCAAAGATTTAGTGGCTGCCATGCACTACCTTATGTAAAAATAGACCAAACAAGATCATTTTGACCCTCCTCACAGCAATAGTTTGACCTCTAGCTCTGTGGGGGGAAAAAACCCACCTAGTAACTTTGAAGAATGGTTACTGATTTCAGGGCATAGGTCTCTGGAACCCCTGGCTCAAAAGACCCTAATTGTGGGTCACAAAGGGTATGTCTATACTACAAGTGCTGCTGAGGCAGCGCTGCTGTTCTTCAGCTGTGCTGCTGTAGTGCAGACACTCACTACAGTGACAGAAGGGCTTTTTCTGTCGCTGTAGTAAATCATCTGCCTAAAGAGAAGGTAGTGGGTTGAGCGAGCAGCGTCTATCCAGGAGCTTGGTTAGCTTACTTACATCTCTCCTCTTTTTCACACATCCTGAGTGACATGGCTAGGGCGACCGAAGTTTTAGGTGTAGACCAGGTCTAACCCTACTCTGCATTCCCACAAAGCATAGGAAATTTTAAGAAAAATCCATGCCAGCATGTGGGTTTTAGAGCACTAGAAGTGTCATCTGTCGTCCTTTAACAGGAAGGATAAAGGGATGGAGGAAAGGGCTCTTCTACACATCTATCTGTAGCATAGGAGGCTCTGAAAGGCATGAAGTGGCCCATTCATGTGAGTGTGATGTTTTCAGCTGAATGAGAATGCCCCACAGAGATGAATACAATCTGAAATAGTAGCTATGAGACTTGTGAACTGCTCCATTCATCTCAGCAGTGGTCCTATCCCCCCTGAGTACTTTAGAGCCTCCGATATGCATGAACTATACAGGTTTTCAGTTCCCCACCCAAAGAGGTAGGACTTCCCCAGATCCTGGCTCACATATGGTGCAGGGAAGGGGGCCTCAAACCCTCCCAAAAGGGCAAGCCCCCTCTGAACCCAGCTAACATGTGGGATAGGCTTGGCAGCAGTCCAATCCCTGAAGATGGGCAAGAACCCCTCAGATCTGGGCACACACAGAGGATGAGAGAATGTGGGGTTGACAGGTGACACGGCTCCTATTCTCCAAGTCCCTCCTGCCGCTACCCAAGGCCTCCCTCGACACTCACCTGAGCCCCCATCCCCTCTCCTATCATCCATCCCCATTTACCCCCTCATCATAACCTCTGTTCACTAATATACGCTGGGCTGGCATATATCACATTACCAATATGTATTATCCACACCATACATATATCAGTATGTATTAGGCGTGTAATAGTAATCGAACAATAGTTATATAACTTAAGTTGTTCTATGCTTTTTATTTAACCCTGGCTCACTTATGCTTAGTATCTCATAACCCATGGGTGGGCAAATTATGGCCCACGGGCCAGATCTGGCCCACCAGCCATTTTAAGTCGGCCCTCGAGCTCCCGCTGGAGAGCAGGGTCTGGGGCTTGCCCTGCTCTGGCGCTCCAGCTGGGGAGCAGGGTCGGGGACACTCCATGCATCTCCTGGAAGCAGTGGCATGGCCCCGCTCCAATGGCCCCCTCCGGCACTCCAATGGGAGCTGCAGGGGCGGTGCCTGCGGACGGGGCAACGTGCAGAGCTGCCTGGCCGCGCCTCCGCGTAGGAGCTGGAGAAGGGACTTGCCGCTGCTTCCGGGAGCCGCTTCAGGTAAGCGCCGCCTGAGCCTGCACCCCTGAGTCTTTCCCCATGCCTCAGACCCCTGCCCCAGCCCTGATCCCCCTCCCACCCTCCAAACCCCTCGGTCCCAGCCTAGAGCACCCTCCTACATTTCAAACTCCTCATCCCCAGCCCCACCCCAGAGACCCCCAGCCGGAGCCCTCACTCCCCAACCTCACAACCCACTCCCCCGCCCCAGCCCAGAGCCCCCTCCCACACCCTGAACTCCTCATTTCTGGTCACACCCCAGAGCCCACACCCCCAACCAGAGCCCTCACCTCCTCCAACACCCCAACCCAATTTTGTGAGCATTCATGGCTCACCATACAATTTATATTCCCAGATGTGGCCCTAGGGCCAAAAAGTTTGCCCACCACTGCCATAACCCCTTGCATTCACCGACTTAAAATGGCTGGTGGCCGGATCTGGCCCACGGGCCATAATTTGCCCACCCATGGGTTATGGGATACTAAGCATAAGTTTTAGCCTAAGTAAACAGGGAAACTGTCAAGACCAGGACCAATGAATGCTTTACCATAACAGGAAGAGAGTTACCCTCACAGGCCTGTACTGGAATGTCCCAAAAGAAGAGGACAAGACATTGATTGTTCTACCATATAGATCTAGGATGTGCCCTCATGCCCTTTGGTACCTGGAATGCACGTGTTCGGAACAAAGATAAGGGGTATACCATGATATCAGAAATACAAAGTAGAAATCTGATAGTTTTGGATGACATGCATGGTACCTTTTATTTGTAAACAGGTCCGGTGTAAAAAGTTGGCTTTGGGAGCACACTTACATTCACCTTATGCAGAAACAACTCTGCATGAAACAGCATCCTGGAGACTGGTTGTGACATTACCCAGGATACAATCTGGACCAATGAACAGCTGTGTCCCTTCAGTTCTCCAGCCTGGGGTGCCCCTTACACTGCTTTGCTATGAGAGCTATCACTCCTGGTCAGCTTACACACAGCCTCCAGCATGTAAGTCACTCCCAGTTGTACTGTATGAGTGCTAGAACTAGCCACTTGTGAATTACACTGCAGAGCAACACCAGCAAATTTCCAGTCCTACACTTCCCTCCAGAAATGTATGTCTTGTATTGCCCATCCATCTCCTGGACAATACAAGGTCATATAAAGTCCATCATTTATTAATAGAAAATGATATGCACAAATCCTGTTATCTCAAGTGGAGTTTCCCCAAACACTTCAATCCAGACACACTGGTTTAGATAAAACAGTAAAACAAGTTTTTTACCTACAGAAAGATAGATTTTAAGTCACTGCAAGTAATGAGGCATAAAAGCCAGTATTTGTTACAAGCAAATATAAGTAAAATACAACTCACTTAAACTAAGTGAATTCAAAGCAAAGGTCTCTCTCACCACAGTCCTACTGGCTGAATGTCTTTCACTCAGATTCCCTCCCCAATCCAATGCTTCTTCCTTTGTTGTTCAGGTGTTGTGGACGCCGTAGCATGGGTAGAAATGAAGGGAGAGATGACTTGGGACATCTCTTCTCCTTTCTTATAGTTCCTTCTCTACTTTGTGAGTCATCTCCAGCTAAGGTTCAGGAGACAAAGTCTGTGGATGGGAACCCCACTCCCCCACTGTTTCTTTGTCAAAATGTAGATTTTTTCACCCACACCCTCTTTCCTGCCAAAGAATGGCCACTTAACCAGGCGGTGGCCAATTTGATCTAGTTGACACCTGACTGAGGCATTGGCTAGCCCAGGGGTCGGCAATGTTTGGCACGTGGCTCGCCAGGGAAAGCACCATGGCAGGCCGGGCCAGTTTATTTACCTGCTGACGCGGCAGGTTCGGCCGATCCAGGCCAATGGGGGCGGCGAGAAGCGGCGCGGGCGAGGGATGTGCTGGTCGCGCCTTCCCGCCGCCCCCATTGGCCCGGGACGGCAAACCGCGGCCAGTGGGGGCCGCAATCGGCCGAACCTGCCGCGTCAGCAGGTAAATAAACTGGCCCGGCCTGCCAGGGTGCTTACCCTGGCGAGCCGCGTGCCAAACGTTGCCGACCCCTGGGCTAGCCTTTTGTATCTGGAGAACCGGTTTGTGACTGCTCTCCAGTTTTGGAATGTGTTTTAGTTATATTATACAGTAAAATCTTATAACTTTACATATAATGTTGTCACATATTTTACCAGGACAGTAATGACCAGCAAACTATGAATTTTCAAATGATACCTCACAAGGTATATTTTGTACAAGAGCTATTATAGTCCTATAAAAGGGGTGAACAGAGGGGTACAGACTGTCACACTGGTATTGTATAGAACCTTTTTCCTGTACTACATTATAATTGGCTGATATCAATCAACCTGACTGATACTGGTTATTTGATCTCTTGAATATATTTCATAACGAACCAATGTGTGGTCAGGCAATTAACTATACAATTTATCAACACCACTGTCCTTTTGCTGCATCTCCAAACCCCTCTCCCCCTATTCCCCCATTCCTCTGCTCCCTAATTATCCCTCCCCTCCTAGCACTCACATATCTATTTTCCCCGTCAAAGTCTTTGGAGAGTGCAGAAGGGTGGGGTGCACAGTGGTTGGGATGCACTGGCAGAGCTGGGGCTGCCATGTCTTCCTCTCCTGATCCCTCACCTGTGTTGCCTTCCTTACCATCCATCCCCATTTATCCCCCCTCCTCATAACCCCCCTCCCTTTGCTGCAGCTCCAAAACCCTCTCCTCCCTCTGCTGTGCTAGGCACTTTGGTATGCTGGACCCTGCAAGAGATGTTCCCCATCCTTGTAAGTTTATAATCTATCTAGGCAAGGAAGATAATGGATGGGAGAAAGGAAATATTAACCGCGTTTTGCAGATAGGGTACAGAATGATTAAATGATTTGTCCGAGGCCACACAGATAATCTGTGGCAGAATTTGGAACAGACTCCAGATCTGTACCCCAATCCAGTGTCTTAACCACAAGACCATCATTCCTCTCTAAGCAGAGCACTAACCTGATCTACACTACGGGGGTAGGCTGAATTTAGTCGCATTAGGTTGATTTAAAAATGACTGCGTCCACACAACCAACCCCGTTCCATCGACCTAAAGGGCTCTTAAAATTGACTTCTGTACTCCTCCCCGGCGAGGGGAGTAGCGCTAAAATCAACTTTGCTGGGTCAAATTTGGAGTAGTGCGGACGCAAATCGATGGTATTGGCCTCGGGGAGCTTTCCCAGAGTGCTCCATTGTGACCACTCTGGACAGCACTTTGAACTCCGATGCACTAGCCAGGTACACAGGAAAAGCCCCGGGAACTTTTGAAGTTCATTTCCTGTTTGGTCAGCGTGACGAACTCAGCAGCACAGGTGACCATGCAGTCCCCCCAGAATCTTAGAGCGTAGAATGTTTCTACGCTCCCACTATCATCTCTGTCCCTGAAGTTATCGCAGATTAGAAGGTGAAAAAAAACGCACTTGCGATGACATGTTTTCCAAGCTCATGCAGTCCTCCCACATGGATAGGGCACAGCTTAATTCAGTGGCAGAGGCCAGGAAAGAATTGAATACAAAGAGCGGAGGCAGGACACGATGCTGAGGCTAATGTGGGAGCAAACGGACATGATGAAGCATCTGTTGGAGCTGCAGGAAAGCCAACAAGAGAACAGACCCCGGCTGCATCCACTGTATAACCGCCTCCCCTCCTTCCCATGTTCCATAGCCTCCTCACCCAGATGCCCAAGAACGTGGCAGGGAAGCTCCGGGCACCCAGCCACTCCACTCCAGAGGATGGCCCAAGCAACAGAAGGCTGTCATTCAAACAGTTTGATTTTTAGTGTGGCTACAATAAGCAATGTGGCCTTGTCCTTCCCTCCTCCCCCACCCCACCCTGGCTACCCTGTCCGTTATCTCATTTCTTTAAAAATTAATAAAGAAAGAATGCATGGTTTCAAAACAATAGTTACTTTATTTCGAAGGGAGGAGAATGGTTGGCTTACAGGGAATTAAAAATCAACAAAGGGGGCGGGTTTGCATCAAGGAGAAACACACACAACTGTCACACCGAAGCCTGGCCAGTCATGAAACTGGTTTTCAAAGCCTCTCTGGTGCAACAGCAGCGGTGACGGTGAGCTGAGCGGGCTCTGTGCTTGCCGTGGTATGGCGTCTGCATGGGTAACCCAGGAAAAAAAGCGTGAAACGATTGTCTGCCGTTGCTTTCACGGAGGGAGGGGCGTCTGACGACATGTAACCAAAACCACCCGCGACAATGTTTTTGCCCCATCAAGCATTGGGAGCTTAGCCCAGAATTCCAATAGGCGGTGGAGACTGCGGGAACTGTGGGATAGCTACCCACAGTGCACCGCTCCGTAAGTTGATGCTAGCCACGGTGGTGGTGATGCACTCCGCCGACTTAATGAGCTTAGTGTGGCAATCGACTGTATAAAATCGATTTCTAAATATCGACTTCTATAAAATCGACCTAATTTCATAGTGTAGACATACCCTTAGAAGCACAGTTTTAACTATTATCCTACAAAGGAGTGGATCTCTCTGATCCAACCACCATAGTGAGACATAGGGAGAGACTTTTTTTCAAGCATGAGTCTCTGATTCAATTAACGCTAGGTGGGCTTGTATCCTGTGGGGGAGAATCAGGCCCCTGCTCTTTAAGTACACTTAAAAAATTACAGGCAACTATCCATCCAATATCAGGCAAACTACCCCAAGGCAGGAAAAGGTACTGAAGAAAATTAAAACAACGGGGAAACTACACAGGAATTAATAGACACCCCCCCCAAATAAAGCCCCCCCAATACTTTTTAGGACTAGTAACAAGGAAGCAAAATTAAATATTACAGTTGGTATATTCCTTCTGCTTCTTCTGATATTCTGTGATGCTCGCTAATGTTTTCCCTCTTGATCTCGTCTTACAAGTGTTTTTAGCCTCAGCATGTCATGCATTATGGGAAAGCAAAGCTTGGGACATGTATTACTGCCTGCAACATCTGGTACCTAACACGTTCCTCTTTGATCAACAGTATGTCGTGTGTTATAGTGAAGCAGATTGCATAGTTCATCCTTACTGAACCTTCACCCTGAGGGCATTGTGTGAAAGGCAAACTCCATCTGCCTTAGAGAAGACCAAAAATTGTCTGAAATGTAGAAATCCAACTTGCTCGGTTTCTGTGACCATGACAAGAATTCATATGAAACAAGGTTGAGAAATCTTTTCTTGCTGCTTTAGTGAAATATGTTCAGGCTTCTTTTTCATAAATAGGAGGAGGAAGCCTCATTTCTATTCAAATACTTTCTTCCTTAATGCACACTTCTTTCCCTACTCTTTGTGATTGAATTTAGTTCTTATAAAAGTGAACCAGTAACAACATGAGCTGGAGCCAAGCTTAGTGTGTAGCAAGTACTACACAAGCTTCCCCACAGAACGCTACCCCATGCAGCTCCATACTAACTGCTACAACTTTGTTATTGCAGTTCTGAGCCCTTCTAAAACTAATCATCCAGAGCTGTATGATTGTTTTTGTGATGCTTGCAAATGGCAAGGAGGATGAGATCACCTCCATTTTATGCATGAGTGGAGTATTTGAACCCTGGTTTCCACAACTGAAAAAACTAGTTTCCCCTCTTCCTTCTATCCCTATTTAAAAATTAACGGAGAGATACTGACATAAAAGTTACACATGAGTTGTAGCCAAACTATCTTAAGCTAGTGCTGATTTTTTTTGGTATATTTGTATTTCAGGAACATTGAAATGGGAAACATTTATATAAGTTCTCTTCACATTAATATGTAGGGCCAAACTCCACTCTCAGCTACACTCATGTATATGCTCACTACATTTACGCAAATGGATGAATAGGTTTTTAAGTTTCAGTCGCTTTTCCTTGTCAATATTGAGGTGATCCCAAACCTATTGAAATCAATGAAAAGAGCTCCCTTTGACTTAATGTGCTTTGGATCAGGCCCTATAAATCACACAATTAAATGAAACCAACCATACTCCTTGAAATCTCTCAAAACACATTTGAGACCTAATTTGTCCTCAGATGCTTGCATTTTTTCCTATCCAAGTAAATGGGAGCTATACACTCCATCAAGAGCAAAGGTAGTTATCATATTATATGTCTAGGCCCACAAGATCACTTAACTATGTATCAACTTGTCATCTTAGCATCCCACTCCTCCTCCTCCCTTGTTACTAAATGAATGCTGCTCAAATTCAAATGATCAAAAATTCAGTAGAATATAAGGCTCCTTTCGGAAATGGGAACTCAATGGACTCTCAAGTTATAACTGCAATCTACTATTCCACTTTAGCCTCCTAGGTAAACATGATTCAATTGTGAAATATTTCTACAACAGAAAAGAAAGATTTAAAAACTCAATGGCTACATACTTTGCAAATCACGCTCCATTAGAGCAAAGGTGATAAAGTGTGATACAAAGTCCATTTCAGAGCATCCTATCTAATGCTAGGTTAATGTAACCTTCTTCACTCAAGATTTTACTAATCAATAGCTACATCAGTAATAAATGCAGACTGATGTTTTATATAAAGCTTATAAAGAGTTACAGTACTCAAACAAACGATTTCCTCATCTTAGATTAGAATATTCTCACATACCCTGAATACTGTACATTGTTGCTAAAGGAAAAGACCCACACATTCAGAAGGATCAAAGTAGGACAATGTTTAAGAAAGAACAGAATGTATAAATGTAAGTGTTTTTCTTAGAACTATGCAATAGATGTGACTTGGGGGCGGGGACAGAGTTGTGCACGCTGGCACATTTAATTCCATTGGGCTCTACCTGATTGGAGAAAGGGTGGGGAAGAAATTGCCAGAAATTCAGATCAAGCTCAATTAATTCTTTTATTGTTAGAAACAAAACTTTGGCCAACATTTTGTTTAGACTGTTGCTCACTTTGTCACACTGGAAAGCAGCTTTGTCTGTTCTTGTTCTCTTCTGTGTTACTCAAATTGGTAATAGCAGAGCTAGTTGAAAAAATGCTGAAGGCTTTTTGTGGAAAAAAAATAAAAAATTCAAATCTTCAGTGTTTTGATTTTTGTTTTTAAAGTCAGCCAGCTCTAAGTGACAGCTCTAGTAGATTGTACTGAAGTAGAACTGCCCATAATTCCAACCACTTTTTCAGTATTGAACAAGTACTTACATTGGCACCTGTCAGTTTACCAATAACCCAGACATTTTTCTTCCTACAGTGGCTAGTATGTTCACCCACCTCTATTAAACAAACTAAAACCACAAACATGGAATGTATTTTCCCTGTATTTTCACAAATTGGATTCTGCTTTGGTTAGTCAGGTAAGTCTAGTTGTGTTGCATTTTATGACTGTAAGGGTACATCTACTGCAATCGGCGATGTGATGGCAGCAGGTGTAGACTTACCTGAGGTTGCTTTAATCTAGCTGAAGTCAATATCAATGGCGGTGGAGCCAGGGCAGCATGAGCTTCAGTGCAGGCTGTACAAGCCCACCAGCGACCCAGGGTATTTACTCAGGGGACTTGCCTGTGCTGAAGTCCACACTACTACGGCTTCACTGCTGTTGGTGCTCGCACTAGCTAGATCAAAGCTAGTTTGGGTATTCCTATACATGCTGTAATCACACCTCTGATTGCAGTGTAGACACATCCTGTCTGAGTATGGGTATCTGAATGCACCAGACTCAAACTCTCATTAGATGACCACTTTATAAAAATTATAATTTAAAGATTTGGACATGTCACCATCTTTCATTTTTGCAGATGACATTATAATGGAAAGAAAACATTTCCCTGGGGCTCACAGGTGAGATTGAAGATCAGGGAATGTGAACTGTAGCTAAACTAGTTTCCTTTTTCTAATAGTATTAACTTTTGCTTTTTAACATGGCTTTCAGAAGGTCATATTTCAAGGCCTAGCTGTTGCGTTATCTGTTTATGTGGTACAAGCTTTCAACCGTCATCCAGTTAAACATTGACCAAGTAATTTTCACTGGTTTAGCTGCTTTTTTAACAAGTAACCAGAGTCATTCCTTATTAGGGCTATTTATTGTTTGGATTGAAGTAGCACGTCTGAGCCCCAGTCATACACCAGGACTCCATTGTGCTAGGTGTTGTACAAACAGAGAACAAAAAGATGGTCTTTGCCCAAGCACACACTGTGAATGACTTGAGTCTTTTCACCAAATGGTGTTATGTTTGTTTTCTCTTGATCTCCTCATTACTGGGTAAGTGGATAAGCACTTAGGCTCTGATCGTGCAATCATATTAATCTAGATGGACTCCTGTGCCCAAGCAAAGCCTCACTGAAGTTAACTCTGGGGTTCTATGCAGGTGCAAGGATTCCTGCACACAGATCTATTTTCAAGACTGGGTCCTTGGCTTGTATTTTTAACTGAGCCCATGTACCAAAAGCACCATATGTGTGTGTATGTATCGTTCCAATGCAAGTTCTTCAGTTTTCATTCATTAAGTACACTTTGCATTACTTTATGCACTCAGTGCTCTTTAGTTTATATATTTATATCCTGCCTGAGTTCATTATTTCTGCAACCTATTTGTGATCAGAATTTAGTTTGACAGTGTACACTTATCCCTTGTTAAATAATAGCAAAAATGTCTACACAAGGAATCCACAAAACAAGGAGTCCGGTGGAAACTTAAAGACTAACAGATTTATTTGGGCATAAGCTTTCATGGGTAAAAAACCCCACTTCTTCAGATACATGGCATGGAAGAAGTGAGGTTTTTTTACCCACGAAAGCTTGTGCTCAAATAAATCTGTTAGTCTTTAAGGTGCCACCGGACTCGTTGTTTTTACACAAGGAATGAAGCACTTCAAATCTGAACTTCAGTAGTGATAATTAAAAATAAGGACAATAAGTTGCAGTTATAAAGCTCCAAATTAAGTTAACTGCAACCCCTTTAACCTAGAAATATACACTGTTTTGTTCACATATGAATATTGCCATGGTTAGAAAAATGTAATGATAAATCTTCTTCTTGATATACACAATTCCAAATTGAGTTTCAGAAGGGATCAGATACTCTTAATTGCCTGAAGCCAAATGAGACTATATTGTTCCAGTTTCCTAAGAGTTTCCTCAATTCGTGTTGCACCTCTCTCTGGCTCCATCTGTATGTGCCCATAACCTTCCATTTCTTCCTCAGGTCTGTGGTAGGGTTGCCAACCCTCCAGGATTGTCCTGGAGTGTCCAGGAATTAAAGATTAATCTTTAATTAAAGATGGTCATGTGATGAAACCTCTAGGAATACATCCAACCAAAATTTTCAACCATAGTGTGTGGCTGTTCTATATGTTCTAAATGCAAATGTAAGGATTTCAACCAGTATTTCTGATTAGCTGTTAAGCGGTTGCCTCAGTTTCTCTTTCTATCCTTCTTGCTGAGTTTCTACTTCATTTCCTACACAAAATGTACAGAAAATGTTTTTTTAAAACCATTCTTAAGTTACAAACTTTTAAGCACAGCACAAGAGAAACCATGTTTATAATAATAAACAGCTATCAGAGGCTATATTTACACTAGTCTCAACCAAACGTATCCTGTGTTCTCATCAGAAGTGCACATTTAGAAGCAAGCTGTTCTTTCCCCATTAACAAATATAATTCAATTTTTTTTAAACAACCCCAACTTCAATTAACCGTTTCACTGCATGAGTCCATTGTAAATGGATAGGCAATAGAATGTTGCATCACATGAGAGGACTCAGAATCATAGAATATCAGGGTTGGAAGGGACCTCAGGAGGTCATCTAGTCCAACCCCCTGCTCAAAGCAGGACCAATTCCCAACTAAATCATCCCAGCCAGGGCTTTGTCAAGTCTGACCTTAAAAACCTCTAAGGAAGGAGATTCCACCACCTTCCTAGGTAACCCATTCCAGTGCTTCATCACCCTCCTAGTGAAAAAGTTTTTCCTAATATCCAACCTAAACCTCCTCCACTGCAACTTGAGACCATTACTCCTTGTTCTGTCATCAGGTACCACTGAGAACAGTCTAGATCCATCCTCTTTGGAACCCCCTTTCAGGTAGTTGAAAGCAGCTATCAAATCCCCCCTCATTCTTCTCTTCTGCAGACTAAACAATCCCAGTTCCCTCAGCCTCTCCTCATAAGTCATATGCTCCAGCCCCCTAATCATTTTTGTTGCCCTCCGCTGGACTCTTTCCAATTTTTCCACATCCTTCTTGTAGTGTGGGGCCCAAAACTGGACACAGTACTCCAGATGAGGCCTCACCAATGACATTAACTGAGTGACTCAGCAGTCTTTCTTGTTGCAATACTATTGTAGCCCTAAATTGCACTAAAACCAGCTACTCAGTAAGATACAATAGCATGCTGGATGTAACCATATATGGATACTAGGCTCAACCCAACCATATTTTCCAGTAGATAGGAAACCTTCTCCAATAACAATCCACTATTCATAGGAGTGTTTAGTGAATGGGGATTAAACAAAATACTAAGAACCAAAGTTCATCTTACATAGAAAAAAAATGAAACCATAAAATCCAGTGATCCTTAAAGGCGCATGATTGTTGAGCATAAACCAGACAATATAGATTTGGAACTAATATGTCAATATCTTTGTGTCAGCTGCACTTAATCAAGTTAGTAGCCGAAGTGATATTAGCAATTGTGATAAGTTTTGGATGAATGGAAATCTGTGACATCTTAATACTTTACTTTTCCTGTGTTGCTGGCATTTTACATTTTAAAAGTACTTATCATTGGTACAGCAAAGAGAACTGAAGCAGAAACAGAGATTTTCAAAAACTGACAAAAAAGTACCTCAGGATAAGTTCAACCAAAATATAAATTGTTTTATGTGCATGCACCAGCTTTCTCGCCAGTTTCAAGCTGTCACTTTGGGTTTATTTCAGTACCATCACTGAGGACATTAGCAGAGAAAACAACTAAGACTGAATGACAAGCAGAGTGAGATGACAGAGACCTTTGAAAGCACAATTTCTACAACCAGAATGTGTACAGTAGACACACACACCATTTTTCATTAAACTGACCTCTCCTCAGAAAGAACATACTGGCCACTGGCAGACAATTCATAGGGCCTTAGATATCATTTTAAGTGAGAAGAATCTGAGGTGGCTGCCTCTCCCTCTACCCACCAAATTACAGATATTTTTCAACCTGTTATTCAGCATTACCTTTTCCTAGTTCCCTTTTCCTACTGGTCACCATTATTGTGCTTTACCTTTGATTGGGGACATGAAAATGCTAAAGCTGCTCCATTAAATTGGAAAACAAGGGATGAGTTATGACTAATTAAACTAGGGCCCCTTCCTTCCAACCTCAGAGAACTATCTACATTAGCTAAATGGGAAGAGATGATGAGAGAGAGATTGTCTTTCCTGTGTGTTTTTTATTTCTTACTGATATAGTTTTTATTAACTTGGTTTCAAAGCTGAGGCCCCAGACCTAATTGTGGGCTATTGGTTTTCCTGGGTAAAGACTAGCCTGAGGCAGTAGGGAGAGGATGGAAAATGCAACCACAGTCTGTGATGGAATTGCAAAGTTGCTAGAGGGCAGGGGAATCAAACCAATGAGATCTCCAATCCCATGCAGCTTTATATCCCTGATGCTTTCTCTCCCGTTGCATAGGGCATGGCTACACTTGCGAGTTAGAGCGCATTAAAGTAGCCCCGAGCACCCTACCTCATGACCCGTCCACACTGGCAAAGCATGTAGAGCGCACTGACTCCGTGGCTAGAGCGTTCCTGGTAATCCACCTCGGCGAGAGGAATAATGTTTGATGTGTCCCCTGCTGGAGCGCTGCAGCACCAGTGTGGATGCCCTGGCCTGTTAATGCGCTCTGATCGGCCTCCAGAAGTGTCCCACAATGCCTGTTCTAGACACTCTGGTCATCACTTTGAACTCTACTGTCCTGCCCTCAGGTGACCAACCGCCTTTAAATTCTCTGGGAATTTTGAAAATCCCCTTCCTGTTTGCTCAACAAGGAGTGGAGTGCTCTCAGCGAATCTTTCCAGGTGACCATGCCTCCATGCACCAGGTGATCCCCAGTATGGAGCAATGGCGAGGTGCTAGACCTCATCAGTGTTCGCGCAGGTTTCTTGGGAGTGCCACTGTGGTCCTTGTCCCAGTCAGGCTAACATGTCCGCGCCACTGTGCCATGAGGGGCAGGGGAACCATCGCTGCACACAGGCAAGCTGCATATGGGCCAGGGCGGAAGCCGCATTGTAGTAGAAGACCCTCCTTTGCTTCCCAAGTCACCCGCAGCAGTGAGATATCTTCCAGGATTAACTCCTGTGGGAAATGTGGGAAGTGTGTTCAGTATAGGGGCCTCTTGCAGCTGTTGGCTCTCCCCAAGGCACAGAAACCTAGAGGACAGTACATCCGTGAAACAATCAGTCCCCTTTGACCCAGTGCTTACCCAGTGCTTATGTGCGCTTGCTTTGGGATGGGCAAATTATGCTATTGTGTAGACTGTGCTTGCCCTTAAGTACGGGGGGATCATTGCTCTGTCTGGTGTGAACAATGCTGCCTCTGTTAAATGTTGCATTTTGCCTTTACAGATGCAACCTTGAGATTTCAGCCGTCTGTTATCACCATCCGAAAAACTTCAACAAATTAGGAAGAGGCCAAGCAAAAGCAAAGAAGTCATGCAGCAGTCTCTTAACGAGAATCAAAAATTGCAGGAGTGGAGGGAGAGTGAAAGGAGGATCCGCCAGCAGAATGAGAAGCTCCGGCACAAAAGTGCAGAGCTCCGGCAACAAAGCACAGAGCAGCTGATAAGCATCATGGAGCGCCAAGCAGACGCAATCCAGGCGCTTGTAGCCATGCAGGTGGATCACTACCGCGCCCGCCCCCTCCCCCCTGCAGCCCTTGTCCCAAAACTCTTTCCCTTGTGCCCCCATGTCACCTCCAACCCACTTTCCCCAACATCCGGGTTCTTATCGCCACCAGCTGCCTCCAACACCTGTAGCTTCACCACCCCTGAAAATTACCACCCTTACCTGCTGCACTCAACCCCCATCACCATGCATTTTAGCCAGCCTGAAGTGCAGCACTCATTGCACAGCACTCCAGACAGGAAGTCTGAGTATGATAACAGGACATACGCAAATCTGTGAGTGTACTGTTCCTCACTCTACCCCCTTGCCCTTTGTTTCCCAAGCAGTTGTGTTTCTTTTCAATAAATGGATTTTTTGGCTTTGAAAACCTTCTTTATTATTTATTGCATAAAGTAAAAGATACCTTAGCCCAGGAAAGCAACAGGCACTGCAAGTCAGCGTAGCACAAACAGGTTCCTACTAACATTGGAACCACTGCACTTCACTCCCGTGCAGGGCACCAAACATTACTGGTGGCTTTCAGCCTCAAATTGCTCCCTCAAGGCATCCCTAATCCTTGCAGCCCCATGCTGGGCCCCTCTAATAGCCCTGCTCTCTGGCTGTTCAAATTCAGCCTTCAGGTGTTGAACCTCCGAGGTACATGCCTGAGTGAAGCTTTCACCCTTTCCTTCACAAATGTTATGGAGGATACAGCACGCGGATATAACCGCAGGGATGCTGTCATCGGCCAGATCCAGCTTCCCATACAGAGAGTGCCAGCGGCCCTTTAAAACGGCCAAAAGCACACTCCACAGTCATTCTGCACCGGCTCAGCCTGTTATTGAATTGCTCCTTGCTGCTGTCAAGGCTCTCTGTGTAGGGTTTCATGAGCCACGGCATTAAAGGGTAAGCGGTGTCTCCAAGGATCACAATAGGCATTTTGACTTCCCCTACGGTGATCTTCTGGTCTGGGAAATAAGTCCCGGCTTTCAGCTTCCTGAATAGGCCAGTGTTCCGAAAGATGCATGCGTCATGCACTTTTGCAGGCCAGCCTGCGTTAATGTCAATGAAACGCTCACGGTGATCCACAAGCACCTGAAGAACCATAGAGAAATACCCCTTCCGATTAACGTACTCGGAGGCTAGGTAGGCTGGTGTAAGAATTGTAATATGCATCCCATCTATTGCCCCTCTGCAGTTAGGGAAACCCATTTGCACAAAGCCGGCCACAATGTCATGTACGTTACCCAGAGTCACGGTTCTTCTGAGAAGGATGCGATTAATAGCCCTGCAAACTTGCATCAACATGATTCCAACGGTCGATTTTCCCACTCCAAACTGGTTAGTGACCGATCGGTAGCTGTCTGGAGTTGCCAGCTTCCAGATTGCAATAGCCACCTGCTTCTCCACTGGCAGGGCTCTCAATCTTGTGTCCTTGTGCCGCAGGGTGGGGGCGAGCTCATCACACAGTCCCATGAAAGTGGCTTTTCTCATCCGAAAGTTCTGCAGCCACTGCTCGTCATCCCAGACTTGCATGATGATGTGATCCCACCACTTGGTGCTCGTTTCCTGAGCCCAAAAGTGGCATTCCACAGTGGTGAGCATGTCCGTGAATGCCACAAGCAAACTTGTGTTGTATGTGTTACTTGAGTCGATATCATCGTCTGAGTCCTCACTGTCAGTTTGGATCTTAAGGAGTAACTCGACTGCCAAACGTGATGTGCTGGCGAGACTCGTTAGCATATTCCTCAGCAGTTCGGGCTCCATTCCTGCAGACCGAAAGGGAAGACAGAGCGCGCAGTAAAAAAACGTTGAAAGATGGTGCCAAGTGTGGATAGAAGCACAGGGATTGCTGGGATGCGAACCAATGCATCCTGGGGTGTTGGACCAGGGCCGGCTCCAGGCACCAGCCGAGCAAGCTGGTGCTTGGGGGCGGCAGATTGAATGAGGCGGCATTTTTTTTTGTTCCACTCCGGCCGCCCTGTAGGGGGCGGCAGCGTGGAGGACGGGAGCGCCCTGCAGCAAGCCCGGCAGGGCAGTCCTCGTCCTTCCCTCCCCACCGACCAGAGCGGAGCCCTCCCGGCAGGCGGCGCGGCGAGAGGGGCCGCGTGGCAGCGCCCCGCTGTAGCCCTGGCCGCCCCCCTTCTCTCTCTTTCCCGCCCGCTTCCTCCCCCTCCCCCCCGCTAGCTGGTCCACCTGCACCCGCGCTCCGGCCGCACAGCAGGTTGTTTTTTTTTTTTTTTTTTGCTTGGGGCGGCCAAAAAGCCAGAGCCGGGGCCCTGGTTGGGACAGGACCCAGAATGCTCCTCACTCTCCACCCCTTTCCCACAAGCCACAGTGCCAGAATGGGAAGAGGTGCTCTGTGGGAAAGCTGCCCATAATGCACCGCTCCCAATGCCGCTGCAAGTGCCGCAAATGTGGCCACGCCAGTGCGCTTGTTTCTGTCAGTGTGGACAGACTGCAGCGCTTTCCGACTGCAGCGCTTTCCCTACTGCATTCTCCGAGGGCTGGTTTAACTCTCAGCGCTCTACATCTGCGAGTGTAGCCATGCCCTTAGGCTGCACAAGGAAGGGGAGAAGTTACATCCCTAAGGCTGTAGTAACCCTGTCTACTCTTGTAACAATGCTCTAAATTGTGCTTGACAGTTTTATAGGAGAAAAAAGAAAAAAAGAAAGATATGGTCCCTCACCTGAGGAACTTACGATCTAATTTTAGACATGGCTCCTAGAGCAAGGATGAGGTTGTAGCAACAAGATCACATGGTTACCCTGTTTAGGCATCAACACATCTTAATAGCTTTTATTGTTTAAAACATAGAAATGTAGGGCTGGAAGGAATCACAAGAAGTCATCAAGCCCAGCCCCCGGCATGGAGGCAGGACCAAGTAAACCAATACAATCCCTGACAGGTGTTTGTCCAACCTGTTCTTAAAATACTCCAATAAGGGGATTCCACAGCCTCCCTTGGAAGCCTATTCCAGAGCTTAACTACCTTATTGTTAAAAAGTTATTCCTAATATCTAACCCAGATGTCCCTTGCTGCAGATTAAATCCATTATTCTTGTCCTACTTTCAGTGGACATGAAGAACAATTGATCAGAGTCCTCTTTAAAACAGCCTTTAATGTATTTAAAGATTGTTAGCTGGTCCTCCCCTCAGTCTTCTTTTCTCAAGACTAAACATGCCAGGTTTTTATAACCTTTCCTCATAGGTCAGGGCTTCTACACCTTTTATCATTTTTGTTGCTCTCTTTTGGACTCTCTCCAGCTTATCCACATCTTTCCTTAAGCGTGGCTCCTAGAACTGGACACAACACTTCAACTGAGGCCACCACAGTGCTGAGCAGAGTAAGACAACTAACTCCTGTGGCGTACCTACAAAACTCCTGTTAATACATTCCAGAATGTTCGCCTTGGTTTTTTTTTTTTTTTTTTTTTTTTTTTTGCAGCTGCATCACATTGTTGACTCATTTATCTTCTGATCCACTATAGCCCCCAGATCATTGTCATCAGTACTAAGCAGTTATTCCCCATTTTGTAATTGTGCATTTGATTTTTCCTTCTTAAGTGAAGTACTTTGCACTTATTTTTATTGAATTTCATCTTGTTGAATTCAGACCAATTCTCCAATTTGTTAAGATCCTTTTGAATTCTAATCCTGTCCTCCTAAGTGCTTGCAACCCCTTCCAACTTGGTGTCATCTGCAAATTTTATTAGCATACTCTCCACTCCATTAACCAAGTCATTTATGAGAGTACTGACTAGTACCAGACCCAGGACTGACTCCTGTGGATCCCACTAGATATGCCCTCCCAGTTTGACAGTGAACCATTGATAACTATTCTTTGAGCATGGTCTTTCAAACAGTTGTGCACCCACCTTATATTTGCTTGTGAGAATGTCATATGGTACTGTGTCAAAAGCCTTACTAAAATCAAGATATATTCACTAGGCCAGTAACCCTGCCAAAGAAGGAAATTAGGTTGGTTTGGAATGTTTTGTTCTTGACAAATCCATTTTGGCTATTCCTTACTACCCTATTATCCTCTACATGCTTACAACTGATTGTTTAATAATTTGTCCCAGTATCTTTCCAGGTAGAAAAGTTAGGCTAACTTGTCTATAATTCCTCGGGTCCTCTTTGTTCCCCCTTTTCAAAAGATTGGCAAACAGTACCTTTCTCCAGTCCTCTGGGACCTCACCTGCATTGGACCATATACACGTACAGTAACTCCTCAATTAAAATCGTCCTGGTTAACACCGTTTCGTTATTAGGTTGCTGATTTATTAGAGAACATACTCGTTTAAAGTCACGCAATATTCCTTTATAAGGCTGTTTGGCTCGTCCCACTCTGCCCACCCGGCATTCCAGCCGGGGAGCAGGCAAGCCCCCGACTCCGCTCCCTGGCAGGGGCGCTAGGCGGGCGGAGCAAGCCCACTCACCCTGACCCTGCTATGCCCCTGTCTCAACCAAGCTTCACAATCATCATTGGTGAGTACAGTATTAAATTGTTTGTTTAAAATTATTTAAAACTTATACTGGATATGTATATAACGTCTTTTGTCTGGCAGAAAAAAATTCCCTGGAACCTAACCCCCTCTCCCCCATTTACATTAATTCTTATGGGGAAATTGGATTCACTTAACGTTGTTTCACTTAAAGTACCATTTTTCAGGAACATAAGTACAACGTTAAGCGAGGAGTTACTGTATTTTTAAATTAATAATTTTAGAAGTTCATCATGCATTCCCAAATAGATGCAGAAGACAGGAAATATCTAGTTCCTCATCTACTTTCTTAATATTTACATGTATTTTTTATTTCAAATATTTTCTTAATTATATTTAAGAATTTGTTTGAGACTGTTAGTGTAGGAGATCTCCTGCTATTTCACCTTGTCGCTTATGTGATAATATATATCCGCATGAAGAGAGTGGGAAATAGGTGTAAAAATATAACCAAATCAGATTGACGACATCTTGCACCTACTTTGCACAGGTGTAAATGACCGCTCAAGATGCAAGGCAGGGGAGATGCAGGCCCTGACATCATATCAATTTACTAGTACACCTCTACCTCGATATAACGCTGTCCTCAGGAGCCAAAAAAATCTTACCGCGTTATAGGTGAAACCGCGTTATATTGAACTTGCTTTGATCCACTGGAGTGTGCAGCCCCGACCCCCCCCCCCCCCCCCCGAAGCACTGCTTTACTGCGTTATATCTGAATTCGTGTTATATCGGGTCACGTTATATCGAAGTAGCGGTGTACATAGAGTGGTTATGCTAATGGCTGTGGTTAATGTGACAACTGCCATTTTGACTGACACCAGGAATTGAACCAGGGATGTCCAGCTGAAAGCATGGGTCTCTGCAGCTTGAGGTAAAAAGTCAGGCTTTCTAGCTAAGAGTTGTAAGAGACTCACAGCCTCTGTGGATTGAGCAGATAGGTACATGCAGCACACACTGAACCAAGGGTTAACGTTAAGCCTCTGAGTTGACTTACTATGAATTGGATGTTTTCAAAATCCTGAGCAGACACACTAAGCAGAGTGGTTGTGAAATCAAAAATACTGTCTCTTCATTCCTGACATTCCTAGGTCCTTACTGCTTTGCAGCTGTATAATGCCTATGCAAAATAATTAACCTGCTAATGCTAATTGCAGTATTTGATGTTTTATTGAAATCCCTTAACTCTTTGAACTTATTTATTTTTCCTCATTTTATCACTACCAACTCACATCTCTAGAAAGAAGCGAGGAAAGAATGACTTAATTAACACTAATCAGTTGATGTCTGTAAAGTGCTTTGCTTAAAGCATAATTAAGTGCTATGTATTATTGTAATATATTCTTACCCCTTTTGACCCCAGAGTCTAGCAAAAATTCAGGGTGTTGTAGGTGTTCCAGTTCGGATAAGATATTAATGATGGAGTCTAATACCTTTGATGCAATATTATTTATTTAGGTGTGTTCTGCATAAACTTAGGTAGAAGTAAGTCACCTTGTGTTGGCCCATTTGTCTCAAATTTGTCTCCACGAATGTAAGCACCGTGTTGCATTGAGCCATGGCTTACCTATTTAGGTTGATACAGTACGAGTGTAGATGCTGTGTGACTTATGTCAATCATGACAGTTCACCAGCAGCTGACCCACAATG
Organism: Emys orbicularis; assembly: GCF_028017835.1. NCBI lineage: Eukaryota > Metazoa > Chordata > Testudines > Emydidae > Emys > Emys orbicularis. Next base: position 93,514,605 of record NC_088684.1, read on the forward strand.
TCCCATTCCCCATGACAGTGACCACTCTGGTCACATTTTAAACTCCACTGCCCAGGAGTCACAGAGACCAGAAGGCATCCCCCTCCCAAAAAGCCTTGCGTGTTTTTAAAATGCCGTCTCCTGATTGCCCACCTTGGCAAGCACACATAGCAACTCACTATTGTTGTATATAACTTCCCTGTGATGGGGACAGTCATCTCCTGAGTGTCTCCTGTTGGCTGCGTATGGTGCTACAATCTTCCTTGGTTCTGGCACCCCTTGTAGGTTGTTGCCCTCGCTGGATGGGTCTTCAGTGGCTCAGCCCTCTGGCTAAGTCACATAATAAAAAATGATGAATAAATTCCTTCCAGAGTAACACAAGTTCAAAACATGGTCTGTCCTTACTAGGGTCTTCCACACTGTCTCTGGGTCCTTTACTAAATGCCTGAGAAAGGGGCTAGATTTAGAGTCCAACTGGAAACATTGGTCTATCTTCACCAGGGTCTTCGGGCCCCTTTAAATCCTGTCCTTCACTTGGGCTTCCCAACAGAGCCTTGTCACCTTCTCAGGGCTTAGGCCACTTCACTAGTGGCTAGTGGGGGGAGGGGGGGGGGAAGCAGGCCCACACACTACTCCGGGCCCCAGCCCAGGGACCCTACACACAGCAGCCCTGTACTGCTTTGTTCAGTTCATGGCTGCTATTGCCTGGGCCTTTTCCCACATAGCCCTGTTCTCTTCTCCATGACCTCAGGGCTAAAGCTCTCAAATCCTCTTCTTCCTCACTAAATGCCAGTGCCATCAGTGCTGGTTCTCCCTTGAGCTCCAATGATCAGCAAGGAGCACCCAGCCCTGCTCCTCTGGCCCCACCCAGGAACTGAGCTGCTCAGGCCCTACGGCTCCTTTTAACTGAGCCTGCTGCCCCTCTGATTGGCTGCTTCCCTTCAGCTTATCTAGGCAGGCCTAGAGGATCCACCTTCACTGCTCCTTTCCTGGGGCAGGGTGTGATAGGACCATAAGGCCTCCAGCAGGGGGCCTCAAGGGTGCTGGTGTACCCCATCACATGCCCAAATGACCATTCTGGCTCCATGCACATGAGTAGACATGTTCCTGCCTGGAGTAAATCTCCTGGGCCTGTGGGAAGAAGAGGCTATGTAAGTGCCGCTATGGACCTACCATGGAAACATGGACATCTATGAGCAGGGGATGCAAGCAAAGGGGTCTGACAGGGATCAGCAGCAGAGTCTTGTGAAAGCAAAGGAACTTTTCCAGGGATAACACAAGGTGCTGCCCTGTAGACCTGCTGCTATTACAACAAATTTCATGTCAAGATGAAGACTCCTGCTGTGAAGTGCAAGGAGAAAGAAGTGGGAGATGTGGCAGGGGACTCCAAACATGTGATGAGCCAGGATCTGTTTGAAACTCAGCAGGAGTCTAGCTACTTCTACCAGGTAAGAGCAGATGAGCCTGCTGATGAAGGGGAAAGTGGCTCAGGTAAGTATACATTTTTCTTTACAATGTTAAATTTCAGGATGACGCCAAGCCCATCACGGGGTAAACAAGAACAAGGTATTGCTTTTCATTATTTTACTTGTATGAGAAAAGATAGAGGTACAAGAAACAGAGGTAGAGTTGGCATCTGCTTTTCATTCTCCTGTAGGGTTAGGTTGGGGAGTCCATGCAGAGCACTTTGTTTATGCCCATAGAGACATCCCTTTTATCCGCCTAAGATACCTTGATGAAAGTTTCATGAAGAAACTCTATTCTCTCCCAAAGGTTTCTAGGAATGGCTGCCTTATTTCTTTCTCCATGATAGGACACTTTTCCACACCAATCTGCAGTAAGTTTGCAGGCTAGCAACATATGAGCCCAGGCAGCTTTGGGACACCAATAGTTGTGTTCTCTGTGCCTCTGATAGTCTCTGGAGTGAGATATCGGCCAAAACCACCACCATCATCTGTGGAAAATAGTGCCAATATTCACTGCCATTGCCCTATACTTATACCCTGGAATAGGGACTGAACTTTTATAGCTTTGTGCAACAGAAAATCCCCCCTCCTGCCAACCCTTGGTCAGGCCATAAGCACCAGGGTTGGAACTGGAGAGCTGTGTTGTATCAAGGTGCTCCAAAGCTAATGTGTCATAAGCATATCTTATTGAAAATATATAAGGGAATGGAGCGTTGAAGCTTATATTTCTGTTTTTGCATCTGTCTACTTTGAGCGGCAGCTTCTGCCATTGTGGCATTGAGGCGTGCCCCCTCCACACCCACAGTATGCTGGACCCTGGTGAGGAGGAGAAAGAAGAGGACTAAGGAGGACTAGTTCTGCGAGATCCTGTAATCCAGTGCTGCATTGAACCATGAACAAAAAGCTTGCAGGGCCAACAATACTGACAGCATGGCAAAAGACAGGCTGCTACTTCCCACACCTCCCATTGGCCAGGAATGGTGAACTGCTGCCACTGGGATCTGCGGGGCGCTGTGCGTGCAGACGGTCAACATCAGCAAAATGTCTTGTGGCTCGCTATCAGATTACCCTGATGGGCCACAGGTTGCCCACCACTGCTCTTACAGCTATCTTGAATGAAGGGTGGCAGTTAAACTCAGAACAATGTTAATGATGGGGCAAATAATGTGGTCTTTACTTGAGTAAAATTCCCACTGAGGAATTTAGCTGTATGTTTTTAAATGATCTGGATGGTCGAAGAGTCTTTTAAGGAGCACAATTATCTCCCAGCATATATACCTGTAAGGAATAAATCCTTCTCACCTATCAGATCAATATGCTACTAAATAAAATCTTATGCAGAGCTGGGAAGCGTAGGTGTGCCTTGATTAACACACATGAATCCCGTTGTGTGTTACTGCTTCTGTAAAGGCATTCAAGCAGTGAGACCTAAAGGAGTTACAATAGAATTCTAGGTGTGTTAATTGTAAGTCAAGAGGTGTATTTAGACTGAGACTTGATACTGTGGCCTTGTCTACACTGGCAAGTTTCTGCGCAGTAAAGCAGCTTTCTGCATTGTAATTCCCGAAGAGTACACACTGCCAAGTCACTTAGTGTGCAGAAACTGCACAGTTGCAGCGCTGTAAAAAAACCCGATGAGAGGCATAGAGCTTTCTGCACCGGGGTACAGCGCCGTGTAGGACTGATGAATGAAATTGTTTTTAATTGTTTACTTTATTAATGTAACTTCATAAGTAAAGTTTTATGAATGAAATAATATTCATTCATAAAACTGGTTACCCCAATAACTGGCTAAATAACAATTAAGATGCCTGTTAAGAGCCATAGCTGTTCAGTCAGCTGCCTCTGTAAGTTTCACTATCAATCCAATTCCTGCTTAAATCACGGAGACTTGCACTGTTTCAGTATTGTAACTTCTGTTCACCATTTATTACACTTGCCTACAGTGTAACTTCTGTTCACTGTTTGCCATCCATTATACTTGTCTATATTATAACTTCTGTTCACTGTTTGCCATATTGTAATTCAAACCCCATTTTAAAATGCTTACTCCATTTTGTAAGGGCTTGCTGCAACCTTCATTTTTGCAAACCCTGCTGTAATCTTATTAGTTTAGTTTAGATGTGTGAATGAGGTATGTATGGATGATGGAATCAACCTCCAGCCCCAGCCTGTCCTGATTAAATAGAGTTCAAACATCAAGGGCTGAAGATGCAGACAAGAGCCCTAACAAAGTAAGAAGAATCCACCCTAAAAAGAAAAGGTACAATAGAAGGAAGATCAAAGCCCGGTCCAAGCTGAAAGTCATGTCTGCAATTGACGGGTGATCAATCACCAAACCCAGAGGCAGCATGACACAGTAAGACCTATAGACTCTGGATTCAAACTAAAGCCTACAAAAAGGATGGGTGAGATGGAAAACTTTGGGAGAAGGGTAACATTCTGCTGCCAACATGGAAGGGTATCGGTGCATGCCCAACAGAGACCCAGCTCGTCCTTGTGCCCGGCTTTCCTGGCCAGTTAGCCGCCACAAGCTACGAACCCAAGCTGCAAACTCAAGCTGCAAACTCAAGCAGGACTGGTAACTATGCAGCTGCAGAACATCTGATGGATGTGTGTGTGTGTGTGTATGTGTGTGTGTGTATAGGTATTAGGTATAATGTGTGTGTATAAGAAATAAGTAGTAATAGGAATAAGTAGCCAAACAACATTGTTTACTGTTATCTTTTATAGTATTATTATATTTACAATAAATGTGGCATCTTTGCCTTATCCCTCTTAATAAGATCCTGCTGGTTTTTATTCTATTGGTATAACAGCCGCAGTATAGACACCCTGGTTGATTACAGCACTGCGATTAGCCTCCGGGAGGTGTCCCACAATGCCTATTCTCGCCTCTCTGATCATTGGTTTGAACTCTACTGCCCTGCTCTCAGGTGACCAACCGTCATCGTCATTCCCACCCCTTACATTCCTTGGGGATTTTGAAAGTCTCGGTGACGCATGCAGTGGTCTCAGCGCATCTTTCCAGGTGGCCATGCCTGCTCCATGCACCGGGCAATCCCCCACTTGGAGCAATGATGCGCTGCTGGACCTCATCAGCGTTTGGGGAGAGGAGGTTGTCCAATCCCAGCTGCGCTCCAGCCATTGGAATTATGAAACCTACGGACAGATTTCACGATACATGATAGAAAGGGGCTATGACTGGGACACACTGCAGTGTAGGGTAAAGCGAAGGAGCTGCGGGACACCTACCACAAGGTGCAGGAGGCAAACCGCCACTCTGCTGCTGCGCCCATGAGCTGCCGGTTCTACAAAGAGCTGGACGTGATACTCAGTGGCAACTTCCACTGCAAAGTCCACTGTGGATACTTTGGTGGCTTGTGTGCCAGTTGAGAATGGACTGAGCCAGGAGGAGGAAATCTTGGATGAGGATGTGGAGGGGGAGAGGGACCCAGAGGCAGGGGATGACTCGGAGGTCAGAGATGCATTCAGCCAGGAGCTCTTCTCTACTCCAGAGGAGGCTAGCCAGTCACAGCTGTCGGATCTTGGCAGAGCGCAAACAGGAGAGCAGGCCCCTGGTAAGTGGCTTTGATTTTGGGAATCGCTGAAGCAAGTTGTTGGGGACAGGAGGGTTGTAGAAAGCAGGCTTGTGTATGTATGATGAATGTACCACCACATGCCTAGCCTGAGCGGCGGAACAGGGTGTTGATTGCCTTCCTCTCTTCACGGGAATCTGCCTCAGATCTCCAGGAAATTCTCATAGAGATACTGGGAAATCTGCTGCCACAGGTTCTTTGGAAGAGCTGCTTTGTTTCTTGCCCCATTAAGGGTAACTTTCCCACGCCACTCTACATCACTGGGGGTGGGGGTGGGGGTGGCGGGGGAACCATTGCTGCACACAGGTGAGCCACATAAGGGCCTGCAGTTTTGAAGAAGACCATCCCTTGATTCCCTGCTCACCCTCAGCAGAAAGATATCTTCCATAATGAACACAGCCTGTGGAAAATGTGGGGACAGGAATTATTATAAGCCCCCCCCCCCCCCACTACAGTGCTGGCTCTCCCCAAGAGCCATCTGCCCAGTGTACAATATGGTCCTGGAACACTGATTTCCCCTGCCCCTGCAGTTACTCACCACGTTGGGGGATCTTGTGGCTCATGTGTGCTTGCCTGGGGTCAGCCAGTTAGTGACAGGTATGTGAATAGTGGCTGTGTTTTAAATCACTGAATCAGTGGTCTGTGTGTTGCAAACAACACTGCTTCTGTAAAATGTTGCATTTTGGCTTCACAGATATGACCTTTGGAGCCCTGCCTCTCTCTTTGTTATCGCCAGCTGAACGTCTGCGCAGATTTAGAAAGCGCCCATGAAGAACTAAAGAGGACTTCCTGCGTGAGGTCATGATGCACCCCGCGGCCGAATGAAGCCAGGGAGCGGCTCTTAAATGTTATGGAGCGCCAAGCGGAGACGCTCCAGGTGCTACTAGCACTGAAAACTGAGCAGCTCCATGCCCACCCTCCCCTGCAGCCGCTGTCACAAAACTCTTTCCCATGTGCCCCCCGGACACCACCAACACACTCTTATCAATCTCCTGGTTCCAGTATGTACCCGCTGCATTCCACTCCTCCCCCATCACAGTCCAGCACTGCAGACTCCCAGTACCCACTCCACCCAACACCCATCCCTCTGCAGTTTAGCCCTGCTGAAGCATAGTACTCAATGCATTGTACTCCAAAGGAGAAAGTTGGATATGATGCCTGGACATATACAAATCTTTAACCGTCCCGGCATCCCACCTTCTCCTGGTACCTTCCCTTTCCCCATCCCCCTCAGTGCTGATGTGTTTTTTTTGTTTGTCTCTCTCATCCGGTTGTTGTTTTTTAATAAAAGAGTTGTTTTGGTTTGAAAACAATCTTTATTCTATTAATTGAAAGCAAACAGAGCCCTGCAAAGCAACAGGCAATTTTCTTAAACCTTCATAGTGCATCGTCTGCACCAATCACAATCACCTCCTATCATTACAAGCACTGCACTCCCGAGCTTAGCAACAAATATTAGTGGCTTTCAGCTTCAGATTGCTGCCTCAAGGTATCCCTGATCCTTATGTCCCCGTGCTGTGCCCCTCTAATAGCCCTGGTCTCTGACTGTTCAAATTCAGCCTCCAGGCACTGAGCCTCAGCGGTCCAGCCCTGACTGAAGCTTTCACCCTTCCCTTCACAAATATTATGGAGCGTACAGCACGTGGCTATAAGTATAGGAATATTGTCATCGGCCAGGTTCAGCCTCCCATATAGGCAGCACCAGCGAGCCTTTAAATGGCCAAAAGCACACTCAACAGTCAGTCTGCACTTGCTCAGCCTGTTGTTGAACCACTCCTTGCTGCTGTCAAGTTGCCATGTGTATAACTTCATAAGCCACGGCATTAAGGGGTAGGCGGGGTCTCCCAGGATCACAATGGGCATTTCAACTTCCCCTACGGTGATCTTCTGGTCTGGGAAGAAAGTCCCTGCTTGCAGCTTCTTGAACAGGCCAGTGTTCTGAAAGATGCGTGCATCATGCACCTTTCCAGACCAGCCTGCGTTAATGTCTGAAATGCCCACAATGATCCACAAGTGCCTGGAGAACCATTGAGAAATACCCCTTGCGATTAATGTACTCGGTGGCTAAGTGGTCTGGTGCCAGAATTGGAATATGCGTGCCATCTATCGCCCCTCCGCAGTTAGGAAGCCCATTTATGCAAAGCCATCCACAATGTCATGCACGTTGCCCAGAGTCACGGTCTTTTGGAACAGAATGCGATTAATGGCCCTGCACACTTCTCACAACAGGAGTACAAAGGTTGACTTTCCCACTCCGAACTGGTTAGTGACCGATCGGTAGCAGTCTGGAGTAGCCAGCTTCCACAGTGCAATCACCACACACTTCTCCAACGACAGGGCAGCTCATCACACAGTCCCATGAATGTGGCTTTCCTCATCCGAAAGTTCTGCAGCCACTGCTCATCATCCCAGATGTGCATGTTCATGTGATCCCACCACTCAGTGCTTGTTTCCTGAGCCCAAAAGCGGTGTTCCATTGTGGTCAGCACCTACGTGAATGCCACAAGCAATCTCATGTCATAGCTACTACGCGTGTTGAGCTCTATGTCACACTCCTCTTGCCTTTGCAGCTTAAGGAATAACTCCATGGCCACTCATGACATGTTGGTCAGAGCGAGCAGCATACTGATCAACAGTGCGGGATACATTCCTGCAGCCGGAAGAGGCAGAGCGCACAGTACACAAACCGTTGAAAGAGGGCGTCAAATGCGGACGGAAGCACAGGGATTGCTGGGATGCGAAGCAATGCATCATGGGGCATTGGGACAGGACCCAGGATGCCCTGCAACCCTGTCTGCCTTCCCACAACTCTTAATGGCAGAAGAGGAAGAGATGCTCTGTGGGATAGCTGCCCAGAATGCACCACTCTGAATACTGCTACAAGTGTGAACATGCTATTGCGTAGGCAGGGAAACAGCGGTTTCCCTTCAGCGCTCTCTGAGCGGTGCTGTAACTGCCGGCGCTGTAACTCTGCCAGTGTAGACCCTAACATTGGCATTTAATCTAGTGGTTTCCTTGACTTTATAAGCATTTCTCAGATTGCCTTGGTTAATCCACTTTAAGTTTTATAGTGTTGAATTGTCAAAAGGAATTCAAAAAGAAGCTGAGCATGGACCTGATCATTATCAAGGATCTGATAATTTCAAGCCTTAAAGATAAAGAGTTTAATGTGCTAACAGCAAGACAGACACTGGAGTTCATACTGCAAATACTTGGTAGATTTTTTTTTATCAGTTTGACAGATATCAATGTTTATTTTTAAACATTTATTTTGAATGTTATTGATTGACATTTTTCCAGTTGCACGAAGTTTTGGGCTTTACGCATTTTTTAAAATTTTCATTAATTAAAATGTTCACCCTTGCAGGAAATTATGGGGGGGAAGTGTCAGGCAACGAGGAGAGGAGTAATCAGATAATTATTTAATGACAGGTTCGAAAAGAGAAAGCTTCATAACTTTTAAAACACAAATTGAGAACATCACATGTCAAAATATACAAAGTAAATAGGCTTAAATCAAACTAGAATAAGTTCTCAAGCAGCATTTCTCATAGTTTGCCTATTTGTACTTTTCAATCATCACCAATGGAAATATTTTATTTGGGTTTGTGTATGTCTGGTAAAAATTAACATTTACTCATAAAAATCTAATCCTTCCAAGCCTATGTATATGCAAAGTTTTCAATTTGTCCCTTTTAAATGAAATGGTTTTCACTCCAATTAAACTGACAACATGCTGTATTTATGGTGCAAATACATAGCCCGAGTCCTTCATAGTAATTTTAAAACATTCAAGGGTCTAGAGTTCCAAGGAATCTGTGTCCTAAACAAAGACCAGAGGGTCTCTATTTTTCACCAGCTTTCATAACCCACATCTTGAAGTGTGGTATGATGGCCACCAGCACTTAGGCTAGTAAAAATGATTAATTAATTATTATTATTATAGTAGCACCTAGAGACCTTAACTAAGATCAAAGCCACATTATTCTAGTTGCTGTATAGACACAGCACACTGTCACAGTTCAGGGCAACTGCACCTGTATTTCCCTCTTGTGGTCCCTCGCAGGCACCCTCTCTAGGCTCCCAGCTCCTCAGCTGTCACCTTTCTTGGATGGAGACCCGGATCTCCCTCCCTCCCGACAGAGGTATTTCTAGGCTGCACAGTTCCCTGTTTTCACTGAGTTCCCTAGCAAGCCAGACAGCCTACACTGGCCAATGTCTGCACTTTTGCCTTCCCTCCAAAGATTATAACCAGCATCACTGCCCATTTCTCTCACTCCTGGCAGGCCATACTCACCATGGCTGGTGCCGAGAGTCGCACTGTGCACAAGCACTCCAAAGCAGAACTGTCAATAAGAATGTCTTATTTAAAACTCGAGGGGAGCAAGAGAAAGGAGCTCTGAATCTTAGCTTTTGCTTACCATTTTGACTATACTGACAATGGTACCTCTGTGTGTTTTATCCGCAGTTGCTACTGTTGCAGACCTGAAGGTTTACCCATCCACATCTGCAGAAGCGAGGGTTGGAAGAAGCTTCCTAAAAGTGGAGGGGCCATTGGTGCCTGAACCGTTACCCTGTCCCCGTGCTGCCTCTTCTCCCGCCCCCAAGATCCCACCTCCTGCTCACTCTTCTCTGCCCCCTCTACTCCTCGCTCACCCTTACTGCCCTCGCTACCCTTAGTGTGTGTGTGTGTGGGAGGGGGGGTGGCCCCCTGGCTCCCCATCTTCTGGCACCTCTGGCAAAAGGCCTAAGCCAGATAGGGAAGAGAAAGAAGAGGACTTAGGACGACATGTTGAATGAATTCTGCAAGCCAGTGCTGCATCAGACCACAAGCAAAGGGCCTGGAGGGTGGAAAAGAAAAGAGCAGACATGAGAGAGGTCTCTGAGTCCCAGCAGGAAAAGGAGAGGGAGATGCACCAGGACATAATGGGACTTCTTGGGCAGCAAACAGATGCTGCAGACTCTTGTGGACCTGCAGATTCAACAATCTTGGGCTCGCCTCCCTTTGCAGTCCATGGAGAACTCCATTACAGCACCTCTCCATCCCCCCCTCAACATTTCAGGTGTCAGAGGCCGCATCCTTACCACTCCGCCCCAGGGGACATTAAGGACAACCACAGCTTCACATACACTGACCTGTGAAAGCCACGATGGCTGTACGTATAAGTAAAATGGACATGAATGTTCTTTCCCTTCGTTAAGTTCTGTTCCATTAATTTATTAAGTTTTTAATGCATTTGCTTTTAAATTGCACCGATTTTTCTTTGCACTGGTTTTGTTCCTGGAGAAAATTCTATTACTTGGGAAATAATTCATTTTTATTAGTTCACAACATATGCTACAGTGTGCCAAGCAGTTCTGAAATTAATTCCTAGCAGGCCCCAAAATAGCAATCTGTAACCCACTCCACTCCCTACCCCTCAGCTTTTTTTCCCTCCCCCTATGACTAGAGACGTGTTAATGGGCCACTTCACCTTCAATGGTCCCTTGAAATATGTGTCAATTACTTATGCTAAACAATCTGTTCCACCTTGTATTTAGCTATGACACTCTGTACTTTTCCCATAACTGAAGAAGAGCTCTGAAGCTTGTCTCTCTCATCATAAAAGATATTCTCTCACCCATCTTGTCTCTCTAATGTCCTGGGACCAACATAGCTACAACACTGCATTCCCTATTTGTTGACAGTTTCTCAGAGCCCATCCCCACTAGCTAGCAAAAAGCAGGCAGATAAACCTACATTACTTGTATACCAATATAGGTGGTAACAGGATGCCCTAATAAAGTATTTATTAATAAAAAGGAATAGGTTATAGTGTTTTATGGCCATGACATCTACCTGCATGAATATTTCATGAATGCATTTTTCCAGCTATCATTGAGATTCTAGGTAGTTGTTGATTAGACCTCCTGCAAATCAGTGATTATGTTTCTAAAGCAGCAAGGATACCTTATACCTGCGGTGGGCAATCACTATTTCTGATTTTTATCAACTTTCAAGAGTAATCAAGTGACAGTTACCAACTACTTTAACTGCACTGCTGACTCAGTTTCCCACTATGTATTTTAATTATGTTATGATCCCACTTGCTTCCCAGGGTGCAAAACCCCCTTTCCTGAGTTTTCAATGCTTTTTTATGAGGTATGTTGGTTTAGTTTAAGCAATCAGACACAAATGCCTTTCGCTTTCATGTACACTATAATAAAAGCCATAATGAGCATGGATTTTAAACTGCAGCCAGTAATGAGTATAGGAGGCAAGTTACGGCATAAAACCTTACAGTAGTTAAGATTATTTTTACTCTGGGAATGTTTTAATTTCAGAAGTTCAAAAATACATTTAAATTGACTTTTTTGGTCTATAGATTTAACTTTAATGGAGTGCTACATTTAAAAAAAAAAAGTGCATATAGAAGTGCTGGGCAGAAATGACATCCGAAGTTGAAAATAAAAAAGTAAATACCAATTATTTCAGTTTCATACCAGTCATAAAAATATAACACAGCAGATGCTTCCATGACATCTTTTAAAAGCCGGGTGTTTATTGTGTACATATGCTCGACATCGAACATAAATTCATTTTCCTCTATTCATCTCAAATTAAGGGAAAAAGTCAGGCATCAGCAACTCTACAGAGACTGACAACGACAACAAGAGCTGCAAAATGTGCAGAAACAGAAAGATTTGAAACAGAAAAGCAAAAAAGTGTTAAATGTGAAAGAGACATGGCAGGTAAAAAAAACCCAAACATAAAATAAACCAAGAAGAATATGAGACAAGGATGGAAGAAATTAATCTTAAAAAGAAAATTCTAAAATATGGCTCGCAACTCTGACATGACTGAAAGAGTGCTGCGATCTTAGGAGAGTTACCACTCAGTGAGCTACAAGCTACATTTTTTCTGCATATTTAGGAAGTAGTCACTTCTATAGAGAGATATTATTATAGTGTCTAGCTATTAAGGTGATGAGTACATGAGATGTGTGTATGTACAGAGAAAACGTTCTGTTAAAGGAGTAAGTCATAGTTGCAGAAAGAGTACACATGTGGAGTTGCACCGTTTCAGTCTTGTTTAGCAGAGATAGATGCACTCATTCACCTCTGCACTAGGGGAGCTTTGCTCCCTTCCTGTAGTGCAAAGTGACCCTAAAGCCACCTCGCTGACCAGAGAAGGTTCGCCACAGAATGAGCTATCCTTTGGTGGCACAGAGTGGGCATAGATGATACTACACCAACCTTACAGCTGGAGTATGGTGTGTCCCATCAATCCCCAATTGCCATAAACAGCCCCCTGGGCTATTGGCAGCTAACACTAGTGTCTGGAGACTGGACCAGGGCACAGTTGCCTCAGGATCAGAGAAGTCTGAACAAATAGCAGGCTAAATTAAAGAGGGTCAATGATCAGGTGCTCAGTCCATTGACTCCATTCAAATTCAGTCTCATTTGAATTCAGAGTGTAGATGGGGGATTGAGGACCAGGGTAGAAAATAAGGTTAGGTCTTTCTAGCACAGTTGACCTTGGACAGAGAAATCTGACCAACGATTCTATATTAGTTTCATACCCTTTTTTTTTTTTTTTTTTAGGACTGGAGCCACTGGAAAAATGGCTAGAGAGGAACATCAAAATCCTAGATATCTCAGAAATCTCAGTAAGGAACAATCCATTTAGTAATTTTGAAAAGGGGATCTTGGTTATTGATATTTATACTTTACAATGAAAGGTGTTACCTGTATGTTAGGTAATGGGTATGTATGGAGGAAGGCAAAGAGTAAGAATGTGATGGCATGATAAGTTTTAGATGGGCAAGTCAAAGACTGTGTATTACAAGATGCACAGGCTCTTAATACTACAAAATTTGGTTTTGTAATGTAAGAATGGGAATTGGTATGAAACAACAAGGATGTGAAAGTCTGGCTCCATTGAAGCCAGGATTTCACTCATGAGCTCTCAGTCCCATTCCCAATGGACAGGTATTTACATCATAAAAACAAACAGTGCAGTTGATGCCCTGTTCTCACTCTCAGAGCTGTCTGGAGAATGACAATTCCGGTTCATGGCAACTTTTGAGGTTTGAAATTTGGTTTTGGTCCACATTCGAATGAAAACAAAACTTTTAAAAACACTTTCACAAAAGTAGATGGGTGTCAAAATATCTGTTTTTTCACTGAAACCTAAGCTTTTCGGTTCAGGAAGGTTTTCTGGGTCCAGGGCTCTCTGTTCACTTACAGACTCATGCTCTATAGTCTGGTGGAAAGGGCATTGGCCTGGGATGTAAGAGATCCAGATTTAAGTCCCTGCTCTGCTTGATTCGGAGTGATCTGGGATGAAAAACTCTGCTCTGACTCAGATAGAGCAAGGACTTAAACATGGGTCTCCACCATCCCAGGCCATTGCCCTGCCAGGCTATTGAGTGTGGGACTCAATAGAGCACAATGACAGAATTACCTACTGCGTCTTACAAGATCTTGTTCCGAACTAGGTGGAGGCAGCATGGGTAGGGTTACCAACCCTCCAGGATTTCTGGGAGTCTCCAGGAATTAAAGATGAATCTTTAATTAAAGGTTGTCATCTGATGAAACCTCCAGGAATATGTCCAACCACAGTTGTCAACCCTAAGCATGAGGACGCTAGTACTGTTGCTGACAAAACTATCTATTCTGTAAAGAACTAAAAGGGACTTTAATCTGCACAGGATTGTCTGTCTGGCAACTTTCTCTAGCCCTAAACTAAATGGAAAATCAATAAAAGGAAAAGAGACTAAATCATAACATTCCAACAGAGATCTCGAGCAAACACCATGATATAGGAGTTGGCTATTGAATCCAGCCAAATGGAGAGTTATGTATTCACATTGCAAATTTATGCTAGACTTAAGGTCTGCTTGTAACACAAATCATTTATTCTACTCCCTTGCTAAATGTTTAAAGAGTATGATTAAAGATTTTTTTCAATATGGCTTTTAACTGAGCGGACATATAATTTCTTTCAGAGTGTAAAGTGTATTGATAGGCTTTCATGATAAGGCACTTTATAAATTTGCAACAGATGTAGTGTTGGCTCTCTGCATTGCTGATGCTCTGCACTCCATATATAAATGTAAACGTTTTATGTTAGTGAGCTTCAATCTAAAAATAATGTATTTCAAGACACATTAGTTTAAGAATGTAATGGCTTATGTTCAATTTTGTTGGTTTAAAACAATTAGTTCATGAATACTTTGTGAATACTGACAACTAATGCAGACAGGAAAAAAGTTTACTTTTAGAACTGTATATGAGCTTTTTTATATTGTTGTATGGAGATAGTACTTGCTCCTTCCCTCTGACTCTGGTCTATCCATGTGACTGGTGGACAACTAAAGCTGCAATAATTAAACGGTATAAATAACAATATTCTTCTATACCGGAAACCTACTGACCGCTATACGTACCTACATGCCTTCAGCTTCCATCCAAGACACATCACACGATCCATTGTCTACAGCCAAGCCCTAAGATACAACCGAATTTGCTCCAACCCCTCAGACAGAGACAAACACCTACAAGATCTTTATCAAGCATTCTTAAAACTACAATACCCACCTGGGGAAGTGAGGAAACAGATTGACAGAGCAAGACGGGTACCCAGAAATCACCTACTACAGGACAGGCCCAACAAAGACAATAACAGAACACCACTGGCCATCACATACAGCCCCCAGCTAAAACCTCTCCAGCGCATTATCCACGATCTACAACCTATCCTGGAAAATGATCCCTCACCCTCACAGACCTTGGGAGGCAGGCCAGTCCTCGCTTGCAGACAACCCCCCAACCTGAAGCAAATACTCACCAGCAACTACACACCACACCACAGAAACACTAACCCAGGAACCAATCCCTGTAGCAAACCTCGTTGCCTACTCTGTCCCCATATCTACTCTGGCGACACCATCAGAGGACCCAACCACATCAGCCACACAATCAAGGGCTCATTCACCTGCACATCTACTAATGTTATATATGCCATCATGTGCCAGCAATGCCCCTCTGCCATGTACATTGGCCAAACCGGACAGTCCCTCCGCAAAAGAATAAATGGACACAAATTGGACATCAGGAATGGTAACATACAAAAGCCAGTAAGTGAACACTTCAATCTCCCTGGTCATTTTATTACAGATTTAAAAGTCACTATCATTGAACAAAAAAACTTCAGAAACAGACTTCAAAGAGAAACAGCAGAACTAAAATTCATTTGCAAATTTAACACCATTAATCTGGGCTTGAATAGGGACTGGGAGTGGCTGGCTCATTACAGAAGCAGCTTTTCCTCTCCTGGAATTGACACCTCCTCATCTATTATTGGGAGTGGACTACATCCACCCTGACTGAGTTGGCCCTGTCAACACTGGTTCTCCACTTGCGAAGTAACTCCCTTCTCTCCATGTGTCAGTATATAATGCCTGCATCTGTAACTTTCACTCTATGCATCTGAAGAAGTGAGGTTTTTACCCATGAAAGCTTATGCCCAAATAAATCTGTTAGTCTTTAAGGTGCCACCAGACTCCTTGTTGTTTCTGCTATAGCTGTTTATTTACTGGTTCATATATATCTCTATATAAAGTATATTAGATGGTGGTACCTCAATTGTTAAAATACGCTGGTTAGTTTCAGTATCATTGGACAGGGCTGGCTTAGTTAGAGTGTCAGGTCTGATATACCTAGGTTCCTGGAAAAAAACGGGCTTCATTCTGCAGTGGGAAAAATGAAGACCAAGCAGTTAACTCTGTCAAGAGAAGAAATTAAAATAAAGGAGGTTCTGCCGGCTCTGAGAGACCATTATGGATTCCAGGCCACTTTTCATTATAATCAAAGTTTCTCCCATAGTCATTGGTCAAAATTCCTTACCTTCACCACAACTGGTATGTCCGCCTGGCTTAATTGTCCACCTGGCTGCTGCCACTCTACTTCAGAGATGTTTATGTTTTAGTGATATTGGACGTGTATCGTTTGTGAAGTGACTGGTAATACGTCAGGGTGAAAGAAAGAAATACATTTACTATTACTCAGCCCAGTTATACAGAGGAGTGGGAGGAGAGGGAGAGAAGCAGCTCTCCTTGTTAAATGTTTACTAATTGAACACTGCATACAATATTGTGGCTAAACTATGAATTGCCCTCACATCTAGCTTATCACTGAACAAAAACATCAGTCTATGGATTTCAAACTCGGGTCCTTAAAGTGAGGAATCTAAATCCAGAGCTAGTCACAGACACAAAAGTGGCTTATTTTAAAAGGTATTGAGCACCCATAGCTCCCACTGAAGTTAATGTAACAAACTGCAGATTCTCAGCATTTTTGAAACTCAGGCCACTTATATTTAGGTACCTAACTTTAAGTCCACAATTTTCAAATTTGTGTGCATAAATACTTGGTGAAATGTGGCAGGGGGAACCACAGACCAAACATGGAGGCATATGGAGGCTTAATTCACTAATAATTCTGCAGAAGAATTTTTAAAATATCCTTAATTTCTGATAGCACAGAAGGTACCATGGTGGTATTCTTCAAATGTAAAAATGTAAACAACCCATCTGTTAGCAAACGGTTAAACATGTGTTTCATCATGCCTAGCCCATAATTCAAATGTGTCAGATGCACCATTACATGCTCATTCCAGCATGTAAGCTTATGCAGCTTCACACACACCAACACATACTGACAGAATGGTTTTGTTTTGCAGCATGGCTATGTTCTATATATTGAGCCTCCTCCTCAACTTTTCATGTACACGTCACAATTTCATTAATGACCAGTCTCCCCAGACTACAAAAAACAATGTTCTACACAAGAAAAAAAGATTTTATTTTGATGTTTCTATTAGACAGAGGAATGAAATGATACAATCATAGTTAGAATTCATTGGTACAGGAAATGATTGCACAATATAATTGATTTCAGAAATCTCAAGGCTAATATCCCAAGAAATTCAGTCATGGAATCTAAAAATATAAGGCAGGACCAACATCAGGCATCTCCAGCACAGGTGCAAGTTCAAATTTTGCATCTGGTAGGTAAAGACGACTTTCACTGCTGTGAACATAGGAGTTAAAAATGGAAATTTTTAGCTTTTCATTAATCCATTAAAATGTGAATGTTTGCCAGTTTCTCTAGCAGTACTAGATTTTTTCCACAGAGTTCTAGTTACAATGACCACATGATTCAAGAATAGGAGAAAAAATAATGGTGAGCTACACAATTCCCTAATGCGCTACATGTTGTAGATCAGAGACATGTAGGATAGTAAGGGGCACCAAGCCAGCCGTTAGGAGATATGGGCTCAATTCCTGGCATTGACATAGATGCAATATGTTATCTTGGGTAAGTAATTTACCCTCTTTCTTTCTCCCAGTTTCTCCAGCTGGGAAATGTGATGATAATGTTTGCTCATAAAAATACATGGAAATCTTCAGATGACATGTGCTGTCAAAATGGTAAGTATTACTATTACTGTGGGCCAGACCTGCATTTTGAACTGTGAAACTGCTGTGCTGACCCATGATAACCATCCAAATACCCAGTCAGCAAGATAGAGTCATTGATAAGCTGTACAGAGACCAGGGCCGGCTCTAGGCACCAGCAAAGCAAGCACGTGCTTGGGGCAGCCCATTTTCAGGGGCGGCAGGGATCCAGCATGGGAGCTGAGAACCAACAGGGGGCCCTGGGAGCTGTAGTTCCTTGGTTAGCTCCCTGCCTATAGAGCCAGCCCTGGAGCAGGGAAAGAACTACATTTCCCAGCATTCCCTTGGCCATGACCAACAGGCAAGAGGGGGAGGAAGTGAGGAAGCTGAGACCTCATGCTGCAGCCTGCTGTGAATGGAGAGCTGCACGGTGAGTAGGGATATCATATTTTAACATTTAAAAAATAGGACACTCCACGGGGAGGGAGGGTAGCCCCACCCTGCCACCATCCACTCCCTCCGACTGCCCCCCACAGAAACCCCAACCCATCCAACCCCCCCTGCTCCCTGTCCCCTGATCACCCCCTCCCGGGACTCCTGCCCCAACTGCCCCCCAGGACCCCATCCCCTATCTAAACCCCACTAGTCCTTGTCCCCAACTGCCCCCTCCTGAGACCCCCCCAACTTCCCCCCTAGGACCCCACCCCCTACCTGTCCCCTGACAAACCCCTGGGACTCCCATGCCTATCCAACTGCTCCCTGTCCCTTGACTGCCCCCCCCCCGAACCCCCTACTCCTTCTCCAACCCCCCAGCCCCCTTACTGTGCCACTCAGACCAGCGTGTCTGGCTTTGCACAACGCCAGACACGCTGCTGCATACATGCCCCCCTGCGGAGCCACCCCCCCCAGCACCTGCCTTCCAGATTTGAACACCTCAAAATTCAGGAGTGCTCAAGCTCAGTTTGGCCAGCTGTTACTTCATTTCTCCCAAATCAAATATACTGATCCACTGTAACTTGCTATAGAAAAAGTAGGATAAAATTGAGCAAGAAATGCTTCCCAGTGGTTATTAGGACTGGAATTGCTATTTTCAACAGCCATTGCTTTTTGTTTGTTTGTTTGTTTAAAAGGAAGACAGTGATATTGCATTGGCAAATTCCCCATAGAAAGAAAGAATTGAACAAAAGAATAATAAAGGCACCTCAACTTTTCCTCATTTATGTAGGACAGTCTTATAATATGCATCCAGATATCCTCCAATCACACAAGCTGAAAATTGTTTCACTTTACTGCAGTTCTGTAACCATATGGGAATCAATCCTGTGTGTGTTCTGTGCACATCTAAAATTCCTGCTGAATGACCTGCCCCTGGAAGCGAGTTACCAGTGACCCAGGGCTGTGGCGGAAGGAGGGTGCGGGGTGGGGGGGAGAGAGCCCAGGGCTGGGGCAGCAGGGGGGTGCGGGTGGTGGGGGAGAGCCCAGGGCTGGGGCGGCGGGGGGTGCAGCAAGGAGCCTAGGGCTGGGACGGGGGGCAGCCAAAAAATTTTTTGCTTGGGGCGGCAAAAAACCTAGAGCCGGCCTTGACAGTGACCTTTACTTAGGTATGCTTTGCACTTCAGTGACACCTTTGTCGAGAGGCTAGAGTGAAAATGTCGAGTTGATTTCATTCGAAAAAAATTCTTTAGCTGGGCCACTTTCCTGTGACAAAAAGAGAATGATCCAGTGCTCTCCACAGAAAATTTTTGCTCCTTTTCCACAAGATCAGAGAATGTGGCAATGGTTGATTCTGCTAAGCCATAATCAGGGCATGGTATCCCAGCATGCTTTAAATGGAGTCTGATTTTACATCAAGTTCTTGACGCTTTGGATATAGCTAATTTAAAGCAAAGTTCGCCTTTCAGATTCCTCACAGCAGATCTCTTCTCCTTTTGTCTGCTTTCTATATAATTCATGCACAGAGTTCTGCATGCGTACGGAAAGTAGAGTGTGAGAGTCAAGATCGGCCATATAGATCTGAAAGGAAAATGTTCTCTTAATAGAATGCTTCAGATTGCCTCCCTCCCTTGAATGGAAGCCATATGTTCTTGAAGAGGGCCTGAGTTCTCAGAGCTTAATTTGTTTTTCAAAGGCCTTGGTTTATGTGTGTGTGTTCAGTCTTTTCATTTCCATTTATAATGCAATGCCAACAAATTACAGCCACAAGGAGAATTAACATCCAGTAAGTATGTATAATGTGAAATGAAAGGAAAACATTTTATAATCAAATAAGATAATAAAATATATACAGTATATAGTAGCACAATAAGCTAATATAGAAATAAAAAACAACGTCCAAATAGAAGTAAATAAAAGCAAGAGAACAAGACTATAATTAAAGATTCCAGACTTTACAGTTTGTGTGTAGAGAGGGAAGGTTTACTTGCATCTCTCTTTGTGCAGAGAGACTGAGCCTAAAAGGATGCCAATGAACGATATGATGCTTCCTTACAATAAGCAGGCTTTAGCTAAACCATAACTAAAACAACTTTTAGAGCAGTAGTTAGGAGGATGTCAAATCATTTTTAGCAGGATTTTACTACAGATTTTGCAAAAATTCTGCATTCAGAATAATCTCTGGTAAAAATAAGGTGAAAGACCCCAAGCAAAGAGTTTAACACATGACTAAGGCTCAACTCCACAGCCGTTACTCAAGCTGTATAAACAAAGGATTGCAGGACCTGGTGCACAAAGAAAACTCTAGCAAATGTCACTGGTATTCAAAATGTTTGTGATACTGAAGTGCAAGAGAACTTAATGGATAAGACAGAGCTAATTATTTTAAAGCAGGGGGTCTCAAACTGGAAGTTGTGACCTCTTAGAGAGTTTCAATGTTATTATGTGAGGGTCGTGAGCCGTCAGCCTCCAACCCCAAGCCCTGCTTCGCCTCCAGCATTTATAATACGTTTAAATATATATAAAAAAATTTGTTTTTAATTTAGGGGCGGGGGGTTGCACTCAGAGGCTTGCTGTGTGAAAGGGGAGACCAAGACAAAAGTTGGAGAACCCCTGTTTTAAAGCACTGTACCCATCATCTCCTTTAGGAACTGCCTATTATCCAAATGTAGATCTTGGTGTTTGGGTTATAAATTCCTATTTTAGGAGATTTTCAAAAGAATTATATGTTGATTTAGAATGTGTGTGCAAACTGATATCACCAGTTTCATCCACTCTGTTAATATGTTCAGACATAATCCAGTTTGTCTCCTGGAAATATAATCATAACTAAATTTGTATACATTTATAATTTTGGATGTCATGTGAGTGAAAGGACTCTATGAACTTCAAAAAGGGTCTGATGTCAATGGAATAAAATAAATCTCCAGTTTTATGTGATTATGATATAACCATTCATCCTAGAAGAAGCCTTCATTTAAAAATTAATGGTACATTTTGGGTAACCAAGATTGAGGAGTGAACAATTTTAGGTTACCGTTACTAGATGGAGAATTAATTCATAACAAATATATACTAGATTAATATTACCTTTATATATTGAAGAATTGTCCATGAGTAGCCGTGTTAGTCTGTATGTACAAAAACAACAAGGAGTCTGGTGGCACCTTAAAGACTAACAGATTTATTTGGGCATAAGCTTTCGTGGGTAAAAACCTCACTTCTTCAGCTGAAGAAGTGAGGTTTTTACCCACGAAAGCTTATGCCCAAATAAATCTGTTAGTCTTTAAGGTGCCACCAGACTCCTTGTTGTTTTTGTCCATGAGTAGATTGCAGTTTGTTTTTTGATATTATAGCTGTAAATAATAGGTTGTCAATAGCTAGATTACAACTAGTTTGTGAAAGGTATTTGGTATCTGGGTGGTTTTTGACTGGACACAGTTCAACCAGTAACCTCCTGTTCACGACTACATGAACATAAAGCTTAGAATTAGGTGTCCAGTGTGAAATATTAACTTTTACAAATTCAAAATCCATTCTATAGTATTTGCTTAAAATGAGTTGTTTCCATGAACATTCCTCCCAGTAAACTCATGCACTAGAATATTTGAAGAAAGCAAATGGAAAAAAAAAGAAAAAGAAAAGGCAGGCACACGGATAATCACATTTATTTTAAAAATTGAATGAGTATCCAATGAAAATTGTTTGCAGTATTCATTCAGCTGTAATAATTGAATTTTTGGTCTTGTGTTTTTTTAAGGAAAGTAATTTATAGCACCAAGTACTGGATCATTTTTAAGGCTTGTAGACAAAGTTAGTGAAGCAGGAAGAAAGAAATGTAAAATGGAAGCAAGATCTTTTCAATTTAGAACCAAGAACAGAAGGTTCCAGGCTTGGTACAAATGCTACAGTATATGTAGAGTAAATATATTCCATAAGCTGTCTTCAGTTTATTATTATACTAATCCTGGGACATAAGAAAATTCGAAGACTAGCTGATTTCCTCGGAGGATTGGGGTGGGAAGGGAAAGTAGCAGAGCAAGGTCATATACCGGTACTTAGAAAGAATTATGAAATATACTCTACTCAGTCCACACAAAATTCACTGGTAACTATTTTGTGGCATTTCTTTAATGTGATTGGTAATACAATTAGATTCAGGTGCAATGCTTCTTAGAGCTACTGGGACACACAGCTGATATGCAATTTTTTTGGGAGGCTAGATGGTGTGGTGCTCTTCATGGATCTTCTTCAAGTATTTCCCTGTCTTTTGTGATGACCCAATAGGACACTTGCTGGGAGGATTTCCTGTGCCTCCCAAAACAGCCAGGTGTGGCCCGGCCCCTGCCCCCTATCCGAACCCTCCCCGCTTCTCACCCCCTGACAACTCCCCGGGACTCCTGCCCCATCCACCCCTCCGTTCCCAGTCCCCTGACGGCCCCCCCCGGTTCCCCTGCCCCATTCACCCTCCCCCACTTGCTCCCTGTCCCCTGTCTGCCCCCGGAACCCCTGCCCCCGATTGCCCCCCGCTGTCCCATCCATCCATCCCTCCCTCCTTCCTGACTGCCCACCGTGACACCTGCCCCCATTCAACCCCCCTATTCCCCACCCTCTGACCGCCCCGACCCCTATCCACACCCCTGCGCCGTGACTACCACCCCGAACTCCCCTGCCCCCTTACCGCGCTGCCTGAAGCACCAGTGGCTGACGGCGCTACAGCCATGCCGCTCAGAGCACCAGGACAGGTAGTCCTGCTGGAGCCAGCTATGCCACCGCACAGCACAGAGCACCGGGTCAGGCCACGGCTCTGCAGCTGTGCTGCCTGGCAGGAGCTTGCAGCCCCACCGCCCAGAGCATTGTGCCTGCGGCGTAGTGAGCTGAGGCTGTGGGGGAGGAAGAACAGTAGGGGAGGGGCCAGGCGCTAGCCTCCCGGGCAAGGAGCTCAGGGGCCGGGCAGGAGGGTCCCCGTGGGCCAGATGTGGCCCGTGGGCCATAGTTTGCCCACCTCTGACATAGGGACTGCCCCTATGGGTGGCGTGAGTTAACTCACTCATGGGGTGGTCACAATCCGTCACTTAACAGCACATTGTGATTTGTAGATCTTTGGGTGCGGGGAAGGTTATCATACACTGCATGTTCTAAGATCTTAACAGGCGAGGATATGGAAGAAAATGAGAAAATGTACACAGGGTGTGTCATGCCTCTAACCTTTACTATGCAGTCTCTCTGGGAGTGCACCCTTCTTAATACTAGGCCCTGGGCCTCCTCTTTTTAACTACGCTGATGGGAGAAGCTCTTCTGCTGGATTAGTAGCCTGTTCCCTGAAGTGCTATAGTAGCGCACCTGCATCATTTTAAGTGTAGACCTGCCCTTATTCATCTGTTTTCTAAGATGAGCAGTCCCAGTCTTCTTAATCTCTCCTCATATGGAAGCTGTTCCATATACCTAATTGTTTTTGTTGCCTTCCTCTGTACTTTTTCTAATTCTAACATCTTTTTTGAGATGGGGCAACCAGAACTGCACACAGTATTCAAGATGTGAATATAGGATGGATCTACATAGTGGCATTATGATATTTTCTGTTTTATTATCTACCCCTTTCCTAATGGTTCCTAATATTCTATGAGCTTTTTTTTGACTGTCACTGAACATTGAACAGATGTTTACAGAGAACTATCGACAATGACTCCAAGATCTCTTTCTTGAGTGGTAACAGCTAATTTACATCCCATCATATTGTCTGCAAAGTTGGGATTATGTTTTCCAATGTGCATTACTTTTCACATATCAGCACTGAATTTAATTTGCCATTTTGTTGCCCAGTCACTCAGTTTTGTGAGATCCCCTTGTAACTCTATGCAGTCAACTTTGGACTAAACTATCTGCATACTCTAAGCTTGGTTCCCATGCCTTCCACTTCAGTGTGGTTCAAGGTAATTTAAGGATGTAAGATTATGCTGTTTTACAAATTGAATCCTGTTCATCATCATGAAATTTATTATTATTATAGTAACGCTCAGGGGCCCAGGGTCACAGGCCCATTGGGCAAGGCCCTAAACAAACACATGTAGATATTTGGTTCCTGCTTCAATCCAAGAACCCTTTCAAAAATACTGCAATGTCCCAAAAATAAAGTGTTGCTAGTAGATGAGGTCATTGCAGATTTCTGCCATTATATCTTCCCAATGTTTTCTTGTATATGGATACAGGAAGACTACTTGAAATAACCTCCTGCCCCCCCCCCATTGTTAAAGTAGGCAATGTTTTTTTCTTTGCTGTCATCTGGTGCCATGTTTGCAACAAGAGCCTGACTGAAGTGCAGTCCACAGGTGTTGTCATTCTTTTAATATTACCAGGGCCGGTGCAACCCATTAGGTGACTTAGGCGGTCGCCTAGGGTGCTAGCATTTGGGGGGCAGCATTTCGGGTCCTTCGGCGGCAGCCGGATCTTTGGCTGCCCCGGTCATCATTGGCATTTAGACGGAAGGAACTGGGGCAGGGGGATGCGGGGAGGGCCGCCTGCATCAAGTAAGGGGGGGCGGCACGCAGGGGAACCGCTCCCCGCCGCACCTCACCTCTGCTCCGCCTCCTCCCCTGAGCACGCCGCCCCGCTCTGCTTCTCTCCCTTCCAGGCTTGCGGCGCCAAACAGCTGATTGGCGCCGCAAGCCTGGGAGGCGGGAGAAGTGGAGCAGCGACGGCGTGCTTGGGGAGGAGGCGGAGCAGAGGTGAGCTAGGGCAGGTAGCTGCCGCACGGCTCCCCGGGCTGGGAGGAGCTGCCGCAGGGGGGGAGGGGGGGCCTTAGTGCCACAGGGCTCGGGGGAGGGGGGCGCAAGGTGGAAGTTTCACCTAGGGTGCGAAACATCCTTGCACCCTCCCTGAATATTACACAGCTTCATATAATATTTCTAGGCTCTCCTAGCAACACCTTCCTTAATGCTAAGATACAAATGGTATACAGTGGTAAGTAGACGACTACATAGGAACATTTGATTTTGCCACACTGGATCAGACTGATGGTTCATTTATTCTAGCATATTTTCTCCATCAATTACCTATACCAGATGCTTTAGAGCAGTGGTTCTCTAACTTTTGTACTGGCGACCCCTTTCACATAGCAAGCCTCTGAGTGCGACCCTCCTTATAAATTAAAAACACTTTTTTATATATTTAACACCATTATAAATGCTGGAGGCAAAGCGGTGTTTAGGTTAGAGGCTGACAGCTCGCAACCCCCCATGTAATAACCTCGCAACCCCCTGAGGAGTCCCGACTCCCAGTTTGAGAACCCCTCCTTTAGAGGAAGATGTAAAACCCTTATATTAAGGCACATTTAGGCAGTGACATGCCCAAGTGGGGATTTTTTTCCCCTAAGCCCAGGCAGTTAGGGATTGTTTTGTGTCCTGAAATGGTGGTTTCCATCCCTTATAAATGTTTATTCTAGCTAATGTATATATGAATATTGGTTCATGACCTGGTTTTCAAAAGTGCTGAACATCCACATCCACACTTGACATCCACAGGACCTATCAGTGAGCAATACATCTAAAAATCAGGCCCATAGCTGGCTACTTCTTTTCTGAATCCTACTGGACTCAATGTATTGGGCCAATGAGTTCTAGGGATTAATTAATTGTTTTGTAAAAAGGTTCTCTCCCTATTGTCAGTTTTTGCTTTGCTGCCTTTCAGTTTCACTGCATGGCCCCCCGAAGGTAGTGTTATGAGAAAGGGTAAATAGGAACATCTGCTGACTACCACTTCAGCACGATCACCCAGAAAAACTTGTCAATTTGGCCTTGGATAACTAAATAATGTTACCTCTGTATTTGCACTATTCCCTAGAGAAAACTGCAAATTCAAAGATAACATTGTTTAGCGATCTAAGGCAGTTGTAAAGCATCTGAAGGTGACCACTCTAGATTGCATAGCAAAATGTTTTGGGCTCCTGTTTCGAGTTCTCCTTTTCAGTAAGGATGTTTCTGAGAGAGCTAATCAATACTAGACCCTCTCACCTCCCACCCTCTAATAATCCAATTATACACAGAACTGTAGCATGAATCACCAGACTGAATTTTTTCCTTTTGCATTTACTCATTAGAGCTCTTCTCCCTAAGTAGAGTTATCTTGCTCCCTAAATTTTAATTTATTAAGTGTTTCACCTGAAAGCAATCACCCTTGCAGTCAATTCCCAAAATAAAACAGCTGCCTTTTCAATTCAGACAGCCTATAAATGAAGAAATACACTAGGGAAACAGAATTATATACTCTTTTAGAAGGCAGAGATGTTTTACTGAGACATTCTGACATCAGTCAACCTGCTCTGCATTATGAATAAGCTTGTTTTTGAGCTGGGATAGGGACAAGACAATTAGCATACATTTCCCCAGCTCAATTGCTAAGTTTCTTATGCTTCATATCTTCTTTATTAATCCTTCTTCCTATACTAATTGACCTTTACATGGGCTACTTGAGACCTATAAGCCCTTCAAACGATAGCATTTCTGGCCTTCAAATTTTCCTGAAGCATATATTTACACGACAGTTGTGGTTTTAGTTCAGGGTAAAAGAGCACATCTTACAAGGATGAACTCTTAATAAATTATTCCTTCTGAGGCCTTAAGGTTCTGCCTTGCATTTCAGTGGCCTCTAAAATGAGAACGTTTAAGGTAGTAGGGGTAAACAAGACAAATCCCATCACAGCAAAATAATCCAAGGAATAAGACCTGAAGTTAATGTTCACAATATATGATGTTTGCACAATTTAATTCTCCCTCAGGTATGCACATTGATGGGTCTTTGAAAAGTGGTGGAGGGGGGTATATGTTAGGCATAGGCTACATTCATCCCTAGTTTAGTGGACTTAGTCCAGGGATGAATTTTGGCCCATAGTTTTTGTTTCCTTTCAGCAAGATCTGACTGAGGGCGAACTTAACAAGTAGTATGAACACAGAAGTATATGTCTGAAGAATCACTGGGTGGTAGAGTGAGAACGCAAAGAGTTCAATTCCTAGGCGCTTACAGTGACTTGTGGGCCCCGATCAGACACTATTTCAGTTGGCAATGTGTGGAGCTGAAAAACATGGTTTAGGAAAAGGCAGGCTGTTTCCTGAATGGTGTGGAGAGAACAAACAAATAAAATGTGCCATCTTAGTGAAAAGGTCAGTGGCTATCAAGATGATAGAGCTACCTCACTTTCAACATTGCACTATAATGAAGTTCAATGAGACCATGGGCCAGGGTTGGGGTGGGGCAGGTAGAGGCTGTGGTGTGGGCACTTGCTGAGACAGCACAGCTCACAGGAGTTGACGTAGTTTTGCACATCAGTCTTCACCTCTGGCTACCAAAAACTTTGTACCACCAAGTCCCGAGTCTTATGGTGACCCAAATGGCCAGCAACTGGCGTGTCATGGCACACATTCTTAACACTTCAAGTCTGGGCTGAACTTCTGGAATGTAGAGTCATTATCCATGATATAGTAGTAGACCATCATGCAAATGGAAACATGACCTGAACAGGGCATTGGAAGTATCAAGGGTCATACATATTTTGGCTGCTTGTGGGTCTTTTGGGAATAGAATCTGAATAAGGGACATCAAATCCTAGGCTGTGGTTTCATAAATAAAATTAGATGATCAAAGCACAGTATTTTGGAGAGCCCAGTGCAGTGAATTTGTCCTTGTGGGAAAGGATGCCTGCTTTCCTGTTTCATCACCCAAGGTGGTAGGTAATGATGAAATCAAACCTGGCAAAGAAAAGTGACCAACAGATCTAATGCTGATAAGAATTGAAAATATCTTCAAACAGGCTATAATTTTAATGATTGGTGAGGTCATGGACTGGGAACTGAATCCTCTCCAAAAGATGCCTTCATTCTTCAAATGCTCTTTTAACTGTGAGTACCTCCTTGTTCCAGATATCGTAGTTCTTCTCTATGGGGTTAATAATACGCACAAGGATGGAATTGATTACAGAGGCCTGCATTTTGAGAAAGTATGCCATGTTTTGGCAGTGTCTGCATGCACGGGAACGGGAGCTGTAGTGAAGGCTTCCTTTAGCTGATTGAAGGTATACTGTACCTCTACCGATCAGGCAAAGTGAGCCTGTTTTTGAAGGAGCATGGTTATTAGTGCTACCAGTAGGGAGAATCCTTTAATGAAGCACCAATAAAAATTGGCAAATCCAAGAAACTACTGAATCCTCTTTACCTCCTTTGAGGTGCTCCACCCAGTGATGGCAGACAGTTTCTGTGGGTCCATTATTAGGCCCTTAGGGGACATGATCTAACCGAGGACCCCGATCATGTCCTTATAGGATTTGTATTTCTCTGGTCTTGCATAAAGGTGATTCTGGCAGAGTCCGTTAAGGACAAGGTGACTGTTACTCATGTTGCTTCTGGTTTTTGGAGAAGACAAGAATATCATCTAAATAAATAACAAATCTGGAAAATGTAATTCACAAAATGCTAAAATGTAGTCGCAGCACTAAATAACTGGCTTAACTAAATACTCAAAATGCCCGTATCGAGTGTGGAATGCCATCTTCCATTCATCTCTTTCTCAGATATGAGCCAGACTGTAGGCTCCATGAAGGTCCAGTTTAGAAAATCCCTGGCTTAGTGAAGTCTTTCAAAAAGTTCATTAATAAGTAGCAAAGGTTAGCGATTTTGAACTGTTACTCTATTTAGAACTTGGCAATCAGATGGGTGCAGTCTTTTTTTGTCACAAAAAAGATCGGAGCTCCTACCAGAGGGGTAGAAGATGACTAAACCCCTTCTCTAAATTCTCAGAGGTATTCCTAGAATGCTGGAGTTCTGGTTCTGAGAGCAAGTAAATGCAACTGAAGGGAGTATCAGCTCCTGCCTCTGATCAGGCAATTGTAAGTGTGATGAGGTTACAAGACATCTGCCCTCTTTTGTCAAAGACATCAGTATAGTCTTGATATTTCTCCAGAATACCTGAAGTGGATGAAGGGTAATGGAGAGGGCAGCAGACACCTTCAAAATCCCTCCTTCAGCTGCAGCATTTTGAGGGGATGCCGGCCTGACAACCGACCTTGGGAGACATGACTGGTGGCAGAATCTTGATGTAAAGAGCACCAAGCCTCATCCCCACTAGAGGGCATGAGTGTTACTTGGGCATCCTTGGAAGTAGCGCCCAGGCTTCCCACAATGTAAGCCTAAGGCTCATCACTGGCTCCTTTCTGCATTAGCAAGGGAGGGTAGAACCTGGTTGGCCTATGGACTCCCTTTCTAGTTGGCATTTGGCCAGATGACCATCGATGCTGATGCACAGCTTGGCCAGAGCATCTAGGTTGGATAGCAGATCTACCCGCGCCAGCTCATTCTTGATTTCTTCATTCAAGCCGTGTCTGAAATGGAAGCACTATGCTGCTTCATTTTGTCTAGTGCTGGCTGCTGAGTGCTGGGTAAACCTGGCAACTGGTGTATTCCCCTGGCATAGGTTCTGAAGTATGCTCTCAGCAGAGCTGGTACCATTCAGGTCATTGGAAGCAATTGCCATGGCATAGATGAACTCCTTAAGCCACCTCAGCAAGGGACTGGAAGTCTCCAGGAGAGGGAAAGCCCAGGCCAGAGCCTTTTCAGTAAACAGGCTGAACAATGAACCCCACTTGGGCCTGGACACCAGGAAACAACAGAGGTCGACAGCTTCTCCCTCTGGCAAATGGTTCACCTGTTGGAAGCCTCAGTCTGATGGATCTGAGAAGTGTGTCGGACTTGGACTCACCTTCTAAAGCTTAAAAGCAGAAGAGGGCTTCTAGATGTTAGGGCAGAGAGAGTTTGGGTATAGCTAATACTAATATACAGAGGTTGGCTGCTAGGGAGCAGAACTAGAAATCAAGGCAAAGCAATGAAGCTCCCTGCTAAGTCACTGGTCCCTGCTACCCAGTCCCTAACCCTGTTGCAAATCCTCTCTGCTCAGCCAACTAGCCAGACTCCATATCTTCTTTTTCATACCTGGCTGCCTCACAGCTCCTACTGACCTGAGGAGAGAAGTGCTGCCAGAGCTGTGCTCAAATGAACCACCAGTAGTCCATTAAAGTGGAGCTTTTGCCAGTAAGCCATAGGAAGTTTTTGCTGCTCTTCTATAGCTCTATTTCTTCCTTACTCTTGTTCCTTCTGCATAACTCCTATATCCCACTGTCACGTTCTGGGATGCAATCCAGACCAGTGAGGGGTTGTGTCATCCACTGCCCTTTTCATGTTGGTTTCCAGCTGCATTCTCTCCTGCTCTCCAGCTGCATCCATTTTATGTTCACTTGTAAGCTGGAGGGTCTGTTTCCTCCCGATGCGATATCCATCTGAGGTCCCAGAGTCTCTCAGGAAGCCACCTTCCCTCCATGGGTTGTCACAGTCCATTAGGAGGTTTATTAACCTCTGGCTTTTTTCCAGCATAGACAATTTGAGCTCAAGTCTCCTGGTTTTTGGTGCATTTGGTGTATATTTGTTTGCTCATCTTGCCATCTTCGGTTCTGTCTCTCTCACCCGAAATCAGCAAACAGAAAACATTTTTTCTTTGACTGTTCTCACTCTTTTCACTTAAAACTATTTCACCAGTGCTTAAAGTGTAAATGTTAGTTAAAACAGCACCCTGTGTGTAAATCCTGTCATGACTACGCCAATAGCTTATTCTGAAGTGCAATCCAGACCACTGAAGGGTCGTGTCACGACCTGCCCTGTAACCCTGGGTGCCTTAAATGCTCTGCTGCTGTGGCTCACAGCCTGGACACTTACAGTCAACGTACAAACACACACCGAGTATCTCTGTTTTCAGAAGATCTGGCTCAACACTTGGATTTCAGCAGCTTGCTTGCTACATCCCAGCCACACTCTGGTATCTACTAGCCAAATGACTCCAACACTCCCAGTCCTGGATTTTTCCCACACCATGTGCTCTGCAATGCCCAACCCTTTTCTGGACTGTTCAGAGGAATAATAAGGCTCATTTGCACCTTTAAGAGACTCTTTGTCCAGCACAGCAGACTGTCTCTCAGTCAGATCTTTCATCTAGGAAGACAAGGGGAACCAACTCCCTGTACTTTTGTGGACGGTCCTGATTGAGAGACAGTCGGACCATGCTGGACAAAGAGTGATTGGTGAGAAACCACCTTAAATACAGGCTAGCAAGATTAAGTTTTGGACGTTTAGATGAAAGTTTTTCACTTTTATTTGCGGTAACCATCTCTACTTTTATTTCTTTTACTTGGCATCATTTAACCTATGTGCTGTTAATAAACTTGTTTCATTTTGATCTAAACCAACCCACTGCAGTATTTGAATTGAAGTGATTATTAATTCCAGTTCATGTGACAAGCTGTTAGGCATTGTCTCTTTTAAGGAGCAAACAAAGCTTATTATTCCTCTGAATAGGCCAGGAAAGGACTGGACAACACAGAGCTCACAACTCATTGCACCCCAAAATGTACATCCACCCAGCAGGGTTCTCTGCCTACCAACGTCCCATACCAGCAATGTTTCTCACGATGCCATTCCCCACTGTCCTTCCCTTTCCACATCTGCCCACTACACCATCCCTCCCCTGTTCTCACCAGTGGCAAGTGAATGGAGGTTCTGAATGCTAATGTTGGGTTAACTGAGTATATCCATGATTTTCAATGACTGTGACAAACTGCTTTTATAAAAGTAAAATAATTGAGCAATCTTAATGTGAAGTTTAGGAATACGTCAAAGGATCGAAACTGAGAAGCAGGCTTCTATAATCCTCTTTAATCCACTAGACAGGCACACAGGTAGCATGAAAGATGCATCCTCATGCTACCTTACCAGTGACTTGTGATTTATGGGCATTGTCTCCTGTATGGGCAAATAGTTAGTTTCTTGAACTCATTCATTTGCTTCCCCTGAGCAAAAAGATCTTTAAAAACAAAACAAAAACAATCTGCCTGCTAATTTCTCTCACAATAGCAAATTTGATTTTCACCAGTGTCATAGACAGGAAAGGTCAACAAGATAATCTTTAACTACCTGCCATTTCCCCTAGCCATCAACATTAAGATAATTGCTTATTGGTTTTTATGTTTTTTTTAGAGGAAATGTAGAAATCTAAATAATTTTGACCACTGCCCCCAATCAAAGCCATTCAGGTTATGAGATAACAGGGGAATGAGGCAGAAAGAGAATTGTTAACCTTAAGTAAAGGCGCTTCTCAACCACCTTTGTCTGTCACCTACAATGAAATATGGAAGCTCAGAAGGGAAAGAAAGGGAAGGTTACTTATCTAAAGTAACTGGAGTTCCTTGAGATGAATGGTCTCTGTGAGTATTCTACTCTGGGTATAAGATGTTCTCCATGTGCCTGAGATCAGCAAATTTTCACTAGCAATGTGATATGGGGGTCCTCACCCCTGCAGTGCCCCCTGGTGGCACAGCACATTATTACCATTAAATTTCTGCTTCGGCCAATGTATGGGGTGGAGAAAGAGGAGTTAGACAATCCAGGCTCAGACTGGATTGCCCTCTCCAGTAGGGGTCTTCAAAGCTGGAATTCATGGGATTACTGGGCTTGGGGTGGAAAAGAATGACAAATATTACACTTGGAGGGAATATGGGATCCTTCAAGGCAATATAAGCATGAGTAAAGTGAGGGTCGCTCACTGGGAAGACCTGGGGGCAGGGCAGGCAGGATTTGAAGCTGAAGAGCTTAGGCATAATAAGAACCCCAAATGGTGTGTGTAGGGGAAATGGAGGAGGAGTCCCCAAAACTATTAAGTAGTAACTGCCAAAACCTAACTACCTAAAAGATAAACTAGTTATAGAAAAGGGTCAATTCAAAGGGGAACACTAGCAAAGCTGTGGACACTGGTGATTCCATCTCAGACCCCGAGCAGTAGAAGAGAACTGGAGAAGTGGTTGTTCTGCATCTCCCCTTATGCCCTCAGTTCAGAACATGAGGATGCACAGCATGCATTCATGGACCAGCACACACTGCTAAAATTTTCCAGTCTCAGGCACACAAAGCTCATGTATACCCATAGTGGATTACCCCTAAGGACTACCACTTGAAGAACCACTTTGTGGTTGAGGAAACTGATGTTGTGGTATATGCCCACCTGGTTCTAATAGATGGTTCTAAAGGTTGTTACAAGGAGGGAGGGAGAAAAATTGTTGTTCTTAACCTCTGAGGATAGGACAAGAAGCAATGGGCTTAAATTGCAGCAGGGGAGGTTTAGGGTGGACATTAGGAAAAACTTCCTGTCAGGGTGGTTAAGCACTGGAATAAATTGCCTAGGGAGGTTGTGGAATCTCCATCATTGGAGATTTTTAAGAGCAGGTTAGACAAATACCTGTAAGGGATGGCCTAGATAATACTTAGTCCTGCCATGAGTGCAGGGGCTTGGACTAGATGACCTCTCAAGGTCCCTTCCAGTCCTATGATTCTATGATTACAGCTCAATGATCCAGAGGAAGGCAAGCAAATTAAATTCAGTGGTCATGATTCTCATGTCACTTATGCTGATATACATCAAGAATAACTGAAGTCAATGGAATTACACCAGTGTAAAAGGAGTTACAGTGAGAAGGGAATCAAGGCTAAGTTTCCTTTCTTTCCCTGTTTAATGTATGTTTGTTTATATTCTGTTTAGAAAGAAAATCACACTAAATAGCTCATTGATGGTTGTGGCTAGATAGTGCATAGATAGTAAAAGCATTCTACTATTCTTGCATGCTTTTGAAAAATCATGAGGCTCAGAAGTATTCAAAATTCACCTGATGCATTCTGCCCACCAACAAACAAACAATTAAGTTTGCCTGTTACAAATCTCCAAGTTGTACTAGCTTAAACTGGAGCTTTTGAAGCTTCTTTGACCAATGCTTATGAGCATGACTATGCATGCTCCTGTACAGGAGTGCAAGGATGAGGTGATGATGGTGCAAGGAGTTTTGAGGCATTGATAGACAAATGTGCCTTGTGCACCGATCAACTGCCACTGCCTTAGTGACCCTGGAATGCTCTGCTTCATTTCCTCAATTTATGAGTAGGCACATGCATAAGGAGTAGAAAGGCTATTTTACCTCTCTATTGGGCACTGATGAGACCGTTGCTGGAATACTGTGTCCAGTTCCAACACTTCAAAAAGCATGTTGATAAATTGGAGACGGTTCAGGCAAGAGCCATAAGAATGATTAAAGGATTAGAAAATGTGCCTTATAGTGATAAAATAATAGATTGTTAGACTCAAGGAGCTCAGAGAAGGTTGAGGTGACTTGATTACAGTCATTGAGTACCTAAATGGGGAGCAAATATTTAATAATGGACTCGTCAACCTAGCAGACAAAGTTATACCATGATCCAATGGTAGAACTTGAAGCTTAAACAAATGCAGATGGGAAATGAGGAAATTTTTGCCAGGGAGAGTAATTAACCATTGGAACAATTTCCCAAGGGTCATAGTGAATTTTTCATCATTGGCAATTTTTAAATCAAGATTGATTTCCTAAAAGAGATGCTCTAGGAATTTTTCCGGGGACATTCTATGGCCTGTGTTATATAAATCAGATTAGATTATTACAATAGCCCCTTCTGACCTTGCAATCTATTAACAAAAAGGATTCCATGGGCTGATGCTTCTACTTAAAGGGATGATGTAGTATATAGCAATTGGGTAATATCCCTTTAAACAATTGTAAGGCTTCTAGTGTGTTCAGTGTGTTCAATGTTTTAGAAACCAGCTAGAACTGTAGTGTGTAGCAGATACGTAGCTAGACTTTGCCTGTCTATCTACACTTAGTAAGCATGGTTATATGGAATCCAGCTGTGCCTGTGAGATTCTTTCATATTGCTGTTGTGTAAAGAGCAAAAGACACAAGAGGTGACACCCCGATAGTCTTTGTATAATTCTTTGACACTGAAGCATCAAGAGACAAGCCCTGCTCTAAACCAGTCAAAACATTCTCCCCGTTTTTTGTTTTCCTTTTTTATTCTATTTTCATGGTGGGCCTTTTCCTTAGCATAAAGATACGGTATCATTACAAATGTAAAACACTGACAGATGACATTATCTTAGCTTTATCATTAGAGCACATCTTATACTCTAAAATAACATTATAGGCTTAAACTAATTTCCCTTATTTTTTTCCATATCTGATGTTCACTGAAGCATTCCATATGCATACTCTGAAGAACAGATGGAGAACATTGTGAGTACAGTTCGTTGTATGGGTAAGAAATATGGCACCAAATAAAATTTTCCTTATGTCAACTCCGTTTGTTTTATGATGATGTATTTGTATTGCAGTAGCACCCAGGATTCCTAATCATAGACCAAGACCCTATTATGCTAGACACTGTTCAAACAATTAAACGATGGCCCCCGTCCCGAAAAGGACTCAGCCCCAGGGTCCTTTGTTTTGTTTTATGCATTTTTTTTGAGTTTCTAAGAACCACTGGTCCTGCAATTTTTTGAAGTGAACATTATGATGTCCTTAAATATGAACTTCCATATCAGCTCAGACCAGCAGTCCATCTAGTCCTGTATCCTGTCTCATACAGTAGCTGGTATCAGCTGGCTCAGAGTATGGTTCAAGATGGCCTCCAATAGGCAGTTATTGAATAAATTACCCACAGGGAATAATTTACCCACTAGACCTCATTAATTAAAGGTTGGTTTATATCCCAAGCAGGAAGATTTATCTCCCTTCCAAATCCTTCAGCTCACAAGCTCTCTGCTTGTCCAAAACACCAAGGCTGATCTCAAATACCTTGTTTTCAACCCTTTTATTATCATAATCCAAATCTATTTTCAAAGTCCCCTATTCTTATTGTCACATACCTGTGGTGTCTAATTTTCAAATTCTAATTTTTTCCCCTCCAGAATATTTTACAGTTTCTTCTGTTTCTCTCTGCATACTTTGGAGATAATTGTTTGCATTTGCAATACGTGCAAGCACAACATCTGCCTCTGAGTGAGTTGCTGTGTTCACTACTCAATGAAGCAATGAAGCATTTGAAACGCAAGAACATCCCTCAGATGCTGTTGCAAGTTGATGATTCTTCATGCTCTGAATGTTGCATCTCTTGCATCCTGTGTCTATTAATCTTAAAATGACATGTTGCATGACTGTTTTTATCACTACTTAAAAAAAGATAAAGCAAAAACAAAGTCACCTGATTATTTTTTTGTTTGATCAGATGCTTTTTTGCCAAACAAAATAAGGTTGTCTATATTATACTGTTTAGATTAGCGTCTCACCATAAACAAAGGACATTTAACTGAAAGCTAGTTATGGTAAATCAACTTTCATGTGTATAACTTGAATTTACACAAATGCCCTGTGTCTCCTCTCTCCCCCTCTCTTTCTATCTGCCTTTGTGTCCGTTTGGGAAGCATTAGGTTTAGCAGACTGAACAATTGAGCAGATGTGAATGAAGTCCATAATAAATTCAGTGTGCAGGAGTCATGGAGCAAATCTACAATGGCACACTAGTCAATTCAAGACCCAATTAACAGAGAATATGCAATCTGATCAGAACAAGGGTGCAAATAAAATAGGGAGCCACTTGTTTACAAAACACTATAAATTCCTAAAGGGTTCCAAAACATTCTGAAGAAAAGATATTTTAACCCTAAATTTAAACAGTGGAGATTAAAAGACACACAGCGGACACTCCAGCTAAATTATCAAGTTTTTGTATACGTTGTTAATTGACATATGCCATCTAAATGTACTGTATTACCATTAAATTATTTAGGTAGATCTTACTGTTTAAGGAGCTCACTAAAGTAAACTTTATTGTTTACTATTTGTGCAAATCACAAAATCCAGGTAGGCTTAATAAAGAAAAGTAGGTAGTAAGATATTTTGTAAAGCTATGCAGTTCTGCACTAACCTGGATAAAATAATCAGTTCTACTATGGAGTTTCCTTATGGGATTGACCATATTTTCTTTTTCAGACCTTAAATACAAACTAAATAGAGCTCTTTGCATCAAATATCAGCTTTGCAAAGGTTGCCATCAGCCAAAAAGAAAGAAAGAAAGAAAGAGAGAAAGAGAGAACCAGAGTACAAGGGAATCATCATGTAACTATCTGTGCTAGACCCGGTATAAAATGAAATCAGGTTCCCATCAGAAACTTTTAACATGCTGCAATTCACTAACACTACCGGTATTTCCTCTGTTCAGAAAGGTTAAGACTAAGTACAAAAGTATCTATACAAGGTTTCATTTGAACAAGTTTTATATTTGTTTTAATCCTTAAAAAGATAGTAATTAAATCACTTAAATTTGAAAGATCAGGATTTTAGAAAGCAAACCCCTTATAGGCCTGCCAACAAGGGGTCAATTACCCAGGGGCCCGGTGATTTAAAAGGGCCCGGGCGGATGGGATAGATACGTATTTTTTTAATAAAAATTAAGATTTAAAAAAAGAAACGAATCCATTTCCTGCTGCTGCTCTATACAGAGCGCCATCCCTCATTGTGAGGGTCACAGTTTGCCAGAGCACTGCTGCACCCTGCTAGTCTGGCAGTCTGACAGAGCGTCAACAACAGCAGCCTGGGAACCGCGGAGCTTGCTGCCTCCTCTGGCTGCCCGGGAGCCGCTGTGCCTGCCGTGCTGGCTTTCTGGCTGAGGACAGGGAGACTTTAAAGAGGAACAAGCGCCCTCTGCACTACCAGATTTCCTCTCCCAGGGCGGCAGCTCCACCAAACACAAGGCCTGACCTCTTATGTCTGTCAAAGAGCATCATGATGGTTTCTAAGAGAGAAGATGCACGAAGCATTTGCCAGGGTAAAACTTGCAATTTATTATACAAGAATATCAGTGATGGACTATTATATTTTTTATTAATTCATTATCTGGTTTCCAAAGCAATATGAGGGCCATGTCTACACCATAAACTTTGGTGGACGTAAGTTATGTCGGTGTACAGCTTGTGCGTGTGCATGCTTACCTGCTTGTGCTGATACTACATGTACTCACCAGAAGTGCTTGTGTGGCCACAAAGTGTGGTGCACCATGGGTTGGTATCCCAGTGTGCCATGTGCCCCCCGCCAGTAAAATACCTTATGTGGAATTTTTGCAACGCATTATGGAGCACACACAATTTGCAAGGGGGTGCAGCTGGGAACAACGGATAAAGTTCCTATCATGCAACTTTTTCCATCCCTTAATGCCATTCTTATCCCATCATTTGCACACTTTAAATCTCACAAACCTGCATGTCACTAGTAGCTGTCTGTCATCTCTGACAGAAGGATAGAGCCTCACGGCTTTGCACTATTGTCATGAGCTCTACAAATGCAGGACGAACGATCCTCCAGAATTTGTGACACTGCAGCAAGTACCGCAACAGGGGACATGATGATTTCTTTGAGGACAGATTGCTACGGGACATAGCAAAAAAACCAATTCATGGTTGTTGGTAGCATTTATGAAGCAGCTGCAGATGGTGAAGCGCTGCTTATGGGCCTGAGAACGAAGCACTGACTGGTGTGACTGCATCCTAATGCAGATTTGGGACAATGAACAGTGACTTTCAGATGCGAAAGGCCACATTCCTGCATCTGTGTGCTGAGCTCATCCCCTCCAGCACATGGACACCAGAATGAAGGCTGCATTGACAGTTTAGAAGCACATGGTGATTGCACTGTGGAAACTTGCAACATTGGATTGCTCTAGGTCAGTGGAAAATGGTTTTGGTGTTAGAAACTTCTCAGTGGGGGGCTGCTATCATGTAACTGTATCGGGCAATTAATCATCTCCTGCTACACAGGACTCTGACTCCAGGCAATGTGTCAAGGTCAGACATTCCATGAGTGGAGAGTGGGCAACCCTCAAGACTACAACTACCAATAAAGCAGATGGATGTATCATATTTTCAGTGACAACTGAAAGTGAAAGTTAAGTTTCAGAAATCCCTTAATCCCATACGAGTTTTAAATAAGACGCACCTATTGATACTTCAGCTTTGGAGCACCTCTGCACAGCACTGCTCTCAGGCCACTGCCATGGTGAGCATGGCACACCAGGCTAGAAAGGGAAGGGTAACAAGCCTCCTGTGTACAATACTATAAAATCCCTCCTGGCCAGAGGCACCAAAATCCTTTTACCTTTTAAGAAGCTCAGGTAACCTG
Source organism: Emys orbicularis (assembly GCF_028017835.1). NCBI lineage: Eukaryota > Metazoa > Chordata > Testudines > Emydidae > Emys > Emys orbicularis. Next base: position 93,553,633 of record NC_088684.1, read on the forward strand.
GCTGACACCTGACCCAAAGAACTAATAAGGAGACAAGATACTTTCAAATCTTGGGGGGGGGGGGGGGGGGAAGGCTTTTGTTTGTGTTCGCTCTTAGGACTAAGAGGGACCGGACATCAATCCATGTTCTCCAAATCTTTCTGCACAGGTCTCTCATATTTCAAACTTGTAAGTAATAGCCAGGCAAGGAGTATTAGTTTTATCTTTGTTTTCTCAACTTGTAAATCTACCTTTTACTAGGTTGTTTACCTCTGTTTGCTGTAACTTTGAACCTAAGGCTAGAAGGGGTTCCTCTGGGCTCTTTGAATCTGATTACCCTGTAAAGTTATTTTCCATCCTGATTTTACAGAGATGATTTTTACCTTTTCTTTTAATAAAATTCTTCTTTTAAGAACCTAATTGATTTTTCATTGTTTTAAGATCCAAGGGTTTGGATCTGTGTTCACCAGGACTAATTGGTGAGGGGATATCCTCAAGCCTTCCCAGGGAAAGGGGTGTAGGAGCTTGGGGGAGGATTATTCTTAAGTCTACCCAGGAAAGGGGAGTTAGGGACTTGGGAGATATTTGGGGAAAGGCAGAGTTCCAAGTGGCTCTCCCTAAATATTTGGAACACGCTTGGTGGTGGCAGCGTATTGTTAACCTAAGCTGGTAAAAATAAGCTTAGGGGGTCTTTCATGTGGGTCCCCACATCTGTACCTTAAAGTTCAGAGTGGGGAAGGAACCTTGACACCAGGTGGGCAGAAATGAGGGGGAAACTGTTCGGTCATAGGAAACATTAAAATTTCAGCCTCTATTTCCATAGTTGCGAGTACAGGGCACTGAACACTGGCACTATTTTCCACAGGCAGTGGTGATTTTAGCTGATATCTCACTTCTAAGCATCGCAAATGTGTAGAGAACACCGGTGCTGCTGGCATGGGCCGGTATACTGCCTGGGCCGGTATGCTGCTAGTCTGTTTACTGCAATGATGCCTGCCAAATTAATTGCAGAACAGCATGGGAAAGTAGAGTAAGATATAAAGCAGCCGTCCCAAGAAACCTCCGGGAGAGGACTGCAGAGTTTCTTTATGAAAATTTAATCGAGATCTCTCAGGAGGATACAAGAGACATCCCTCTGTACATAAAACAAATGGCTCTGCATGCCCCCTTCCCTTCCCTAGCCGTACAGGAGAATGAAAAGCAGCTAAGTCCACCTCTGCTTGTATAAGAAGAGATAGGTACAAGTAAAGTGACGAAAAGTAGATACCTATGTCCTGCTAACGGGGGGTTGGGCTGGGTGCCATCTTCTCATTTAAACATTTTAAGGGAGAATGCATGCACACGTGTACCTGAGGTTCCTACCCTTGGATTGGGCTTGTCTGTGCTCAGCTGATGGGACTGGCTAAACTGCAGTGGAGTCTCAAAAATATCCTGGCTTGTGGCATAGCTGCAGGTCCACCACACCACTGCATATCCCTCCTCTTCCTCACTGTTCACAACAGGGATCTCTGTTTCAGGCTCCAAAGAGGTACCTATGGTTGCTGATGGGGTCTCTGCCAAGTATGGTATGCAACTCGTTGTAAAAGTGGCAGGCGTGCGGCACGGCACCAGCTCAACTGTTGGCCTCCCTGGCCTTGTGGCATGCCTGGCGCAGTTCCTTCATTTTCACACAGCTCTGCTGCTGATCCCTTTGTGTGAGGTCCCTTGTGAAGTCTTTTAGGCTAGGTCTACACTGCAGCGGGGGTCCGACCTAAGATACGCAACTTCAGCTACGTGAATTACCTGGCGGTGAGGACGCGGGAAAGTCGACCGCTGCCGCGCTGCCGCCGACTCCGCTGCCGCCTCTTGCCGAGGTGGATTTCCGGAGTCGACGGCAGAGCGATCAGGGATCAATTTTACCGCGTCTTCACTAGACGCGGTAAGTCGATCCCCGATAGACCGATTGCTACTCGCCGGATCGGCGGGTAGTGAAGACAAAGCCATAGTTGTACAGGTTTCCACAAGTGGCCTGTAGTTGTGCCTGCACAGACTTTTCTCCCCACAGGCCCAGGAGAGCCAATGCCTCCTATTTTTTCCAGGCAGGAGTGCGTGGAGAGCACATAGCCAGCGTGGTCAGCTGGGGAGTTGCACGCAATAAGGGAGAGCTGCTTGGTGGGCTCACCAAGTTGGGCAATCAGGAAAAGGCATTTCAAAACTATGCAGGGTCTTTAAAGGGCAGGGGGAGGGAGGTGGCTTCTGGTCTCCGTGAACCCTGGGCAGTGGACTGACCAGAGTAGTCACTGTTGGGCATTGTGGGGACAGTTGCTGGAGGATTGTTATGGTTGACAAGAGTCCGGAGTGTCTACACTTGTGCTACTTTCAACACAGTATGTCAACCAGGGCTCAATGCTGCTCGGGAAGCTGGTATTACTACATTGCTGTAACAGGGTGCTTACCTCAGCGAGAGAGAAATTTGAGTGTAGACACATGCACAAATAAGTTGACGCAAGGTAATTTATGATGTTAACCTAACTTTGTAGTGTAGACTAGGCCTAGTACTTAAATTAGGGGCAATTCTATTTTGGATTAGGCAAACCGGTTTCTCCCCTTCTCCCCCACCCTATTCCTGAAGTTTGAATGGCTTTACAACTAAACACAAAATGAACCTTTGGATGAGTGCTTTTTTTCTAATTGCAACCAGGCTATGCCAAGATACCATGAGAATGCAGTAGAAATATCACAAGAATAGCCTATTTTTCAGCCCCAGGAGGCTCAAATGATTCAGATAAAACTTCCATTCCAAACTAAACCCAAATTCTGAATCTGGAGGTTTTTCTGTCCCTACTTGTGATTCTGTCTGTACTTTTGGAAGTCTGCATTAAAAACATGAGATTCCCTAAAATCAACAGTGCAAGTGATAGGGAATTCTTTAAAATTCACAACTGTAAAGTGAAAGACAATATGGGTTGTTATGTTGCAGAACAATTGGGTGTGATCTCTGCTTGAAAGTTAAAAAAAAAAAAAAAAAAAAGAGGAACTCCTTGGTTGATGTTTACTTCAACTGAGTTATCTGAATCTAATCCATTATTGCCTTGATTTTAAGACCAGTCTGTCTTTCTATTGACTTGTGTGGGCTTTGGATCAGGTCCTTTATTATCAGTGTTATTGGTGGAAGAAATTATTCTTCCTAAAACAAGATATAAATACAGTAAAAAGCAGTGGGAAATTTCACAATTACAGAAAGCTGCAATGTGATAAAGTGACACATGTAGTTTAAATTGAAAGGGTTTGAAAATGTGCATCTCATTTAAAGATAGTGAGAGGGGGTTAGGGCTAGATCCATAAAGAGATTTAAGTGCAAAAGTCCAAAATTTAGATCCTCAACACTGTTTCCCTCCCCCCCCCCCCAGCTATTGCCAACCCTGTAGGAGCCTAAATTTACACAGGTAAAACCCCCAAAGCACTGATATTTCTGCTGCCGGTCATGCGCAGCCACCTAAATCCTGATACCCAGGAGCCTAGTTTACACTTAATCCCCAGCAGGATACTCAGATTAGTGTTCTCCCACCTCTCTCACCTGGGGCGCCCAATTCGGTAAGAGTGGTCTGAGAACACCAACTGGATTGGGCCTCATACAAAGCACAGGAGGGTGGTGCAGTCTGTCTGATAACCACTGGACTAATGGTTAGAGCACTAACCCAGGATGTGAGGGAGACCGTTTCAAACTCTGCCTGAGGTGGGTTCAAATCCCTGCTCTATACTTCCCACCTCTCAGGTAAGTGCTCCAACAACTGGGATATGGCATATTCAGGGGGGGGGGGGGGGGGGGGGGGGGGGGGGGGGGGGGGGGGGGGGTGGGGGGGGGGGGTCTCAATCTCTCCTGTCGAAGCTGTTCCACTTTGGATAAATAAATAGCCATTGGAACATGGACTGGAACTTGGGTCTCTCACAGCCCAGGTGAGTGCCCTAGCCACTGGGTTGTAAAGTCACTCTTGCTCTCTCTCTGGCCTGTGATTATGTATTCCATACAAAGTGGAACAGCTTCAACAGGAGAGGAGACAGAGACATCCACCACAGCATACCCCATATCCCAGTGTTCACGGTGGAGGGAGACCTGGATTCAAATCCCTGCTCCACATGAAGCAGACGGGGGGAATTGAACCTCGGTCTCCTAGAGCCCTGGGTGAGTTCTCTAACCAGGCTAATAGGAATGTCCATTTTCTAGCCAGCTCTATTTACAACACATTCACGTTCTGTCTTCTACTGCTTTAATCAACATGGTGACAAAAAGCAACTAATGTTGTCAAGCAAAGCACTGGTTTCCCCAATGGAAATCGTAAAGAAGTAGACCCTTCAACTCCTCTCAGTTTAAATAGGAACGACAACAGATTAAAGAATTGTATAGGCCAAAATGGTCCTAAGGAAAAAAAATACTGGCTCTCTGATATTCACAGTTACTTTTTCCTTTAGTTCCATTTGTGTTTGAATTACTAGTATACTGAATCACCCACAAACTCTACTCAAAACCTTGGCATTAGCAGCCCAGGTTTGCAGATTGCTTCCCAAGTAGTTCAGGATAGATTAATGTAAATACACACTGCCTTCTGCTGCAGAATCAGTACTACAATAGGAAACAGATTTCCAAAATGTTTATATCAAAAATAGAATGGGATAGAAAGTATCATAATAAAATTGCCCCAGAAAGTAGGTGTGCAGGGTAAATCATGTGCTGTTCAAATACTAATTCTTGTTTTGCTTTCCATGCAAGCATTTAAAAAAAAAAAAAAAAAAAAGGACAAAACAAAAGAAATAGACATCTTAGATTAACCCAACGTAAATGAAAGAAAGAAAGCAAGCCGAAAATTGGTAGAAGAGTTGATTTCACTACATGTTTATGGTAATAGGGTATTTGACTTTTGAATGCTTCATAAACCTTGTTATGTTCAGTGCTATTTGAGGTAGTAAAACAGCTGGAACTCTGCCAGAAGCTTTAATTGGAATCAGCTTAGCAGGGGCTGACAAGGTTTCCTAGAGTTTAGTTTCAAACTTATTATAAAAATGCAAAATTATGTGCTATTTATTTTCTATTCCTCTTTGGTGTGTGCCTATAAAGGTGAGACATAGCTGTGCTAGAAAATAGAATTTTTTTCTTGTATGCCCCAGGCCAGTGCTTTAAAGAGGGTAACATGGGTATTGTCTCTTATAATTAGAAATTGCTTTGCTTTAGATTCTGCAAAGATTATCACAGAATTCTTTCCTTATGCACATCTTGGTTATTGATTATACAAAGATGTCAGATGGCCATACCACTGCCCATGGCAGCAATAAGTGACTATGCTGTGAGATCAGAATTTATCACTGAAGAAGCCACCATATGGATAACTTGATTGCATCTCTTACACCCAGAAAGTCAGATAGGATGGAACAGATCAGAGCTTCCAGCCACATAGGACAAGAAAGTTGTTATTTTAGGCCCCAGTCCCACCAGCTGATCCATGCAGGTGGACCCTAACGCCATGATTCGACCACATGGAACAGCTTGCAGATCAGGACTTGACTTTGTAACTCATTAAAAGTTTCAACTCAGGACTAAGGAAGAGGAAGGCTTCACTTATTATCTATAAATACAATTTAACAGACTAAAACGGTCCCCTTCCCTGAGCTTCTCAGAATATCGGCATAATTTCTTGGAATTCTAGATCTGATACATTTAGGCCATACAAAAATGTAACTGATATAGAAAAGTGACTTCCACAAAGGCTGTTAAGATAGGAATGAATCTCAGGTCCATGTTATATTGTCAAGGGGCCAAATGTAGTCAAGAAAGTCATGTCTGACAGAAATAAAATTCTCAAAGTTTTAATAGAAAAGTTTAACCTTGGGAAACAGAAATTCCCTGGAAAATGCCATCTCACCCGTAAAACTATTTTCGGTAGGATAATTACTGTCAATCAGACTATACCACAACTAGTCCCATTGAGTGAAATACAGTTAGCTCAGAACTTTCCTATTTAAATAGTTAAAATGCAGATTGTATTTTGAAGAGTTCCCTGGTCACCACTTGTATGGAGACGGTAGTCTGGCATATGATGACCGGGTTGCCTAAAATAGCCCAGACATACTAATTTCTCTAGAGTCCACAAATTACTTTGGCAGCCCAACTTCTAACCAGAGTCCCCAACATTGCAAACACTTGAATTCAATCTGAGTATTCAGATGTGTTAGTGTCTGTAGGATCAGGGCCATATGTACTCAATTTGGTACTTGTGAAATCACACGGTTTACTATTTTCAATTCACTTTACCTAAAAGTCCAGTCATTCTGTATTCCAGCTGTGGCCTCTTCAATTTCACACTAAGATTACTAATTTTCTATATTTAGTTGTATTAAGGAATGTTGTCCTGCAGTAAAATGAAAAAAATCTGCTGAATTAAACTGTCCCCTGCCTTAATAAATTACTAAGTGAATTAGCTATACTCTGGGTGAATCTTAATCTAAGTCCTGAAATAGGCAGCTCATATGAATAAGAGCATTATTTGGCAAACCTGTGGTTAACAAAACTGTGAAGCAGTCAGCAAAAATAGAAGAAATGCTTCTAACTCGTCTAATGGTAAAATAAAGGAAGGAGAAAAGTTGGTCCAGAAAATGGTAGGTTGCTAATTTCTGTCGTATTCTTGTTACCCTTTAAACTCCCCTCACAAACTAAAGTACTTTTTCTTCAGCTCTTTGGACTGACACTGGTGGCAAAAAGTAAACATGGATTATAAAAAAAAACAAGAATCACTAGCCCTCAAGGTTCCAGTAGAAAATTGGTCAATAAGCAGCAATTGAGAGCCAAGGTCTGTTTATGCTCAATTTATCTTCCTTGGTGCAAAGGCTTTCTGCCTCCCCACTGCAGTGGGGGAGCTGTGAGAGTAGCTGACATAACTGGGCCAGTTGCTTTTTATTACTAGTATGCTGTGTGGAATACTTGAAAGCAAGCCTCTGTGCTCAGTAATTTCGCTGATAAAACTCAATATCTTCCACAATTATGGTCATAGTTCATTCAGGAAAACAATCTTTAACATCAAGTGAAAATAGGAAGCAACACAAGTTGTATCAGTAACCAATTCAATATGACAGCATATTGTGTCATCCTTCAAGTGTTTATGTGCCCTCTAATAGAACTGCTGTTCCAACATTTTTTTAAACTAGTACCTCAATACTGCAGTGAAATTTCCCATATTAACATGGCAGAAATAGTAACCTGTGAAGGGAACTGCAAGTGCTAGGTAGGATTATTCAGAGACACAAAACATACTCCCGACATTCTGCCAACAATGCCCAAGCTGACAAGGGACAAACAAAGCTGAACAGTCAACTGATTGACCAGTGGACAAGAGATTAGCAAAAACAAAACATCTAGTGACTACCAAGGAGGCAGTAGGCAAGGTCAAACAACAACAGCTGAACAAATGGCAAACTGATCAGATAACAGGAATCAAGTGGGGTGGAAAAATAAGGTTAAAAAAACAACTTGCAAAGGGATTGAGAAGGCAGACACAGCATAATTTTGTACTCCATATATATTGAAAAGAAAATATTTTTCAGTCTTAATTTTTTTTTAAAGAGGTGAATGCACAATGGATGTCTTAAATCTCTCAACCCTTACTGATTTCCCAGAGCTTGTTCAACTAAATGCAATGAAGTTTTTGCTTATTTACCTCTCACCAGGTACTTTGAATACATGCTATGCAAACATGAGTGATGATAAACAAGCACAATAGGCAGAGACCATGCAGCCACCTTTCTGAGAAGGAAAAATACAATACTTTTTATGGCACCAATACTGCAGTGCCACAAGTGGAAAACATGATACAGTGGAAACATTGGTTTAAATAATCCATATGATAGCCTGTTTTTATCCAGATAACCAGGTGAGTGGTACATTCATGTTCTAAGATTGTGTATTCAAAAGAATGGACCAGACATATGGTTGCACCAAGCATGGCTTAAAAAGAAGTGCCTGTAGCATAGAATGCAATAAATTGGGCCATTCAAAAAATCAAAAATCACTCATGCATGCACTCTCTCTCTCTGAAGGGAAAGACTGAGTGCTGGAAGATCCTTCTTTTTAATAGTAGAACCTCAAAGATACAAACACCAGAGTTATGGACTGACCAGTCAACTGGACACTATGTGGAAGTAATCAGGCAGCAGCAGAGAAAAAAACCCAGCAAATACTGTACTGCAGGGGTTCTCAATCTCTCTCTTTCGGAAGCCCCCCTTCAACATACTATAAAAACTCCAGGGATCAGCGGGGCGGGGGGGCCCTCAGGGCCTTAGTCCTGGTGGGCTCCAGACTTCAAGCACGAGGTGGGTGGGACTGCAGCCACAGGGTGAGGGGGGTCAGGGCTTTAGGCCTGGGGGTCGCGCTGGGGCTCCATGCTTCAGCCCTGCAGTTCTGTTCCAGGCTTTAGCCTCATAGGGGACGCCGGGGCTTGGGGCTTTAGCTACTGGGGGAGTGCTGGTTTCAGCCTCAGCGCTCCCCCTGTAGCTAAAGCCCTGATCCCTGGCTTTCCCCAGCTGAAACCAGGAGTGGAGTCATGAGAAGCCGAGCCACAGTGCCCTCCGTGGAGCTGAAACTGGGGACGGAGCCATGGGGCTGAAGCCCTGAGCCCTGGCGCCCTCTGCAAGGCTGAAACCTGGAATGGCGCTGCGGGGCTGAAGCCCTGAGCCCCAGCACTCCCCCCAGGTCTAAAGCTCTGAGCCCTGGTGCTCCCAAAGGGCAAAAGTCTGGAGCCCCCCACCCGGAGCCCTTGTGCCCCGAGGGTTAGAAGCCCAGACCCCCCCCGCACCTGGAGCCTTGATCCCACAGTTGGAGCCGCAACCCCATCACTGAACAAGAGGTTATGGACTTCAGAGTTACAAACAACCTCCATTCCTGAAGTGTCCGAAACGCTGAGGTTCTACTGTATTAGGAGTAGAGACACTACCAAGCTCATTTTGGAAGAGGAAATACTCAGATAAGGATAGAGTGGGAAATACTAGAAAACTTTCCCTTTTTAAAGAGATTTTGATCAAGGTGATATAAAGAAACTTGATACAAGTTTACTATCAAACTTGTATAAAACTTTTTTAAAGTCTGTGTCTAGACATATGTTTGGTCAGTGAGGGACATAGACTAGGATAAAAACATTGTTTGATGAGGTTGGTGAGATTAGTGTCACATGAAGACAGGTTTATATTTGTCACGGACTATTTAGCACAATTCACAGGGCTCACCATCAACACTAAAATGTTTACAGACACAGGAAACAGCTGTTGCCAGTGATTCTGAGGTATATTCTTCAGTCATAAACCTGATCACTATTGATTTCTCCCTTGCTGTCACACCCTCAGTATTTTCTCTACACATCTCACTCTTTATTTCAGCCAAAGCCTTTCAGCTTCCACAAACTGTCAAACATCACTGAGTCACTCGACAAAATTGTGTGCATCTGGAACCCTTTTCATACCAATTTTCCATCACAAAATTAGCTACATCATACTAATCACCCGCCGTGACCAGCACTACTTACCCTAGTTTTGGTATCTGATCTCTTCCTATCCTACACTTACCAGTTTCATAAGAACCTTACTTCTGGGTTTTAAAGTTTCCACATAGCCCAGTGTAGGACAATTCATATAGCCATCAAAACTGGTAAAGTAATTCACTAAGCTAACATACATACATTTGGTCCACTACACTTGACTCAGCAACAATTATTAAGCTTTACTAGCCATGGTTTGGCTTCTTAGTGATATCACACATTGCCCCTTCCTTAAGCCAAGGTTTGCTTTATAGGACCCTACATTTTCCTTATTATGAGGAAATAGAACTACTAGCTTGATATTACTTATTTCTGGTCCAAATTCTTCCTTAAAATATTGCAATTCAGTAACTACCTGGATGGGAGGTAGTCTGCATATGACAGGAAACTGATTGCTACCAGTATATATGTTTATGGGGGCAGGGAAGGGGAATGAATGGGAGTGATTTTTTTTAAGAGCTAGCAGACTTCCTATTATATTTTAAAATAATTTAGAAACATTGATGTTTTACTTTGTCACTGGGATTATTGTAACTAAATAGCATGGTAAAAGACCTAAAGCTTTTTCTTTAAGAGGACTTCAGTATTTTAAATGAGTTTGGTTTCTCAGAAAAAAAGTAATTAAGAGATTACTTAATGCTGTAATATGCAAACCAGAGAGCAAGGGTACAATGTATTGTTTTAGGTATTACTTAAAGGTACCTTGTACTGTTCACAAGTTAGATTGCAGAGTTGCTTATACACCACTGCAGGCAAAGCACACTAGAAAACTACTGCAAACTGTCAATATCCTCCTTGTAGTTTGGACCTGTTTGTAATGGAGCACAGTAGGAAGCTGGGGCCTTTTATACATGGGACTGAATTGTGAACTTTGACTCTAAACTCCATGGTCCTCTGGGAAATGTAGTTGACTGACTGAGTAGATATTTTGTTGCAGGTATTTTGTTTGTTTGTGGCTGGTTAAATAAAACAATATGGCTTACTGAGGCCAGGCTATTAGAATCTTTTCCATGGTATACTAATGTCATTTATAGATATGATTTTTATTTAATTTTTACAGATGTCTTTACTGGTAAAAGCCCTAGTGTAGATGCAGCTTATTCTGCTCTTGTTTGCTGGTATAACTTATTTACCTTGTATAAGCTATGCCAGGAAAAAGCACTCTTTTGCCAGTATAAGATTTAGCTACAGCAGGAGGGTTTACAGGTATAAATTATACTGGCAAACCTTTTCTAGTGCAGACTAAGTTTGAGATAATTTTTTGTATGAAAGCAGGGTGATGAGTTACCTGGACTATCTGCAGCCTGTGAGAATTCAATGAGAATATATTTTTTTAAACAGAGAGGAAAATGTTAATGCTTTTGAAGGGGGAGTAAAGTAAGGGGGATAATAATCTCCTTCTGTAAAGAGGGACTGATTTGAATTGTCATGATATGATACGTTTTAACAAGGTAGGGTGAAATTTCTGATTAAGCTAACTGGGAAAATGAAGCCATCTTTTTGAACCAGAAACATTAATGTTCATTTATCATGACATACCAGCAGAATGGAACACAGCCACAAGGATGGATTTGCATATCTGTGAGGGCTTCATATACAGCAGTGGGTGGGGGTAGGCTGCAAGAGCTAATCAATTCTCTTTTTCCTCACAGGCCAGCCAAATGAGTGACGGGGCATATGGAGAAACCTCACTTTCTCCCCTACCCCAGCCTACCCAGGCATGATACTACCACGTGGGGGGCCGGGGAAGGCTCCAGGGGAGCTGAGCCTGCCTTTCCTCTTTCCCCTTTTCTGCAGATTGCTGATCTGATGTAATATCTTTCCCTCCACTAAGTCCAGTGGGACATTTGTGCTGTTGCTTAAAAGACCTCCTTAAACTGGGTGCCAGTTCATTAGATATTTTCTTTTATAAAAATGAAACCCACAAAATGCAGAAACTAATATTACATCATATATGAAATATTTCAAAAGATGAAAGATCACTATTTACTGAAAGTAAACAAACCATGTTGGCACAGCCACCTACTGCTTGGATTTTCAAAAGAGGAAGGGGTCCAGCTCCCTTAGGCTCTCTGGAAAATCCCAACATCGTTTGTTCACATTCAATAGAAAAATGCTAAGAGTAGACATACAGTAGGATGTTTAAATAATTAAATATAGGATTATAGACCTTTAGTCTAATCCCAGGAATTTGGAGGCTTTACATGGGATTAAAGTGGTTCATGGGCTTTACATGGGGTAAATTTCATCCAACAATTCCAAAGTGTGTTTGAAATGATCCCATTGTGATTCCCTAGCATCTAACATGCACTTTGCAAATGTGTATATGGCTGCAAAAGGTGCACGGCAGTGGAGCAGAAGGCTCGTGTCTTCATATACATCTGTTCAGCGCCTACCACACTTTCAGTTAATAAAAGAAGTAGCCTTGAGTCTGTTCTTTGGCTAAGCAGCAGGAATCAAACAAATCAGTGGGGAAGTTTGATATGGTTACCATTGTATTTTATACCTTATTCTTCACACATTTTTTCCATCTTAACTTTTAATAAGAAAACAAAGAGAAAGTTTTCTGTTAACTTTTCCTGATTCTACACTGATCTATTCCATCTTGCACTTACCCTCCTGAAGCCATAAACAACTTTCTCTAGAGCAACAATCCTGTTCCTTTTCTAAGTGCACTGTTCTGTCCCTCTCATGGGACTTTTCTTTCTTTCTTTCTTTCTTTCTTTCTTTCTTTCTTTCTTTCTTTCTTTCTTTCTTTCTATAGGCTCGTCATTTTTACAGGTGCAGCAGCCTTTTTCTCTCTCTCTCAACAACGAGGGCTCCCTCTAATCAAAAAACATGTTTACATTTTCTCTCGAGTCCCCGTTCTAAGGCTAAAAGGCTTGGCAAGTCCTTGAGGACTAGAGAAAGCAGCAGTCACAACCAGCCTGTAGTGCTTTTAGAGCTGTATTAAGGCGTTCCCTTTTCCTGTTTTATTGCCATTTTTAACTTTCCTCCTTTAGCTCTCACCCTGAAGACACTTATACATGTGCTGAACCCCTGAAGTGAGTAGCTGGACTGCTCAAATCAGTAATATTAAGCATAAGCAGACCCCTGTTACTGCTCCCACTCTGTGCCTGCTCTACCGAGGATATGAGTCTGGCATAGCACCCATTAGACAGCCTCAATTGTTTAGCACAAGCTGGAGCAGCTCATGCTTCTAACTCTACAGGACCTCCATTCAGTCCTTGGTATGTCAGCCAAGAAGGCAGCCAGCACATGCGCATAACTGTTTGCAAGGTCACAGCCTCAAATGGATACATTTTCCCCATAAAGCTAATGTGTCAGCTTTTCACATCGATTGGGCAAATGAAAATATTTTCTAGCTATGGCTTCCCCTGCACAGCAAAGGGTCCCATCATGTGGGAATGAGACTGCTCTGTGTCTTGCAAGTAGGGGTGCAATGAGGGTGGGGGCAAGACCCTCCCTTAGCCCCTGACTGGAGCTGGGCAGCCTAACAGCAAGGCCCCTTCCCCGCTGGCATGACAGAAGGGTGGCCAGGATAAATTTGAGTAGAGTTGCAACCCGATGCTCCTGTTTGGGCCCTTCTCCCTGCTCATACCTTTGCAGTTCTTCCAGATCCCACAGGCACTGGGCACCCGCAGCAGGAAGCAGAGCAGGGGACATGAGAGGGAGGTGGGGGGTTGGACCCTGGCTTCTGAGGCTTCCTGGGGAAGCAGAGACATAGGACGACAAAGATGGGGTCTAGCGCTCTCAGAACTGACTGGCCTCTGGGGATGGTGCTTTTCAGCCTGACTGCCTCTCTGGATAAGAGCCCAGGTGTGGGGCAGGGTGAGAGAATTCAGGACTGGGTATGGGGGAGCGGTAGAGAGCTCGGGGCTGGGTGTGAGGCTGGGGTTGGGGAGTATGTGGGGCCAGGTGCAGGACAACACAGGGCTCCCTCTTTAGGAAAATTCTGGTTGCACCCCTTCTTGCAAGAATGGGCATTAGGGGCCTCATCCCAGGACAGATGTAGCCTCCCAATTCAGTGGGTGCACCGTCCTCTCCCACTCACTCACTTTGCTCAGTTTTGTGCAGCGGCACCATTTCAATCGGGGCAGCGGGGGGGACAGGGACAACTTTCAGCAGGGGTCCAGGAATGCTTAGACCCCTGGAAGCTCTTGGATTGTTTGAAATAGCGGAGGACATTATTATTCCAGAAATAACTTGAACAATCTTCTCCTCCAAATCTATACTTGGATCTTGAGAAAGGAGGAGGAAAGAGTCATCTAAGAGATCTGAAGGAATTAAAATAAATTGGTGGCAGTTGCCTCTGGTCCCATGGACAGGTGCCCCGCCATGCATTGGATGGAACACCATCCTACATGTCTGCCACTAACTCCCTATATAAGCATGGAAAAGTCACATCTCTCTAGGCTCAGGTTCTCCATCTGTAAAACAGTGATGGTGTTACTACATACTTACTTTTGTAAGTGCCTCAAGATCCTCGGATGAAAGGCCCTCTGTGTTATTTGCACGTTATCTTTGTTCCACACAATATGACAACACCTGGGTTTGAGCCTGCTGTATGCTTTCTTAAACACTGGGAATTATATGCCTGGTGACATTGCTGAATTAATTTACAATACCTTTCTTCAAAATTGGAGCCTCTGCATGTTAATAAAAAAGGGAAGAAAGAAAGCAGGAGAAGGGCTTAGTTTCCTTAGTTACAGAACTGATGAATACTTTTGGAACTAGTCCTAATTAAGTTTTAGAATTAGAATATTACAACTGAGGGCAATTTATGTACGAACAAACACCGAGGCTGCTTATTAGCAATTATTGTTCTTGCTTTTTGCATTTTATGAGGCTTACTTTTAATTATTTATAATCTGAACCGTGGAGTGGTTTCACTATCACATACTCAGTGTGAGGCTTGCACAACTGACAACAGTCTCTCAGGCAGGAAATAAACTCAGCAAAATCATCATTTCAAATCAATTTTCTTCTTTTAGAGAGATTTCATCTCAGCGATGCAGAAGTCTGTCTCTTTAGAGGCCTGTGTTTTCCCAGTTTGTCTTCATATCCTCATTTTGCAACATGTTCTTTTTACACTGCTATTGCAAGCCTCTTAAAAAACTGTCTATGTTACTTATATGGCAATCATCACCATGCAATCAGAATGCCTCAGCATCTTTAATGTAGTTATCTTGACAACACTTGTGAAGGAGGGGAATGCTATTACGCCCATTTTACAGATGGGGACCCGAGACACAGAGGTACTAAGTGACTTGGCCAGGATCATACAAGAAGTTTGTGGTAGATCAGGAATTTGCACCCACGTTTCCCAAGTCCTACACTAGTGCCCTAATCACTGGACCATCACCATGTCCCCATTCTCCATTCCAGCCAAACTGAGCTTGGCACAGGAACATAATGGGGAGCAGGCATAGGTGCCTTTGCAAGTCCTGAATTTGAGCAGAACGGTGCCAGGCAAATAAGGGCAGCTCCAGGGCCTCCCGCAATGTGCCCCTTCCTGCCCCAGTGCATGCCCTAGCATACCCCTCCCTACACTGTTAGCTATTCCCCCAAACATTTCTGTGAACAAAAACCTGTTCATAGAACTATGGGAATAACTGCTAAGTGGCATAAATAGGATCAAACTGAGCAGTTGTTCGGAACAAAAAAGTTTACAAATATTATTTTTACAACATTATATCAATTCTCACAGATCTAAATTCATCATGGGATATCAGCAAAGCCCAGAGAGTAGTGGAATCTGAAGTGTGGTAATTATCTATATAAACCTCAGCAACATTACATCAGGGTTTTGGCTTGAAATTCACTTCTTGTTGGTTCTTATTTTTGTCCATTTCTCTTTATTGCAGTAAAACAAAATACATGAAACATTACTAAGAAAAGAACTACAAAACATACCTTGGTTGACAAACAATGCTGGTACTGTCATAATTTATCCCCATAATTTGGATTAGGTTGGTCTGCCAGCAGAATGACCTTGTTCAGTACTTCAATTTATGTTTTCATCTTCAGAAATTTCAGGTGGCTTATGAGCCAGCAAATGTAAAATACAAGAACACATCTCAAAGCAAATACATTTCTTTTATCAAGCAAGTGGAAAATTGCAGCCTTTTATATGGCATAGGGTCTAAACTGTTAGGGTATAATAAAATCAAACCTGAAATTTCCAGTTTTATGATACATTTTTTTACCTGTCAAAAAAACAACAAGGAGTCTGGTGGCACCTTAAAGACTAACAGATTTATTTGGGCATAAGCTTTTGTGGGTAAAAAAACACTTCTTCAGATGCATGGAGTGAAAATTACAGATGCAGGCATAAATATACTGACACATGAAAAGAAGGGAGTTACCTCACAAGTGGAGAATTTTGAGAAATTTTGACCAGCACAAGTCAAAAGCCTCTGATCCTCTGAGGTGCTGAACTCCCAATGAAAGCTTAAGATATTCAGCAACTCTTCAGAGGAACAAGTGTGAAGAATGTGGAAATAAACAGGAAGAACTGGAAGTATTAGTCCATAAGCTAAAAGTTGACTTAATTGTCATCCCACCAAGTTTCTGTAATAAGTCTCATGACTGGAATGTTGGTATCGAGGGGTTGGTATAGAGGGATTGGTATAGCTTGTTCAGGAAGGACAGGCATGATAAAAAAAAGGGAGGAGGGGTTATGAGGTCTGGAAAGATATGAGAGGCAGACCAGTTGAAAGTCTCTGGGTAAAGATAAAGGGGGTAACAAAAAAAAGCAGCGGTGAAGTCATGCTAGGGGTCTATTACAGACCATCAAATGAGGAAAAGGAGGTGGATAAATTATTTCTAGCAAAAATAACAAAAATGTCCAAAACACAAGACCTGGTAGTAATGGGGGACTTTAGCTACATAGACATCTGTTGGAAAAGTATTATGGCAAAACAGAATTTTTCCAATAAATTCTTGAAATGTATTGGGGACAACTTTTTGTTGCAGAAAGTGGAGGAACTAACCAGAGGCACAGTAATTTTAGACTTGATTCTGACCATCAGGGAAGAATTGGTAGTGAATTTGAAGGTTAAAGGCAATTAGGTGAAATTGATCATAAAATATACATTTCATGATTCTAAGGGTAGGAAGGGCGGCGAACAGCAGAGGCTAACAGAGGGAGTTTGCCTGGGAGCTGTCCGAGAGGAGGTACGCTAAGTGCTGCATTAGGGGGGCTGTGTTGGTGAGTATCTGAGTGTCTGCTGCTGGGACAGTTGGTCAGTTTGACCGTGTGCTTGATTGCTTGCTTGTTTGTTTGTTTGAAAAGTGTGAATTGGGAGTGCTTTGTTCCAGGTGGGCCTTGAGTGGGCCTGACTGGTATATAAGGGCAGTCAGCAGCGAACCAGCTGAGCGGCGAACAGCAGAGGCTAACAGAGGGAGTTTGCCTGGAGAGAGCTCACTGAGGCTTTCATCTGCAGGTTTCTCTGAGTAGTTCCTGCAACAGCTGAGGAAGCTCTTAAGAGGACAGGGATATGGAAGGTGAGCGATCAGCTGTTGTAACCTGCACAGGTTGTGCCATGTTTGTCTTTCTTCCACAGGACAGAAGCGACTTTGTCTGTACAAAGTGCAAGCTGGTCTCCATATTGGAAGAGAAGGTTCGAGGGCTGGAGAAACGAGTATCAACACTGCGTTGCATAAGGGAAAATGAAGATTTCCTGGACAGACGTCAGGAGATGCTTCTACGGCCACAATGTTCTGAAGATTCAGAGCAGGCACAGCAGGGACAGAAGGATTGTGAGGAGGTTTGGCAGCATGTGACTTCCAGAAGGAGAAAGAGGAGTGTCCATGCACCAGCAATGGAGATACAGGTGAGCAATCGTTTCCATGTTCTCTCCACAGGTACTAATGCGGAGAGTGGACTAGATGACCCATCTGAGGGAAGGGAGCAGAAGGAGACTCCACCGATTGGAAGGCAAAAGATGCACTGTCCTAGGGATGGGGGTTCCACGACCACCACTCCCAAGAGGAGGAGGAGGGTGGTGGTGGTCGGGGACTCCCTCCTCAGGGGGACTGAGTCATCTATCTGCCGCCCCGACCGGGAAAACCGAGAGGTCTGCTGCTTGCCAGGAGCTAGGATACACGATGTGACAGAGAGACTGCCGAGACTCATCAAGCCCTCGGATCGCTACCCCTTCCTGCTTCTCCATGTGGGCACCAATGATACTGCCAAGAATGACCTTGAGCGGATCACTGCAGACTATGTGGCTCTGGGAAGAAGGATAAAGGAGTTTGAGGCGCAAGTGGTGTTCTCGTCCATCCTCCCTGTGCAAGGAAAAGGCCTGGGTAGAGACCGTCGAATCGTGGAAGTCAATGAATGGCTACGCAGGTGGTGTCGGAGAGAAGGCTTTGGATTCTTCGACCATGGGATGGTGTTCCAAGAAGGAGGAGTGCTGGGCAGAGACGGGCTCCACCTAACGAAGAGAGGGAAGAGCATCTTCGCCAGCAGGCTGGCTAACCTAGTGAGGAGGGCTTTAAACTAGGTTCACCGGGGGAAGGAGACCAAAGCCCTGAGGTAAGTGGGGAAATGGGATCCTGGGAGGAAGCACAAGCAGGAGAGCGCAAGAGGGGAGGACTCCTGTCTCATGCTGAGAAAGAGGGACGATCGATGAGTTATCTTAAGTGCCTATACACAAATGCAAGAAGCCTGGGAAACAAGCAGGGAGAACTGGAAGTCCTGGCACAATCAGGGAACTATGATGCGATTGGAATAACAGAGACTTGGTGGGATAACTCACATGACTGGAGTACTGTCATGGATGGATATAAACTGTTCAGGAAGGACAGGCAGGGCAGAAAAGGTGGGGGAGTTGCGTTGTATGTAAGAGAGGAGTATGACTGCTCAGAGCTCCGATATGAAACTGCAGAAAAACCTGAGAGTCTCTGGATAAAGTTGAGAAGTGTGAGCAACAAGGGTGATGTCGTGGTTGGAGTCTGCTATAGACCACCAGACCAGGGGGATGAGGTGGATGAGGCTTTCTTCTGGCAACTAGCAGAAGTTGCTAGATCGCAGGCCCTGGTTCTCATGGGAGACTTTAATCACCCTGATATCTGCTGGGAGAGCAATACAGCGGTGCACAGACAATCCAGGAAGTTTTTGGAAAGTGTAGGGGACAATTTCCTGGTGCAAGTGCTGGAGGAACCAACTAGGGGCAGAGCTTTTCTTGACCTGCTGCTCACAAACAGGGAAGAATTAGTAGGGGAAGCAAAAGTGGATGGGAACCTGGGAGGCAGTGACCATGAGATGGTCGAGTTCAGGATCCTGACACAAGGAAGAAAGGAGAGCAGTAGAATACGGACCCTGGACTTCAGAAAAGCAGACTTTGACTCCCTCAGGGAACAGATGGGCAGGATCCCCTGGGAGAATAACATGAAGGGCAAAGGGGTCCAGGAGAGCTGGCTGTATTTTAAAGAATCCTTATTGCGGTTGCAGGAAAAAAACATCCCGATGTGTAGAAAGAATAGTAAATATGGCAGGCGACCAGCTTGGCTAAACAGTGAAATCCTTGCTGAACTTAAACGCAAAAAAGAAGCTTACAAGAAGTGGAAGATTGGACAAATGACCAGGGAGGAGTATAAAACTATTGCTCAGGCATGCAGGAATGAAATCAGGAAGGCCAAATCACACTTGGAGTTGCAGCTAGCAAGAGATGTTAAGAGTAACAAGAAAGGTTTCTTCAGGTATGTTAGCAACAAGAAGAAAGTCAAGGAAAGTGTGGGCCCCTTACTGAATGTGGGAGGCAACCTAGTGACCGAGGATGTGGAAAAAGCTAATGTACTCAATGCTTTTTTTGCCTCTGTCTTCACAAACAAGGTCAGCTCCCAGACTGCTGCACTGGGCAGCACAATATGGGGAGAAGGTGACCAGCCCTATGTGGAGAAAGAAGTGGTTCGGGACTATTTAGAAAAACTGGATGTGCACAAGTCCATGGGGCCGGATGCGCTGCATCCGAGGGTGCTAAAGGAGTTGGCGGATGAGATTGCAGAGCCATTAGCCATTATTTTTGAAAACTCATGGCGATCGGGGGAGGTCCCGGATGACTGGAAAAAGGCTAATGTAGTGCCCATCTTTAAAAAAGGGAAGAAGGAGGATCCGGGGAACTACAGGCCAGTCAGCCTCACCTCAGTCCCTGGAAAAATCATGGAACAGGTCCTCAAGGAATCAATTATGAAACACTTAGAGGAGAGGAAAGTGATCAGGAACAGTCAGCATGGATTCACCAAAGGGAAGTCGTGCCTGACTAACCTAATTGCCTTCTATGATGAGATAACTGGCTCTGTGGATGAGGGGAAAGCAGTGGATGTGTTATTCCTTGACTTTAGCAAAGCTTTTGATACAGTCTCCCACAGTATTCTTGCCGCCAAGTTAAAGAAATATGGGCTGGATGAATGGACTGTAAGGTGGATAGAAAGCTGGCTAGATCGTCGGGCTCAACGGGTAGTGATCAATGGCTCCATGTCTAGTTGGCAGCCGGTTTCAAGCGGAGTGCCCCAAGGGTCGGTCCTGGGGCCGGTTTTGTTTAATATCTTTATTAATGATCTGGAGGATGGTGTGGACTGCACTCTCAGCAAGTTTGCAGATGACACTAAACTAGGAGGCGTGGTAGATACACTAGAGGGTAGGGATCGGATACAGAGGGACCTAGACAAATTAGAGGATTGGGCCAAAAAAAACCTGATGAGGTTCAACAAGGATAAGTGCAGAGTCCTGCACTTAGGACGGAAGAATCCCATGCACTGCTACAGACTAGGGACCGAATGGCTAGGTAGCAGTTCTGCAGAAAAGGACCTAGGGGTCACAGTGGACGAGAAGCTGGATATGAGTCAACAGTGTGCTCTTGTTGCCAAGAAGGCTAACGGCATTTTGGGCTGTATAAGTAGGGGCATTGCCAGCAGATCGAGGAACGTGATCGTTCCCCTTTATTCGACATTGGTGAGGCCTCATCTGGAATACTGTGTCCAATTTTGGGCCCCACACTACAAGAAGGATGTGGAAAAATTGGAAAGAGTCCAGCGGAGGGCAACAAAAATGATTAGGGGTCTGGAGCACATGACTTATGAGGAGAGGCTGAGGGAACTGGGATTGTTTAGTCTCCAGAAGAGAAGAATGAGGGGGGATTTAATAGCAGCCTTCAACTACCTGAAGGGAGGTTCCAAAGAGGATGGAGCTCGGCTGTTCTCAGTGGTGGCAGATGACAGAACAAGGAGCAATGGTCTCAAGTTGCAGTGGGGGAGGTCCAGGTTGGATATTAGGAAACACTATTTCACTAGGAGGGTGGTGAAGCACTGGAATGCGTTACCTAGGGAGGTGGTGGAGTCTCCTTCCTTGGAGGTTTTTAAGGCCCGGCTTGACAAAGCCCTGGCTGGGATGATTTAGTTGGGAATTGGTCCTGCTTTAAGCAGGGGGTTGGACTAGATGACGTCTTGAGGTCCCTTCCAACCCTGATATTCTATGATTCTATGATTCTATGATTCTATGAGAGCAGCAGAGTAAGGACAATGAACTTCAAAAAAACAAAAAGCAGACTAACAAATTCAGAGAGCTGGTAGGTAAGGTCCATGGGAGGAAAATCTAAGGGGAAAAGCAGTTCAGTATTGCTGGCAGTTTCTCAAGCGCATAGTATTAAAAGGACAATTGCAAACTATCACAATGAAAAGGAAAGATAGGAAGAATAATAAGATGCCAATATGGCTCCCTTAGGAGCTCTTTCATAACCTGAAAATGAAAAAAGGAATCCTACAAAAAGTGGGAATATGAATGAATTGCTAATAAGGAGTACAAACATGTAGGGAGAAAATCAGAAAGGCTAAGGCACAAAATGAGTTACACTTAGCAAGGGACATAAAAGGCAAGAAGAGGTTCTTTAAATACATTAGGAGCAAAAGAAAGATAAAGGAAAGCATAAGTCCACTAACTAGTAGAGAAGGAAAGATAATAACTGATTACATCAAGAAGGTTGAGGGGTTTAATGCCTATTTTGCTTCAGTCTTTACTAAGAAGGTTAATGGTGACCAGATACTCAACACAATCAATATTAACAACAAGGCATAAGGAATGCAAGCGAAAATAGGAAAAGAATAGGTTAAAAAACTACCAACTATAGTTTGTAACCTATCATTTAAATCAGCTTCTGTACCAAATGACTGGAGAATAGCTAATGTGATGCCAGTTTTTAAAAGCAGCAAAGAGTCCTGTGGCACCTTATAGACTAACAGACGTAAAAGGGCTCCAGAGGTGATCCCGACAATTACAGGCCTCTAAGCCTGACTTCTGTACTGGGCAAACTGATTGAAACTATAGTAAAGAACAAAATTGTCAGACACATAAATGAACATAATTTGTTGGGGAACAGTCAACATGGTTTTTAAAGGGAAATCATGCCTTCCTAATCTACTAGAATTCTTTGAGGGGGTCAACAAGCATGTGGACAAGGGGAATCCAGTGGATATAGTGTACTTAGATTTTCAGAAAGCCTTTGACAAGGTCCCTCACCAAAGGCTATTAAGCAAAGTAAGCTGTCACGGGATAAGAGGGAAGGTCCTCTCATGGATTGGTAACTGGTTAAAGGATAGGTAACAAAGGGTAGGAGTAAATGGTCAGTTTTCAGAATGAGAGAGGTAAATAATGGTGTCCCCCAGGGGTCTGTACTGGGGACACCATATTCAACATATTCATAAATGATCTGGAAAAAGAGGTAAACAGTGAGGTGGCAACATTTGCAGATGATACAAAACTACTCAAGATAGTTAAGTAGTCCCAAGCAGACTGCGAAGAGCTACAAATGGATCTCACAAAACTGGGTGACTGGGCAACAAAATGGCAGATGAAATTCAATGTTGATAAATGCAAAGTAATGCACATTGGAAAACATAATCCCAACTATACATATAAAATGATGGGGTCTAAATTACCTGTTACCACTCAAGAAAGAGATCTTGGAGTCATTGTGGATAGTTCTCTGAAAACATCCACGCAATGTGCAGCGGCAGTCAAAAAAGAAAACACAATGTTGGGAATCATTAAGAAAGGAATAGATAATAAGACATAAAATATCATATTGCCTCTATATAAATCCGTGGTACGCCCACATCTTGAAAACTGCATGCAGATGTAGTCGTCCCATCTCAAAAAAGATATAGTAGAATTGGAAAAGATTCAGAAAAGGGCAACAAAAATGATTAGAGATATGGAACGGCTGCCATATGAGGAGAGATTAATAAGACTGGGACTTTCAGCTTGGAAAAGAGACAACTAAGGGGGGATATGATAGAGGTCTATAAAATCATGACTGGTATGGAGAAAGTAAATAAGGAAGTGTTATTTACTCCTTTTCATAACACAAGAACTAGGGGACACCAAATGAAATTAATAGGCAGCAGGTTTAAAACAAACAAAAGGAAGTATTTTTCAGACAAAGCACAGTCAACCTGTGGAACTCCTTGCCAGAGGATGTTGTGAAGGCCAAGACTATTACAGGGTTAAAAAAAGAACTAGATAAGTTCATGGAGGATAGGCCCATCAGTGGCTATTAGCAAGAATGGGCAGGGATGGTGTCCCTAGCCTTTGTTTGCCAGAAGCTGGGAAAGGGCGACAGGGTATAGAACACTTGGTGATTACCTGTTCTGTTCATTCCCTCTGGGGCACCTGGCGTTGGCCGCTGTCAGAAGACAGGATACTGGGATAGATGGACCTTTGGTCTGACCCTGTATGGCCGTTCTTATGTTCCTATTTAAGAATATTTAGCTAAGTTAGATGTATTCAAGTTAGCGGGGTCTGATGAAATTCATTCTAGGGTACTTAAGGAACTAGCTGAAGCAATCTCTGAACCGTTAGCAATTATCTTCAAGAACTCATGGAAGGCAGGTGAGATCCCAGAGAACTGGAGAAAGGCAAATATACTGGATGGCAAAGGCAAAGATACTGGAATAAGTTATTAAACAATCAATTTGTAAGCACACAGAGGCTAATAGGGTAATAAAGAATAACCAGCATGGATTTATCAAGAACAAATCATGCCACACCAAACTAATTTCCTTCTTTTATTGGGTTACTGGCCTCATGGATGGTGGGGAAGCAGTATACATGATATATCTTGAGTTTAGTAAGGCTTTTCATCAGAGGTTCTCAAACTGGGGGGCGGGACCCCTCAGGGGGTCGCAAGGTTATTACATGGGGGGTTGCAAGTTCTCAGCCTCCACCCCAAACCCCACTTTGCATCCAGCATTTTAATGGTTTTAAATATATAAAAAAGTGTTTTTCATTCATAAGGGATGGGGGTGGGGGTCACACTCAGAGGCTTGCTATGTGAAAGGGGTCACCAGTACAAAAGTTTGAGAACCACTGCTTTTCATAGAGTCTCACATGACATTTTCATAAGGAAACTAAGAAAATGCAGTCTAGATGAAATTACTGTAAAATGGGTGTACAACTGGTTGAAAGACTATACTAGAGGAGTAGCAAACAATGGTTCACTGTCAAACTGGGAGGATGTATCTAGTGGGGTCCACAGAGGTCAGTCCTGGGTCTGGTACTATTCAATACTTTTATTAATGACTTGAATAATGGAGTGGAGAGTACACATAAAATTGGCAGATGACATCAAGCTGGGAAGGGTTGCAAGCACTTTGGAGCACAGGATTAGAATGCAAAAGGAGCTTGACAAATTAGAGAATTTTTCTGAATTCAACAAGATATATAATTCAATAAATGTAAGTGCAAAATACTTCATTTCAGAAGGAAAAGAAATCAAATGCATAGCTACAAAATGGGGAATACTTGACTAGATGGGATTGCTGAAAAGGACCTGGGGGTAAAAGTGGATCACAAGTTTAACATTAGTTGACAATGTGATGTAGTTGCAAAAAAGAGGTAATATAATTCTGGTGTGTATAAACAGGAATGTTGTGTGTAAGACACTGGAGGTAATTGTCCTTGGCACTGGTGAGGGTTCAGCTGGAGTGTGGTGTCCAATTCTGGGCACCACACTTCAGGAAAGAGCTGGACAAATTAGAGAGAATCTAGAGGAGAATAACAAAAATGATAAAAGGTGCAGTAACCATGATCTATGAGGAAAGGTTAAAAAAACTGGGCATCTTAAGAAGACTGAGGGAGGATCTGATAACAGTCTTCAAATATGGTAAGGGCTGTTACAAAGAGGATGGTGATCAATTGTTCTCCATCTCCACTGAAGAACAACTCTACAGCAGGCTACACAATGTAGGTCAGAGAGAACAACATGTGGCAGGGTAGACTGAAATTGAGGGCATAAACCAAAAGGACAGCCAATATATGCCACAGAAACTCTGAGTCTTATTCTCTATCTTGGAATAGAATGTTGAGTGGTCAGAAAATACATTACCAGCTGAAGTCAGAATTTGTGTGCAGATCATGCATCTATTAAATTGGACAATATTGTTAATAAAAAGCAAAACATATTTTAAACAGGGATAAATGTTAGATGCCTGTCACCATACCACTTTGCACTGTGATCCTGTAAGTTAAACAGGGCTGGATTCTATTACTTTGATGGGACGCCTCTAAAGAACACACTAAGGCATTGGTGATTCGGTAGATGCTATTCTTTCTTCAAAATCAGTGCTGCACCAATGCCTTAGCAATATTTTAGGGCTCCCTGTGCTACCATATGTTATATCTTTCAAGTAAAATGTAAAACTAAAGGTGCTGGCTACTCATATTGATTAAAGATCTTTTGGCACTTTTTTTTAAGAGTAGGAGTAGTAACTCTCAGGTCCTTGCCAAATTCCAATTTGGGTAATTGCATTCCACCTACTTAAATTCCCCCTGCAGTTTCAATTATATACGGTATTTTCTAAGTTATTAAATATTTGTATTGCAATAATGCCCTGAGGCCTCAATCAGGATCAAAGCTCCATTGTGTTATGTGTTGCACAAACATACAAAAGACACAGGCCCTGCCTTGCCCTGAGGAGCTTACTATCTTAGGCTTTTGTCTACACTGGCAACTGAACAATAAAACTTTTGTTTTTCAGCCGTGTTAAAAAACCAGCCCCCCGAAAGATAAAATTTTGCTGATGACAAGCACTGGTGTGAACAGCGCTTTGTCAGCAGGAACGCTCTCCTGCCAATAAAGCAAACGCTGCTCATTGCGGGTGGAAGTTTTTTGTTGAAAGGAGAGCTCTCCATAGGTGCTGGAAGTAGGGGTGCTGGGAGTTCTGTTGCACCCCCTGGCTTGAAGTGGTTTCCATTATATACAGGGTTTATAGTTTGGTTTAATGGCTCTCAGCACGCCTACTGTACAAATTGTTCCTGCACACCTGGAGTTCTCTCCTGCCGACAAACAGTGGCAACACTGCGTGCCTTTTAGCGACATAGCTGTGTTGCTAAAAGCTGCGTAGTGTAGACATAGCCTTATTGTAAACTCCGTGCTGTTCATCTGCTGCTTTGTTTCACCCCAGCCACAACTATAGCTGCATTTCAGTGGATGAAACAATCCCAGTGAACAATTTATTAAGTTTCTAAATCATGCTGGGATCCTTTGTAATGAAAGATGATGTAAATATGAGATCGCTTTCACAAATAAATCAGTAAATCTATAAATAAGGTTTGTCAAACAGATCCTTATATGTGATCATATATATTCATCAGATTGAGCTTGTAATTTTTTTTTTCAGATTTCACTACTTCCAATAGTGAACAGCTTCCTTATTAAAATTAAACTGGGAAGTCTGAAAATTAATTCACAAAACCCATCTTAGTCATTACACAGAATAAAATGGTAGCTATAATATATGCCACCTTTTACATTTTTACCTACAAATGTATTAGTATTCAGGAAAGGCAGCAGATTTCATTTTCCAGTTGTAGTGGTCTTCGGGGGGGAGGGATAGCTCAGTGGTTTGAGCATTGGCCTGCTAAACCCAGGGTTGTGAGTTCAATCCTTGAGGGGGCCACTTAGGGATCTGGGGCAAAATCAAAATTGGTCCTGCTAGTGAAGGCAGGGGGCTGGACTCGATGACCTTTCAAGGTCCCTTCCAGTTCTAGGAGATGGGATATCTCCATTAATTTAATTTTATTTTTTCTTCAACTGGACACCACTAATTGTTATCCCAGCAGTCATTTCACTCGCATCCTATATATCCAGTTTGTTCTACCCACCTGTTGTCTATTTTCACATTATACAGGCCCGATCCTGTAAGCTGGTCAGAGCATCTTAAAGGATTGGGGCTTAAGACTAAACTCTTTGATGCAGGTACTGTCTTTTTGTTACCTGTATATAAACTGGATGGTCTGTGAGTGTGGCCTCTAGGTGATACTGTAATACGGTACACAACAAATAATAAATGGTAATAATTACCATAAGAAGAGCAGAAGAAGTAGCAGTGCACAGTTCCCCCATGTGCCTTTATCTTGATTTGAGGATGAATTGTCAGTTCATTCTCCATGGCCATGCAATCTTTGGTCTCTCTTAGAGGCTTTGTTAATGGCAGTTGCATTTGTGATCTGTAGACATGTCAATCAACTAATTTCATATAGGCCACTGGACAACTTTAGAATATGACAATTAGGGTTACTACTGACCCAAGTTGAATTTCAGCCAGTGATCTGCATCTGAAAGACCCCTAAGTCATTACTAGATCCCAAAGTCCTCAGCTTCCAGTCCCTTCATTCATAAAACCATAGAAACATAGAACTGGAAGGGAACTCGAGAGGTCATCTAGTCCAGTCCCCTGCACTCATGGCAGGACTAAGTATTATCTAGACATCCCTGACCGTTGTTTGTCCAACCTGCTCTTAAAAATCCCCAATGATAGTTCCACAACCTCCCTAGGCAATTTATTCCAGTGCTTAACCACTCTGACAGTTAGGAAGTTTTTCCTAATGTCCAACCTAAACCGCCCTTGCTGCAATTTAAGCCCATTGCTTCTTGTCCTATCCTCAGAGGTTAAAAAGAACAATTTTTCTCCCTCCTCCTTGTAACAACCTTTTACATATTTGAAAACTGTTATCATGTCCCCTCTCTCAGTCTTCTCTTCTCCAGACTACACAAACCCAATTTTTTCAATCTTCCCTCACAGGTCATGTTTTCTAGACCTTTAATCCTTTTTGTTGCTCTTCTCTGGATTCTCTCCAATTTGTCCACATCCTTTCTGAAATGTGGCGCCCAGAACTGGACACAATACTCCAGTTGAGGCCTAATCAGCGCGGAGTAGAGCGGAAGAATTACTTCTCGTGTCTTGCTTACAATACTCCCGCTAATACATCCCAGAATGATGTTTGCTTTTTTTGCAACAGTGTTACACTGTTGACTGATATTTAGCTTGTGATCCACTATGACCCCCAGATACCTTTCTGCATTACTCCTTCCTAGGCAGTCATTTCCCATTTTGTATGTGTGCAACTGATTTGGTGCTTCCTAAGTGGAATACTTTGCATTTGTCCTTACTGAATTTCATCCTATTTACTTCAGACCATTTCTCCAGTTTGTCCAGATCATTTTGAATTTTAATCCTCCAAAGTATTTGCAACCCCTCCCAGCTTGGTATACTCAGTATGTAGAAAGAAATAATCAATTAGTGTACACATATAAAAACAAGTTTATTAAATCTAATCATTATGTGTATTTGGGAACATTAGACTGGTGGTCAGATTCCAGAGCATTCTATTGCCTTTTTTTGTTAGTTTGTTTCTACAGTGAACCTGGTCCTTTTCAGAACAGGGCCTTTAGCTATTAAACTCATACTTGTACCCTGGATATGACTGAGAACTAATGAGGTTCAGAGGTTCAATTCAGTTTGGGTAGCCACCCTAAGGTTTGGACCACCTTAGCCTGAGCCCTGCCAGGAACTCTAAGTAGGTAGATTCCTTTGCCTGTGCTGAGCCACACTCACTTCTCTGATCTCCCTAACATGCAATGCTCCTTTCAGTATTGGCGCCTTGGACTGGGAACCTACAATATCACAATTTCACAAATGCTTCTCTATTTCCAGTTTTTGGCCTGGATCGAAGAAACACAAGGAAACAGCCTTCATAAGTTTTCTTAGCCCCTTTGGTTCCGATACAGAGATGGCAGTGGGAAAAGCAATCAAGCTTTTTCAAATCTTGAAAACATTTCAAGGCTTGGCATGAGTGATGAGTGAAGTTTTGGGTCTCACTTTGAGCAACAGACTCATTTTACCTTGACTGACTGAGGTGTCCTTTTGTATTATTAACTCACCATGCTCTCAATCCTGCAAGGCGCTGTGGACTCTGGCCCCAATCCAAAAACCTATTTACTTACAGTCTTAGAGTTTGACGGATTGGGCCAGAGTGAGGAGTCACCAACTTGCAGGATCGAGGTTCCAAACTTACACCCTGAAAGCAAAACATATAAAAAGGGAGCCAGTTCCTATCCAAAACATGAAGAACCCAGATATTCTGGTCCAATTTATAATTCTCCTTTGGAATAAGTGATGAAGAAAGAGTTCTATTCCTTCACTCTCCTTACAAGAATGAGACATTCAACCCCTCTTGATTATTGTGAGCTTCTAAAGTGTTGAGTGAGATTTAAATACATAAAGACAAAGAAACCAAACAAAACAAATCCCTGTCCAAGCAGTACAATCCCAATCCTCCAGAATAAGCAGCTGGAGCAGATAAACTGCTAGGAAACAAAGATCCTGTTCTCATGCAAATGTCTTTAGTGGTAAAGAACAAGAGGAGAGAAATATACAAAAAAAAAAGCAATATATTAGAAGAATGATTTCTAAATAGAACATTTCTCAAAGTTTCCAGGAGCTGTCAGTGGCTCTTTAAGTTTGCTTAAAAATGCTGAAGCAAAATGAAATCCTTTTCATATGATTATTTTTATATTTTCAGGTATTTTTCCAGGTATCATCTAGTAGTACGTGAGATAATGTACTGTATCAAGACAGAAACACTACAAAAAGATCAAACAGTCCACTTCATCATCTTAAAAAACTTTGATGCTACCATGGGCAAGAAGAATAGAGG
This sequence comes from Emys orbicularis, assembly GCF_028017835.1. Lineage (NCBI taxonomy): Eukaryota > Metazoa > Chordata > Testudines > Emydidae > Emys > Emys orbicularis. Next base: position 93,583,162 of record NC_088684.1, read on the forward strand.
TAAAGAAGCAAGAGAACTCTTCAGAAAGGAGCTAGGAAAGAAAGCGGTTATAGAGTGAGCTGCTATAAATTACTGCTAGTCAGAGCTGAAAAATCTCAAAACACTAGAGATGCAGCAATCTGGTAGTGCAGGTGGATATTTAAACTTCAGCAAAAAGCACCCTTGCATGTTTCTGTGTACTACAACTTCATATGTATAAAGATTGTATCATAGCCTTATGAGACTGGCAGCCAGTCTGTGTTCAGTTCAGTACAGAGTGACAAAACACAAACACATTGAGCCTTATTGTCATTTATACAGGCAGGCTAAAGGGGCCTATGAATAAAATGAGAATCAGGCCTGCTGTATTCTCTCACAAGGAAAACTTTAAGACAACACCAGAACAAGAGTAATTTAAAATAATATTCTTAAAGTATTTGTCCTTAACGTGCATGGCGATATGTAACATGAATATTTTGCGATCTGTCAGTCATTAGCTTCCACACAAAGTAAGAAGGCAGAAAAGAGATTTATTCAAGACACAAAGAAACAAGGAAAGTTTCCCCATCTCCCCATTGACAGCTTGCGGTATACAAATCAGTACGGTGCTTGTCCCAATTCATTTTAATAAGTGGACAAAAGATGGTGAAATGTACAGTAAGAGCTAACCTGAAAATGCCAAAGAAAGAAGGCCCTAATACAGTGCCAAGTTCCTTCATCTCCCGATGTGGTCCGCATCAACTGGAAGCCAGTAAATATGAAATGTATACTAAGGTTAATTTTCATAATTTATAAAACCAGTTCTTTCTTTCTGTGCATTAAACCTGAGGAAACTTAAATCTGTTTCTTTACTGAATATATTTTTCCTCCAGACAAACACTGTAGTTTCTACTGGGTTGCTGGTATTGTTATTTATATGATATTTGAGCTTTTTCCCCCTTTTAAAAATTAATATTATGTGGAATTTACAAGGAGATATAAGATGATAAAAAGAGGTTAAAATGTTGGGCCTACTACCTTTATATACTATTTATTCACTTTTAACTTACAAAGGTTTAAAGAATAATAAAGCAGATAGTCTCTTGCTTCTGCTATTATATAGTCAGTAGAACTGTGCAGAGAGGACAAAGGTTCTGTTTTGTGAAGGATTTCAAAATCTGGCTTTATACCAAAAGAAAGTGAAAACCAAAAGTTTCAAATTCTCTCCAAAGGAAAATAACAATAAAAAAACCTCCTCATTTTGAGTCATTTGAAATATTTTGTTTTGATGTTGCCTTTTTATTGTATAACATATAACACAAAATAAAAAAAAATGAAATGCAAAGCCATTTCAAAGTGAAAAATCAAAATGTTTCATTCTGAAAATGACAAAATGGAACATTCTGACATTGTTGGAACTCTTCCTGTTTTTTCCTCCTACATGGAATTCCATGACTGACTTGATTTCATGAGGTGTTTTGGTTTTGATGGAACTGCATATTATGACAGACCAACTCTGATAATCTGTAGTTTATCTTTTTCAACCAGTATAAAAATTGGTGGATGATGCATGTGACAAAGCTATGTTCAGAGAAAACTTTCAAAGGCATGACAAAAATGTAATTGTTTATAGCCTGCAGCAATACCATCTTGTGCTCTGATCTCACTTGATTTTACACGCTACAGTAGGCAGGTACAGTACTTGATTGGCAACCTCTAAGGAAACCCAAAGTACTGCTGGAAGTGGTGTTGGTGATGCAAATGATGGCAGGCCAAATACTCAGTTTGTATAAGTCTGCCTAGCTGGCTGACTTCAGTTAGGATGACCAGATGTCCTGTTTTTATAGGGACAGTCCTGACATTTTGGACTTTGTCTTATACAGGCGCCTATTACCCCCCCCCCCCCCCGCCCCCCAGGCCCTGTCCTGAATTTTCACACCTGCTGTCTGGTCACCCTAACTTCAGTGCAGCTAATCCAATTCCCTTTTGTTCAGTGCTGAACCAGATACCCAATATAGTGTTAGTAGCCATTGACTGCTAGATAGGAGACTGAAAAATAAAGATTGTGATAAGCAATAGTGGAGTTGTTAACCCCAATATCTGGGTCAAATTCCAAATCAGGTATAGAATTACATTGTTTAATCTAATTTATTCTGAAGATTCAGTTAGATCAGTGGTTCTCAACCTATTTATCATTGTGGGCCACATATGTGGCCTACAACATGTTACCTGGGCCACAGGTTGAGAACCACAGCCCCCTCACCCCGAACCCCTCCACAGACCCCTATGCCCAGTGCTTCCAGCCCAGAGACCCCTCCACAAAGTGGGGCCAGGAGCAGAGCCCTGGGTGGGGGGCCTGGTGGCAGGGACCTTGGACCCCTCTGGGCAGGGCTGGGCAGCAGCCTTGATCCTGGACCCGGCTGCGTGGAGCTGGGTGGTAAGGCAGCTGGGCGGCAGCCCAGACCCCGACAGGCCGGCTGGCAGCGCTGATTCAAACCCTGGACCCCAAGGCCTGCCAGCAGCCCTGGACCCCCACTATGTAGAGCCAGCCGGTGACCCCGACCCTGCTGCGCCAGGCCGAGCAGTCTGGACCCCGCTGGGCCTTTCGCACACAACTGGGCCACAGCTTGAATTGGGCCGCATACTAATTGGGCCGCATGCAGGTTGTGGGTTGAGAACTTCTGAGTTAGATAGAGAATTCTTTACTTTTTGTCCTAAACTCTTGTCTAATGTTGGCTATTATATGTCACATTTTACTCTCAGATTCAGCTGGGTAGGGTTGAGGGAGAGCATCCTATATATCCCTCAGTTTCCTCACACATGTGGAATTAACAAATTAATTATGTCTGTAAAGCATTTTGAAATCCTTAGTAATAATGTGTTATGGAAATGACTTTAGTGGGACAACCCAAGTGCCTAAATGTTATGTGGAGGCTTAAGTCTTTGCAAAACTGTGATTTTATTTTATCACAATTCAGCATGATTAAAAGTCTTTGTCCAAAGAAGGTTCAGAATATGCTGCAGATAAGGATTATGGTGTATCATCAGGGCAGGAAAGAGGCGCTTACATCATAATATCTTCCTGTGCTATGCCTGGCTCTAACCAGTGCTATTAGTCTCACACTTCCAGGAGAATTAATTCTTTAACAAAATTTTATAAAATGAAAAAATTGTATTTTTTATTTTGGAAAAATCCATTACATGATGATTAAGAAAGTTAACTCCATTTTAACATCTAAAGGACCATCAATTCAAGGAGATCACACTGTTTTGCAAAAGAAAATTGATATTTTAAAACACCAGGGCCAATAATTAGTCATTTTCTATTCCTAAAATCTCTGATTGCCAATATCTTCAGACGGCTTCAAATGTCATTTTCTAGCTTTAGATATAGCTTAGTGGCTGCTGTTGAACATTCCAGTAAGTATTGACTATTTATCTTCAAATGGCTGACAGTGTTATAGTTTTATTCAAATGGGAGCAAACAAGAGTCTTTTTATATTGCCTCTCTAGAAAGAGATGAATATTGCATACAGACAGTTATGCTGAAATGTGCACTAGACAGATTATTGTATCCACTGTGGAATAAAGTGCAAACAGTCTCATTCCTAGATTCCACTTATATCTAATAAAAAAATTTCTTTCTGCTGCCATAGGTTTTTTTCCCCATTACTAAGAATTTGCATTTGACCTAGATCTTTATTTCTCAAGTGTTCATCTGCTCTTGATGATTTTTCCTCACATGAAGTTCTAATTCTCTGTTTGTGACAACATAATCATTTCCACAGCAATTAATTGCCATGTTTCTAACAAATGATTAGAACTACAGGTAGGGAATATATAGCCAAGATCTGATGAGGAGGGAAAAAAACCCCAGAGACTTGATATAGAAATAGAATTGTTTTCATAGTTATCTGTGAGGATTCAATCTTTTAACATGTATGTTAGTTGTAGAACTGGTTTTAGACATCTTTTCAGCCCATTTTATGAGAAAATGTCTTAATTTTAACCTTTTCAAGATTCTTAGACTTCAATCCAACCAACAACTTAACCTTTACGTGGATACTGTGAGTAAATGATCCCCTAAATGGATCTTTCCGTTTTAGCCCGTGGACTCTTTCTGAGGGATACTGAAGTCTGAAAGGAGTGTTGAATTTTCCTTGCATTAGCCACAATAAATATTGGTTCAGGAAAAAACCCCAAACAAAAGTTTGTAACATCCCAATTTAAAAATTGTTTAAGACTAAGTTGATTTACGGTATGCCTTGAGTAAGTGGTTGCACATTTACAGTCTGCCTTGAGTAAGTGGTTGCACATAGCTCTGAGGAGCTGACTAGGAAATGACTCGTGACTCAGTTACAATACCTCCCCTGGCTCTGGAGCAACTTTCACCCCCCTTGTATGCCCGGTCAGCTAAGCACTGGCCAATGAGTGGGCTAGAGGAGGATGGGGCCAGAGCACCTCCCATTCCCCAGCCATCTCTGCTAAAGTCTGCATAGCAGGACTGTCCTGGACCTCGGAATCTAGAAGTCCTGAGGTCTCTAGCAGCCAGGAAACCAGAAAGATTTCTGCCTGAACCCTGCACATGATTCAGCAAAAGTTAATCAAACCAGAGGTTTCCACAACTTTTTGCAAAACATTTTGGGTATCATCATGTTCCTGTGAAACTGTTTAGTCAGAAAATTCCTAACCAGCACCAATTCACACTCACTTCCTGGTGCCTCCTCTAAACTCTTCCTTCCTGTCACCTGTGCTGCTCCCTCCAATTCCATGCAGGTGGGGACAACGGACCCAGTGGGGCAAAAGAGGTGGGGGAAGGATCTTACTCTATTGTGCTACTCAGTAAAAGCTTTGAAATCAAGCCCTGAGGTAAAAAAAAGTACATATATGAGAATGAGGTACAGTGCATCATAACCTTGTTTAACTAAAGTAGCTGCCTGTAACCCCCATATTCATCATTTATATGTGGTTGTGATATTTCAAACAAAGCATGCCTTGTAAGGTGCCATATGAAAGGTCATGATCTCCTAAAACTCATTGTTCTGGCAAAATACATATATCATTATTGGGAATGAAGATATGAAATATTGCTACATGGCTGTTATTGAAATATGTTGTGAGTTTGGAAGATGCACACTGCTAGCTCTCCAGTGACAACCAAAGTGGTGACCCATACCCAAAAGGGCATTAAGTGACCATCACAAGCCATAGACAGCAAGGGAATAGTAAACAAGAAATTTACAATTCTGTAAGAAACAGTTGCGCAAGCACTGCACAATGAAGATTGCTCAAGTCTGTGACTCAAGAAGGCCCACAAGGACATGCCTGGGCCAGTGTCTTCCCTGGGACATGAACTGAACGTATGAAATAAGGGATAATTGCACCAGGAGATCACCTCTCTTCTCTCCCACCTAAGCTGAAAGCAACAAGAATGCTGGGAAGACAAAGACTTTGAAATGAGGCGACTAGACCCAGGCTGAGAAGGAAATTTTAAGAACTGTAACCTACCTGCAACATCCAGTGTGATGAGAAAAGCCGTTTGATTAAAATCTTGCTTAGTCTGAAAGTATAAGAGTTAGAATGTGTGATTACTTTTAATTTTCTTGGGTAACTATCTCTGACTTTTATGCCTACCACTTATAATCACTTAAAAATCTACCTTTCTGTAGTTAATAAAGTTAGTTTAATGTTTTATCCTTACGAGTGAGTTTGTTTAAAGTGCTTTGGGAATCTGCTCAGATTATCGAGGCTGGTGTATGTCCACTATTTGACAAAATGGCAAACTAATTAATGAGCTTGCATTCTTCAAGAGAAGATCTTGAGCAGTATAAGAGGTACATTTCTGGGGCACAAGGCTTGGAGGCTGGGGGGATTAGCTGATATCTCCCCCTGTATAGTTCATGAGTGGTTTAGAGAGCATTCATGCAATTTAGCGGGGTGTGTCTCTGCATGCTGATGATTGAGTGACACCAGCACCTGGAGGGGTTTGTTGCTTGTCACTAGCAAAGCATTGTGAGAGACAGGCAAGGCTGGAGAGTTAAGGGGGCACAGCAGTCCCACAATTCCAAGTTGTACTCCAGGGATCCTGTCCTGCTGTAATGCTTAAGTGAAGATGCTCCTATGCTAATGGGAGACAGCTCTCCCATCGACATAATTCATCCACCTCCGCAAAAGGTGGTAGCTATGTCAGTGGGAGAAGCTCTCCTGCCAACATAGCGCTGTCTGCACCGGGGGTTAGTTCAACATAACTAGGTCGCTCGGGGTGTGGATTTTTCACACCCTTGAGTGATGTAGTTATGCTGATATAAGTTTGTAGTGGAGACCTGGCCTTAGATAAAGTAAAACATGCTCATACTTTGTCATGAGCCCAATTCAAACAATATATTTCACGGATTGAAAGTATTCATCCAGATCCTTCTCTATCAGAGACTAAGAGGAGTTATGCATCTAAGTTTTGTGCAATACAATCATTTTATATCCCTGAGAAATATTCTAGAACATTAATGTTGCTCATATTCTAAAAAGGTTTTAGAAAAATCTTTATTTGATATAAAACTATTTTTGGTCCCTTCCTTTCAACTAATGAACAATACTCTGTATCCGTAGTGGTTACTTATTAATTGAAAGATTGACACATTTTTAAAATATAAACTCACTATTATAAAATTCAGCTTGAAAACTGAAGAGGGTTTTTTCCTCCAACTTTTTTTTAAACTAGCCCTTATATGTCTGAGAATCACCTTGAAGTCAATAGTATTGATTTCAGAACATAGTACTGTGACAGTTTGAAGTGAAGTGGCACAGGTAATCAGACTTTATTTTAGATTACATTTGTCAGCACTGTAATTTAAACAGTATTTTTGACAACATGCTTTTGAAGCTTCATTTACAATGAACTTACAAGCAGGGCCGGCTCCAGGCACCAGGCAACCAAGCTGGTGCTTGGGGCGGCACCTGGAGGGGGGCGGCGTGGCGCTCGGGCCGCCGGGGAGAGCGGGGCCACAGCCGGGCTCGCCGCCCTCCCCCCGGCGCTCTGGCCGCCCTCCCCCCCCGCACCCTCCCGGGGGAGAGCGGCGAGCCCCTGCTGGGGCTCGCCGCCCTGCGCTCTGGCCGCCGGGGGGAGAGCCGAGCCCCAGCTGGGGCTCGCCGCCCTCTCGCCGCCCTGCCCCCGGCGCTCTGGCCGCCGGGGGGGGGGGGGGGGGGGAGAGCCGAGCCCCCGCCGGGGCTCGCCGCCCTCCTCCCAGGGCTCCGGCCGCCCTCCCCTCCGGCTCCCTCCCCCCGGCCGCCGGGGGGAGAGCGGAGCCCCTGCCGGGGCTCGCCGCCCTGCGCTCTGGCCGCCGGGGGGAGAGCCGAGCCCCAGCCGGGGCTCGCCACCCTCCTCCCAGGGCTCCGGCCGCCCTCCCCCCGGCCGCCGGGGGGAGAGCCGAGCCCCCGCCAGGGCTCGCTGCCCTCCTCCCAGGGCTCCGGCCGCCCTCCCCCCCCGGCGCCCTGCCCCGGCCGCCGGGGGGAGAGCGGAGCCATCCTCGCCCCGGCCGCCCTCCCCCCGGCGGGAGAGCGGAGCCCCCGCCGGGGCTCGCCGCCCCCCCCCCCCTCCGCCTCCCCCCCCCCCCCGCGGGGGGGGGGGGGGCGGCCGGAGGCTTTTTTGCCTGGGGCGGCAAAAAAGCCAGAGCCGGCCCTGCTTACAAGACTTCAGTCTATCAACTATTAGCTCCTTGCAAGAACATTGTGGTTTTTTAGGCTTTAAATATCATAATTCTGCACCAGTCCCTTAAAATGAACAAGAGAGAGACCTGAATTCTTTTTGTGTGAATATATATTTGTCTCTAAACTAATAATTTTAAATATGTCCATACCCCTTTTGCATTCATTTTCAGTGAATACACAAGCAATTGGGTTTACTGGTACCAATGTTCACTGAAAAAAGTAATTTTAGTCACATTATATTGAAAAATATACAGAAATAATTTTAAATTCATAAGAACAAGCATTTGCACCAGAAACTTTATTCTAAGAGGAGAGTTTGGTTTAATTTGCAGATAACGGAATGAGTTGAAAGGGTAAGAAGGAACATGTATAAGGGAAAATCAGCTGAAAAACTATTTATGGAGCAGCTGTAATTGCAACTATTCCATAATAAAGACATAGATAAATACTAATGTAGGGTCAACTGAATGCAACAGGAAAAAACACAAAAGATTTTAAAGTGACAGAGGGAATTTCTGACAATGACTTGCAATAGTGCTTCCTTGTTCTTCATTATGCATGTTTACTAATAGTGTTCCGTGAGCCCCTTCACATCCTGTCCTTCCCCATCTTAACAGGGGGCATATCATAGCAGAATCCAGTTTCACAAGTTTTCCCTCAGTGGAATCTGAGAGTCTACAGGAATGTTTTTTTCTCCCTTTGGTCTCTCACCCTTTGAAACCTTTCACCACTGGCAGTAGAGGCTCCTCAATTTGTCCAGAATGGCCTGCTTGTCTCTGTTCATCCCCACAGTTCCAAAATGATGGAATCCACTAGCCCTTATTGTAGTTGGTCTAAAATAAAGTCATTCCCAGTCCAAGACATAACATTGTGTTTGAGATACAAAGTGTTCCATCCGGAATTTACATCAGTAACTCTCAAGAGAGATCCATAGGTGATCCACTATCGGATTTTAAAAACAGTTATAATCCCAGAATTACCTGTCATCTAGGACAAAGTAGGTGTCAACTGCGTTATCTGTCAATAAGATGCTACTTGCATGTTCCTTATGTCTTTAACCCGCTGACCTGCGTTAGCAACCTGTTGAAGCAGAATGAGGACATGCTTCTGGTTTGATCTCAGGGCCCAACTTGAATATTTCAGGGTTGGGTCCGACACCTGGTGCTGCAGTTTGAGTAGGACTAGCAAGCATCTTGATTAGAAGCTGCTGCTGTTCCAGGAGAGCTTGCGGTAACCAATGCCCTATGTGCTTCCCATTGCTCCCTCATTACAATATGTGGACAGCAACAATTACATAGACAAAGAGAAAGTTATTTCTTGTTCAAGACAGGAAGGGATTTGGATATCCTAAAATTCTTCTGGCATGTTTAGCTCCTGCTACCTTTCTCTCTCTCTTGCTTTCTCTCCTTGAAATGTTCCTTCCCCTTTCATCTTTCCGTGATAGAATTAGAGTTCCAGTCTTCTTCAAGCATTGCTGTTTATAAAGGTTAGGTCACCCAGGCAGGGAACAGGAAGACAGGGCCTCCCAGAGGATTCAGGGGGCCTGGGGCAAAGCAATTTCGGGGGCCCCGTCCATAAAGAAAAGTTGCAATACTATAGTAACATGTATTTGGAAATGTAAAAAATAACCAGTGAAATACATTCAAAAATTAATTTTTAATAATTTGAAAATACACAAAATACATTATTTAAAAACATTAAATGCTTTAATGGCATGTATACATTTGCAATTACATAATGGGCTGTCACTGGGTGATGGTGATGGTTGGTGCCAATGGGCTGTCGCTGACTGGGGATGGCGCTACTGTTGCCCAGAGCTGGGTGGGGAGCTGGGCTCTGGGTCGGGGGGGTGCCCAGCTCAGAGGGGCTGGGCTCGAAGCTGGGGGTCAGGGCTGGGGGATGATGGGGTCGGGGGGTGCCCGACTCAGAGGGGCTGGGCTCGGAGCTGGGGGTCAGGGCTGTGGGGGGATGGGGTCGGGGGGTGTCCGGTTCAGAGGGGCTGGGCTTGGAGCTGGGGGTCAGGGCTGCGGGGGGGAGGGAGGTGCCCAGCTCAGAGGGGCTGGGCTCGGAGCTGGGGGTCTGGGCTGTGGGGGGATGGGGTCGGGGGATGCCCAGCTCAGAGGGGCTGGGCTCGGAGCTGGGGGTCTGGGCTGTGGGGGGATGGGGTCAGGGGGTGCCCGGCTCAGAGGGGCTGGGCTCGGAGCTGGGGGTCGGGGGGTGCCCGGCTCAGAGGGGCTGGGCTCGGTGCTGGGGGTCAGGGCTGCGGGGAGGAAGAAGGAGAGGGGTGCCCGGCTCAGAGCGGCTGGGCTCGGAGCTGGGGGTTGGGGGTTGCCCAGCTCAGAGGGGCTTACCATGCCGCCTCCCCCCTCTCCCAGAGCCTCAGCAAGCTGCGTCCAGGAGCTCCTTCCACTCGACCCGCCGGAGCTAGCAGCCCCACCCCCTTACCACGCAGCTCTGATCAGGAGGACCTCAGGCCCCGCCCGAGCCACGCCGCTGCAGCGCTGTCCGGGGCCGCTCCTGGACGCGGCATGCTGAGGCGCCAGGGGATGGAAGAAGGCGGAGGCGGAGTCGGGGGGGAGTTTCCGACATTCTTGTGGGGTTCCCTGCGGGGCCCGGGGCCTGGGGCAAATTGCCCCACTTGCCCCTCCTCTGGGCGGCCCTGCAGGAAGATAACCATGTGCTTTAGGTGAACAATCACACAACTGGAATCGCTTCAATTCATGCTCATAGCAAACAGTTTGTGCAAACATTTCAGCACAAAGTATCGCTCAAGCAGTTTCAAAATATGACATGAAAATCAGTCTGTTCACAGCCAATTCACAAACAAGAAAAGGCTAAATTCAGTAGATAAATTGTTCACAGTAAATTACTAGCTAAATTCTCAAGAATAGATGAAAACACAAATCCAAAATGGTCACAATCAGCCCTCATGTAAATGGTATACAGCTCCATTGACTTATGTGGCTTCATCATCTTACCTTAGGACTGAATCTGATTCCATATCTCTCACTTTTATTCTCTTTTTCATTCTTTATTTTGAAAGTATTACTAGCTCAAGTAGGTGGTGGTAGGTGGTGCTGCCTGCTACTTCGACTGCCATAGTTCTTTCCTTGGCACATTCTAAAACTTTTCCTGTCTGCGTCACGTGAGTGTTCCTCAAGGCATCATTTCCAAAAAAAATTAGGTTAATGTAAGATTTATTGGCTGGGTGTAGAGTTTGAATTTAATTTCCTCTCACCAGTTGCATGAGAGGCCTAATTGTGAAGGTGCAGTCAGATTCTTGTCTGACTTTTCCTGTTCTAAGTGAGGTAGTTTGGAAAGTCTGTTCCCTGATGTGTAAGGAATGGATACTACTTAACAATATATACCACTTGATACACAAGATCGGTGAGCATTCATGAGAGTGAAACTTGATCAAAGACTTTCACAGAATGCAAAAAGAATGAGCACTGTGGAAACAAATTCATTTTTAAAAGTGAGTGAATATTTGGACAATATTTGTGTATCCACTCCGCTCTACTTTAAGAGCTGATTAGGAGACAGAGATGGAAAAGAGGAAGTATTGTCCAAGGAAAGCTCTGTATTTCCCCCCCATAAATCTTGCTAATAAAAAGTTGGTCTATTTTCTCTCTCTTTACTCTTCGTTTAAGCTGTAACAGGCTATGCAGCCCGCTCTGGTTTTATTTGGAATGTCTACTTGTAAGACCATGTTTTATGCCTAACTTCCCTCAGAATGTATGCACTCTTCCTGTTCAGTGTGTATGGTGATCTTTCAACCGTACTTACACTTTGCTCTGCTTTCCTGTGTTGAGTTGTAAGGGTGTTTATTTTACAGATTATGTGATTGATCTTTTTCTCTGTTAATCTTTTTGGATCTTTCCTGTGAAGCAGTGTTTTAAAATTAGTTTGGTGTCTATAACGCAGCATCTGTACATTTAAGAACAATGGAGACATTCTAAATTGTTGCATGGGGGAATCAGTCATGTAGAAAACCAGTGGGTATAAATGTATGTGAAAGAATTAGAATTTTGCCTTTGGAAATCAGTTGGCATTGTGTACATGCATCCGGGGGCAGAATTTGTCTTTCAGGTTAGCTAGTTCTAGATACCAAGGGTGAGCCAACAGAAAAAGAAGAGAGTAAAAAATATTCATGGTCAAGACTGCAGTAGAGGAGGACAGAAAGAGGACAACTGCAGTGGATGAGGCAATAAAATAGGGAGCCATGAAGAGTAAGACACAGAAAAATATGAAGTACAGTGGATTCACGTAGCTAGAGGGCATGTTTAAAAAAAAATATGAATTAGAAAGCATGATAAATAGGAGTTGGTGGCTGTTGTATGGGTAGGTGGCTGCTCCTCTCATTCATGTTTAACTGAAAGAGTAGGAAGAATTTTGCCAAGGCAGATTTTGTTGGTTCTTCAAAGGGTTGCTATGCTATTTTACCTGGAATGATGTGTAGAAGTTGCATTTTGTATTACCTTTCCATTTGGGCCGAGAGCTGACACTTTGTTACTTACATGCTTTATGAGCTTACATTTCATTACACAATATAGCATGACACAACTAAATGACAAAGTCCCTGGTGAATATTTAAAGTGGTACACCTTCCAGGACTGCGGTAAACAGGGTAAATTACAAATTCATGGACTGGTGAATATGGCCAATTCAGCGATAAATGAATAGTTCATCTTAATAGACAGTACGTTCTGCTGAAAGGACACAGGCAATAGGACAGTGATTTATTTTTTTAGGGCTAAGGTTAAAAGCATTCAAGGAAAGGGTATATAGATTTATTTAAAATAGAAGGCAAGAGTTTGTGCCTTTAGAAGGACTTATACATGACACAGGAAAAAGACTAGTGGTTTGAAAGATGATTTTGCTGATATCTTCTACAGACATTGAAGAAAAGGGGATGAGAATGATGATACTCTGAGGTTAATTACAAGTTAAAGACAGGGCACTGTGATGAAATAGCAGAATTTTGTAAGCAAGTGATTGATTATTCGAAGAGCTCTGTCATGTAATTCCGGCCTAAACTTTCATGATTTCCCATGGAGTCTAAATATTTGTTTTAAACATCCAGCCACCAATTACCCTTCTCCATCACCTGCCCATCACAACAATTTATGCATCACATCACAATATTTTTTACATATCGAACAACAGCCTTCTTCCCAAAGTTTTCTGATCACTTTGGAAGACATCACGGGCAATGAAACAAGAAAAAGAAATGAAACAGAGCCATTTGGGGGTTTTGCCCCATAAAAAATAAAGAGAAGGGGAGCCCTGGAAGTTTTGCCAAAGTTGCCAAGTGGAAAAACACCTCTCTTTCACCTCCCCAAAAATAAAACTTGAATTTTAAGCTTTTGTTTACCCTACTGGCCCAGATCATGTAAGACTCCCATCAACTCTGATGCAGGGTTGGTTTGTAAAATGGTATTCTAAATTATAAAAAGAGTAAAATAAAACTCAGACCCCATAAAAGGAAGTATTTGACAATAGCTCTAATTTATCCACAAAAGTTAGAATTCATGCTGTAAAATACTAAACTAGAGGCATTTTTCCACCCCCCAAAGGTTGTTGGACAATGAAAACTTTACATTAGAGTTGAGCATTTGGCTCTATATACTTATGCTGTAATATTGCCATAAGCTTCATGCTGGTGGGCCCTTTGCGTCCTCACAGAACTCATTGATGCAAAGTTATCATTGCAGGACTAGTGAGAGAGAGGCTTAGAAAGTCACAATCAGAATGGAAGGAATACAGAGGACATCAGAATATCACAGTGAATGTGATAATGTACATGATTGCTGCACTAGAAAGAAATAATGAGAATAATAATGAATGGTAAAGGAAAGGCCAATTCATAAAGAAATGGACTAAGAAAGGTATTCTAAATAGAGCTCTGCAAATAACTAACCGATATTCCAGTTTGCTAATACTTCTGTAAAAAAGTTTCAGGTCAATCCAAACCCAACATTTCAGAATTTTTGGCAAATAAAAAATAAAACAGTTTGGATCAAACAAAATAACGTCTTCGTCCTGAAATAAAACATTTTGTTTAGATTTGGGGCATTTTTAAAATAAAAGCAAAGGAAATTTTTTAAACGGAGTGTTAGATTTGCAAGGGGACTTGGACATCATTCACAAAACTGAAGAAGTAGTGGTGCCTTTTATACCCAATAGCCCAGTGGTTAGGGCACTCATCTGGGATGTGGGACACCTATGTTTGATACCCATTCTTGAGCAGGGACTGGAACCCAGGTGTCCCTTCCTGCAGCCCAGAGAGTCATGCTCACTCAATTTGGCCCAATGAATATTTAAATTATTAAAAAAACTGGCACAGCTTCAAGGGGGGAGAAAAACACCTCACATACCTCATAGCCTGGCACTCACCTGCAACATGGGAATCCTGCCTGTTCCACAGCAAGGATTCAAACCTGGGCCTACCACTCAGGTGAGTGCCCTAATCACTGGGCTCTGGGGTATAAGGGAACATACCTTCTTCTCCTTTGTTTTGTGAATGGTGCCTAAGTACCCTTGTGAATCTATCTTGAAAAAAAAACAAAATGTTTAATTTTAAAAATGTTGAATTGAACCGTTTTGACATCTCAAATTTCTTTTTATAGTTGTGTGGGATTTTTTTGTTTTCTCTCTCTCTCTCTCTCTCTCTCTCTCTCTCTCTCTCTCTCTGTGTGTGTGTGCCTGTGTGTATGTGTTTACTGAAACAATTCTATGAAATTGACACAGTTTGTGAAATATTTCAGTCAAACTGACTCTAAATTTTTTTGGTGAAAAGTTACAGCTGAAAACTTTTGCCCTGCTCTAACTGTAAGTTCAATTGTTTTTATACAAATTTAGCAGGGTATTTGGAGACAGAAAACAGTAGAACTGCAACCATATGTGTTCAGGCAAAAATAACTTAATTACTGTAGATTAGCCAAGACTTGGCTCGGGAATCTGAATAGGATACAAACACACCAGAGTGAAAGGTGGGCGAAGCAATGTTAGAAGAGAAACATATATCTTTAAAACAAAAGGAATTATATTCTGTATGCAGAGTGGCTTACCACAACAGAAGTACCGGTAGTTTGGATGGAAGTGAACGACAGAAACTACATTACAAATTATATTATAAAGAAATGTATACAAACGACCAAAGCAGTGCAAAAAAGACAGGTCAGGAAGTGTTTAGATGCATAAGAGGCTTGTAAAAAGGCAGATCATTAATCATACAGACTTCAATTATCCTGACATAGACTAGAATAAGAATCATGAAATGACTATGGAAGGTTATTTCTGGAGGCAAAATAGAGCTATTTCCTTCTAAATTTGCTGAGCAGTCAAGAAGGCCAGCGATGACTTCGGATCTATCCCCAAGAAAATAAAATATACATAATAAAGGAGTTAAAAGTTGGTGAATATTTAATTCTTGTGATTATAGAGTAATAGCATCAAATTTTAGGCACTCAAGAGACTATTGATAAAATAGTAGCACAAAAAATATTGGACTTTAAAATGGCAGACTACGAAGGAATACAAAATATACTGAAAAATATGAGCAGAATATTATAGGGGGAACTTGCTAAAATTACATTGCAAAAGTGAAAAAGGATGAAGAGTACTTTATAGTGCAGTGAAAATATTGGAACAGATAATACTGGATCAGAACCTCAGCTGGTGTAAATCGGTGTAGCTCCATCCACTTCAATGGAACTACACTGATTTACAGCATCTGAAGATCTGTCGATGTGTTTAGCTGAGATTAACAGAAGATTTAGACAAAGAGAGCACACTGAAAAGTCAAATATGTTGCTGTTGGAGGATCATATTCAAAAAGAAAGCAATGCAAGTAAGAAATTAGTATGGCTAAAGTGAAAAAAGGCTACATGTGTATAGCAGTTTGATTAACAGAAAAAGCTTTTATTTTTAGGCATATACAAAACAGTTTTTTCTGTGCTTGTGATTCCTGCTGCTTCTATATGTACTTCACCATTGGTTAAAAGCCACTGATGATACCCAATCTACATGTAGAAAATGTAAAGTAGCATTGCCATGTACAGTACATACTGCTGGAAAGGCTGCTATTAGTTTTCAATATTCAATGTGCCTTTGCCAGCTAAAAACAACGAGCGGGTTGAAAATAGTCTGTCTTGCAGTTCACAAAACATCAACATTAGGCGGTCTTTAAGCTATTTAAAAAAAATTCATGGACTTTGAAAGCCATTTCTTGCAGATCATGCTGTTTTTTCCTCCAAACACACTGAAATTATTTTCTAAAGGTTGACAAGTTCAAAAATTCGATCTCCAAAATCACAGTTTTAATGCTTCTGTAACACCTTGTAGAGATGCTAGAGAAAGACTTCTGTATGAGAACAAACCAAAAATGGCTTAACATACTGCCATATATAAAACAGAGAATGTACCCTGCCACCATATTGTAGAGTTTTGAGGTCCCCTGAGAACTTGAGTAGAAATATAGATGGTCACGAATTTGTGCTTTCTTTGGAAGGTTATAATTGCTTTTGAGACAATGTCATTCAGAACAAACAAAAGAATGCCAGTTTTGAAGGGGTAAAGATTCAAAGAAAACTGAAGAACTTGGAATCATTTACACTGGAAAAAAATAATAGACTTTATCGTAAGCTAAATTAAAAAGTTGTAAGACTGATTGAAACTCAAATCTGTCTTCACATTTGTGAACATCAAAGGACGCAAAAGGCTATGATCCAAAATATGATGGCAACCAAATACAGAAAGAAGTTAGAAAAAAAATATTTAATGTTATAGGTACCATATAAGTGCCTATCATGATGATATCTGCATTTTTATAGAAAAAATCTTCAGGCATAGAGCAAAATTGTATAAAGGGGAAGTACGGACAAAGTTTAGAATTATTAGTTGGTCTGCTTTTTACATATAAACACTTAGCATCCCTAGATACAGGTTTACATGTTGAATAGCATTTTCCTCTCTTTGAGGAAATAAAATTACACCAGTAGGTGAAAAACCTAAAAGGAAATCAGACAGATTGCAGTGCTTCAGAATACTGTCTGTTGTAGAAAGAAAAAGTATACATCATATTTATTATCATCATAGACTTAACAGAAATCGTAACTGCTGGCCTTAGAAAAAATAAAGTAACAACAATTGTCTTTGTGGCATTGCTCCTCATAAATTGCTCTGGGACTGAATTACTAGAGAGAAGGAGAAATGATATACAACACATAAACCTCTGCAATGTGATACCAAGCAAGTATACCATTCCTTAGTTCTTCAACCAAGCAGGATATTAACCTGAATTTTTTCAATGTAAATGAGGAACATACATCCCAGGTTGAAAAAGAGACTGGGAATCCCAAGTATTCAAAATTTAGAGTTACAGGGCATATTGACATATTGGCTTGTACTCTCTTTTTAAATTATTTTTGGGAAATGGTAAAAAACACACAAGCAGTTTTCAAAGTGTCATATGCATTAAATGTATTATCTATATTACATATTTGTTACTATAATCAGTCTGAACAAAAAATATGTATCATTGTCCTAATCTAGAATGTCATTTGACTATGGAGAGCAAAAGGAAGACAATGGTGGGAACAGATATTGTCTTTGCTGTGAAGTTGCTTCCAGGCATTCTATGGACAGAGAAAAATTGGGTGGGAACAAGCTTAAATGTTAGGTGGAATTTGGGATGTTGTGGGTCCCCCGCAACACACAAAGGTAGCTTGGAGATTTAGAATAACTAATCAACATTTTCAAAAATAAAATTAGGCTCCTAAAATCTCTCTCTAGAAGCCTTCATAAATTGAGATGAATGCTTATTCTGTACTCTGAATCAATGGGAAATGCTGTGTGCCCAGCCTTCTGCAGATTTGATCACATCTAAAGACTTTTATTTTTGAAAATACAGACTCTAGAGCTTGAAACAGTCTATTATGTCAACAAGTCCATCTCCCTGCCATCACAGAATTGTTCAATGCAATCCTAAGACCTGTTTTGTTTTGTATGTGAAGATGAAGTGTTACACTTCGTATGTCAAGGGCATACATGAGCAATAATAAATTACTATGTCTATGTTTTAAAGCCCTGACATTCTTTGTTAATACTGTAATAGATATGCTCAGCTGATGCTTTTAGAATGGAAGGATTTGCAATATTTTTAGTGCTCCTAGCCACCTCATAGCGGGTGGACAATGGCACTGCACTGTTCGCTCCTCACATACTCCCATGAACTGCCTTTGATCATTATCATATCATGAAAACCAGTGGGTTTTCGTCCAATATGATAATGATCAAAGGCAGTTCATGGGAGTATGTGAGGAGCGAACAGTGCAGTGCCATTGTCCACCCGCTATGAGATGGCTAGGAGCACTAAAAGTATTGCAAATACTTATCTTCCTACTGTATCTTATCTTATACTTATCTTCCTACTGTATTTTCCACTGCATGCATCCGATGAAGTGGGTTTTAGCCCATGAAAGCTTATGCCCAAATAAATTTGTTAGTCTCTAAGATGCCACAAGGACTCCTCGTTCTTTTTGCTGATACAGACTGACGCGGCTACCACTCTGAAACCTATCATATTGGAGTGAGCTTTTGTTAAAAAGTATCATTTAAAATTACCTGAAGCATCTTTACTTTTGATTCACACTTTTCTAATGTATGTTGGACTTAAGACATGAAACACGACAGCATTTTCTCATACCCTGACTCCCTTTTTATCTTCTGTGCTCAGTCTGGGGGCATCAGTTTTCACTCTCCTCAATGAGAGTATCCCATTTTCATGATGTTCCCACAGCTTTTTCCAGCCCTGGGACAAACATATCATTTTACCACTCCTTGCAGGTTTTGTATTGGACTTAGTCTATTGGGCCCAAATGATAGGGGCTCTGCAGAGGTAATGTCAAAAACACAAAGAACAGTACAACCAGCTAGAGGGAAAGTATATTTTGATTTTTTGGCTTTAATTTCAATCTTACTTTTTCATGCCTCAAACCAAATTTACAGCTAGAGTTTGTTAAATGTTTTCACTTTTTCAAAATTAGATATTTTGAAGCCATCTGCACTACTATATGTACTGTACATGATTACACTTAAAAATCTTAGACATTTGGAATTAGAAAAAAGTTAATTTCTTAACAAAATGTCAAGTGGTATTTATTCAAACTCTATATCTTTCACAATCATTGTTTTAATATTAGTACTCAATGTTTTAATATTAGAGTTGATAAATTCTAAGAATATTACACCACATCAATGAAGAGCATTCAGAAGTTATAATCCAAAGAGTTTCAGGAATGGTTTTTTAAACTCAATACTTTTTAATCCAGTCCACACCAAATGGTCAAACTTGGTTAGGAAACAGTTCAGAGAGAATTGAGTTTGATCTGGTTTCTCTACACTTTTGTGTATGACCTCTTCTCTTACAGCTATCCTTATCCCTAACCCTACTCACAAGCAGCCCTGAGTTATCATATTTAACCTACATTGATTTGCTAAAGAAGCAATCATGATTCAAGCCTAGTGGAATAGCTACACCCAGGCTGATTTATTAATATCTATTCTAATTAATAAGAAACCAGGCCCATATACTGTTAAAAAGCCTAGAGGCAGAGTTTTAAGCATGATTGTGTCTGAAAGTCATTTTCTCTCAAGTATACACAAGGTAGAATGTGGTATTAAGATTTTTTTCCAAAAACTGCATTCTAAGCTTTGGTCAGGATTCTGACCCTGCCTGGCTATGAATAAAATAGATGCACAGTGGACAACCTCACTATGCTGCACAACTCATACATAAAGAGCAAACTTCACAATTGTACAATTCTTTTGTAAATTTGTTTTATAAATGTATGTCTTATATTTGTCTTACCTTTGTTATTGTCTCTTTTAGACTAGGGAACAGTCCAAGGTTTCATATTTATATTACTTTCAGATAGCAAGTCATGAAAATGAAGTTGCTCTCTCATTGACATATTAAGCAGCCACATAACTGTAATAAGAAAGCGTTCTAATAATTTGCAACAAATTGGCAACAAAAATAATTGGCAACAAAAGTGACATATCGTACATAACAATGTATATAAAAGAAAGCACTTTTAAATTTGACTGCTGATTATTTACATGAATTAAAGGGAAAGACCTATGTATTAAATTATTAACCTTCTTAAAATATAAATTAGTTGTAGTTAACTCTTACCACATCACGCAGCAACTAGGTAATTATCCATTTAACAATCATTGTTTCAAAAAGAGAAAACTCCCTGAATATTTGGAGTTCATGATCGTCTCAATTAGGAAGTGCTCTATCCAGGCTGCATACCATCAATGTCTCAGGCCAATAGTAAGCTGGAATTATCTTACACAAAAATTGTGTAATACATACTGTACCTCTACTGTCTAGGAGTTTGTTAGATCTCACAATTCAATTGGGATAGGTCTGATCAGTGCACGAATGGGAAGCCTTCCAAGAAAACCCAGGGGCACCAGGAAGTAACCTTAGCCCTACATCTTACACCCAAGCCAGTGAGAAATGTGTGTGCATATCTTAAAGTGGAATTGGGGCATCTTGTATATTAACATATCCATCTACCAACATACCTAATGATTCAAAATACTCCATGGGTCAAAATACTGAAGTAATGGAATCTTTTCCATTAACTTCATTAGGACTAGAGCTTTACCCTATCTCTCCATAGCATGAGCTATTACATTATTCTGCCAATATCTGAAATGTTGATACTTTACACTGAAGTTAGTGCTTGTGAAAGGTGTTAGCTTGTTGGTAGCAGAGACTGAGGTCCTCCCCCTAATCAGACAGTAGCTCACACTGACATGCCAATATGCATCAGTCTTGACCAGGAAGGAATGCTTCTAGGAAGAAGAAATTAGTTCAGTTTTCATACCTGTTCAGTCTTTATCCTTTACAGACAGACTGCCAGATGGGCCTAAATTAAGAACTCAGACCAAAACACTGCAACAACTTTCTAAGGAAAGGGAATTTAGAATCAGAACCCAGACATAGATCTAAATTTCCTGGATAGGATAAACCAAAATCCTTAATATCAATACTAAATTGAAATCTGGATCCAGATGAGAATTTTGCATTTTAGGCTACGTTTAAATTGTGATACTTATCTACGAAACTCAAGACTGAATTCACCAGATCATTTCAAATCATTGAACATTTGTCAAACAATAAAGACGTAAGCACCTGAGTACCTTTGTGGACCTGGACCAAAGTCCCAGTTTCAGGCTCCGCTGTCATATGCAAAACCCACTTGGCTGATACCTAACCCTGTAGGCACCTAAACTTACTTGGTGACAAAGTTTCTGCAGTAAAAGCTCCCTAGGCACCTAAAGTTTCTACCTATGGACACGCACATTGCTGCCCCACCTCTAAGCTCAGAGGCCACTATTGGCTCACATCCCAGTCAAAATCTTTCAGGTGGAGGAGCGGTGGCACCTTTATAACTTTTAGCTCAGTGGTCAGAAGAGTTGTTGGGGAGGTGGAAGACCCAGATTCAGTTCCTCTCTCCCTGAGGGAGAGAAAGGATATGAACAATAGAGTGTGCTAAGCGCTGAGCTGTGAAATACTCTGATACAGGGCTCCCTCAGTCTCTCCTGCTGAAGCTGTTCCACTGGAGATAACTAATTAAAGAGTCATTGGAGCAGGGGAACTGGACCCTGGGTCTTCATCCACTCAGGCCCTAACCACCAGGCTACAGAGTCATTCTCACACTCTCTCTTTCCCAGTGACTCCAATTATTTATCCATAGTGGAACAGTTTCAGAATCACATCAGAATATCCTACAGATCTGTGGTTAAAGCACTCTTCTGACAGGGCAAATCCTTTCTCCCCCTCAAGCAGAGAGGGGAATCAAACCTATGTCTCACACATCCCAGGTGAGGGTTCTAACCATTGGGCTAAAAGTTATGAAGTGGGCACCTTCCCCTCCTGCTTTGTGCTGAGTGAGACAGGCACCAACTCATTCTAAACAAACAAACAAAAACAAACAAAACCACCACATAAGTGCTTAATCCACCTGACTCCAGGAGAGGGGTACTCAGCTGTGGACTGTAAGCAGATAGGTGCCTATCTTCACGCGAGGGGAAGGGCTTAGGACAGACCTCTCTTATCATAGACTTATAGGACTGGAAGGGACCTCGAGAGATCATCTAGTCCAGTCCCCTTATCAGCATCTCCCTTTGGCTAGTTTAGCAGCTCCCCACCTAACTGCTTACTTTTGGGGATTGCATTCTAAGGCGCCTATCTCTCCTCATTCATTGTATGGGGAACCTAGGAGAGTAACTCAGGCTTTGTTAATCACAGTTTTGTTCCAGTGATTTTCTAGGTGGCCAGTTGTTACGCATCACAATGTCTAAGTTGCTTTATGAATCAGGGCCCATGTTACTAGTAACACGGACTGGATTTTAACCTGTTACCTGCTGAAAAGCTATATATTCTATTATCAACCCCCAGAGTCCACCAGGGCCTCTCCCATTCTCAGCTATGATGGATAGCAGGCAGACATCCCACTGGTGTTACCGCACACAGGATTCTGGTAAAACCAAAGACCTCTCTAAACATAGTGATGGCATATCTATTTCCCATTCAGGCTGTAAAATTCATCAAACATTGATCCCATTTATGAAAAACAAAATAAATTAAGGTTGACACAATTTAAAGAAATTTTCTTGTACCCGGAAAGAAGCATTATACATAAAGGGTGGCATTTTTGCTGTTAATGTTAACATTTTAAAAGTAATGACTTGAAGCAGGTAAATGTTTCATATAAACAAGTAATTTTGTTTGTGCGTGCATGTGTGTGTGTGTACATACACACACTTACTCACTCCATATGTGAAGATGATAGCCAAGCGACAAATTGCAGAACCACATGATGCATGAATGTATTATGCTCTGTTGATCTTTACTCTCTGTTCCTTAACCAATCTCTCACTCAGTGCTTATTCTAAGATTCGGAACCCATGAGCAGCTTCTAATGCCCACCAATATTAAAAATATGAAATCAACCTTTCCCAGAATTGTCCCCATACTTCTCTTCCCTAAAATTATATCTGCTTGTAGCTCCAGGCTAGGCAATATTTAGTACTGGCTCGGGGCTCCCGACACCAAGGTGGAGAAGTTGGCTGATGCAGGAGCAACCTCTACCATGTTTACTTCAAAGGATAGTGCCCCTCCACAAAGAGAATTCTCCACGGGCCATTTATGGTCAGAATCCAACACTTTTATGCTTTGAAGTCCTATCTTCACTTTAAGTTAACTCAGGTGTTGCCCTTAACTGGCATTCTATCCACACACAAAATCCATCACTTGAGTAGTCTGGTGCGAATAGGGTAGAGTCTAAAATCTGAGTGAGCATAACTGGTCAGCTGCTTACATGACCACTTTATAGGGCGGATGCAGTCTGGTGGCTCTACTCCTAGTGGCACAAGAGAGGAAAGATTGGATGGGAGACTGGGGTGCAGTAGTTGTGTTTTACTTTTAAACATTTTCAGACAAACAATATTTATCAACTTTACCTTGTGAAGTGACAATCCCTACTTTAGTAGGGATGTATCCCCTGAAGAAATGTTGCTTTTCCTCTGTTGAACATTTTTCATGCTTAAGGGATCTTTGAAAAATTTTTAGTCCACTTATGTGCATATTTTCCATTATTCTGCTTATCACTGTGCTGACCTCCATTGCAACTGCTGGAAGAAATATTACCAACAGAAGCAAAGACTATTAAAACTGCATGGTGCACACAAACCACATACATTACATGACCAATGCAGGAAACATGGCAGGGCTGGCAGCCTGAATATTATGAGACTGACATCTCCAAGGTCCTCTATGCTTCTAGTTTATTTGGACACGATTGTGTAATGTAAAGACACATTGTTTAGGCACTGGACTGGGACTCAGGAGATATGGGTTCAATTCTTGGCTTCACCATAGATTTTGTGTGTAACATTGGGCAACTCACAATCTCTATGCACACTTTAGGGAAAACGGAGTTTGGCAAAACAATTTTTTTTCATGAAAAGTGTCTTTAGGTAGAGAATTTTCATTTCTCATCAAAACCTGAATGCTCAAAAACTGAAAAATTTCAGCCAAAAACCCAATCAAAAACAAAACAAAACAAAACTCATCCAGAAATGCTCTCATGGTGCCATAGGGGAGTTGTAGTTTAGTTGTCTCATGTCCCCATTCAGCTGTGTGGGCCAGCTTCCCAGGATGGATTACATCTTCCATGATGCACCAGAAACAGGGATTCCCATGATACACCTCCACACCTCTCCAGCAAGAGAGACTATCTCCCATGATATGTAGTCTCACCAGGGAGCCTGGAATATACAGGAGAATGGAAACTTGAGGCATCATGGAACCATTTACAAATCAAAAAAATTTGGTTGCCAACTGAAACGCTTTGGGTTTTGGCTGAAATATTTCAGTTCTCAAATTTCCATGGGAAGAGGGGAAGAATAAAATTTTCTGTGGGACACCCAACCCAGTACATACCCATGCTCTCTCTCTCTCTCTCTCACACACACACTTTTTGACCACCTGTAATACTACTCCCTCTTTTTCCCCACCCTGTGTCTTCTTTGTTGCATGGAACTTGGTGGGAGAAGGACAGCTTGCAGGAGGAAATAGATTTTGGAAGAGGCATCAGGAAGCTAGTCTGTATGCGGCTAGAATGCTAACTGCAGTTGCAGCATATTTGTATATAAATCTCTTAATAAAAAGCCAGGTCAGTTTTAGAACATGAAGTCCTCGCAATGGTATTATCCAGCACATGGTACATACACATTCTTGTTTTATATATGGTTCAGTTTTGCAAGGTGCTGACCACTCTGGCCCTGACCCAGCAAAGCACTTAAATATGTGCTTAAGTTTAAACATGAAAGTCCCAGTTCAGTGAAACTACTCATGTGCTTAAGTGCTTTGCTGTATCAGGGCCAGAGAGCTCAGCAGCACTCTGGCTGAGAGAGGCCTTAGAGTGTAAGTTCTTCAGGTAAAGGATTGTGTCTTACTATGTGTTTGTACAGCATCTAACACAATATGGCTGCAATCTTATTTGGGGCCAATAAGGTGCTATCATAATACTACCATCAGAGATGGGTGGAAAAATCAGAAGAAACAGTGTTTTGATGGAATTTGCCAATTTGACAAAAGAGAAACATTCTGTGAAGACGGTTCAGTTTCACCAAAGTATTAACAGAGCTCAGGCAGGTTTCCATGAGTAGATTTCCTGCCAGCTCTCCCACCGAGCTCCTCAGCAGCTTGTCTGTCAGTCAGTTTGGGAGCTTAGACTTCTAGGCACTGTAGTCCTAGAGCAGCATGATAGGCAGAATGTCCCAGGAGACCCCATGGCTTCTGGGGTCCACTGTCCTGGGAAGTTCTGGAGCAGTTTTGGTTTGCACTCATCTCTGAACATAAGCACTATTTGTCTACTAGTCTTGAAAATGCCAGTATCTCAAGAATAAACAGTCAAAAATCTCTCTCAATGCCATTATTAATAATTTCTGTTCATTAAAAAAATACCCAGATTTTTTTTTTTTAAAGTGATTGATGGTTACTATTTTAATGCACTGCATCATGAGTGAATTTGGGCATGATGGCCAAGTTAAAAAAAGGTATTTTGAAATTGTCATTCAGCATGTCTCCTGTCCCAGCACTCTGTATATATTGCACATCACCCGTTAAGGGTAAGAGTTGTTACAACTACTCCTTGATTCTGAAACATGATGTTTCATTATGTAGGATGCATGCTGAATATAAGAACAGAGGAAGGGTCAAGAAACACAGCAAGCTGCAAGTAATCACACATTTCTCAAACATTTTCTAAGTAGCCTGAATGATGCTGACTTGAAAAGAAAATTACAAACCACAAAATTATCTGGTACTTTTCTTTCTAACTGGGAAACACATTAAGGACAATTTAAAAAAAAATAGTTTGTGTTTCTAAAACTGAAAATACGTTAAAAGAACATTAAGATTGCAAAATCAAGCACTCAAAAGTTAGGAAATGCCAGAATTAAGGTTGCCTGTGAGACTTTGGCATAATCCATACGCACAAGGGGGCTGAATTAAAGTATTTAATCATAGGATTCTATACTATTTTCTCCACAGGATCTCTACCTAATTGAATACACAAGATGAACCTGCTCTGGGGGTGAATCAGGGTTGTGTAGTAAAGGAGGCTGTTGTCTGGGGAACCCTTGAAACATTTGTTGCACAAGTTGGAAGGTGTGCAGTAAATGAGGCAAGCGACTGTAGGCAAAGAAAGGGTGGTCACAGTCCTATAGGAGTAACTCTAAACACTCTTTTATCAATTACCATATCGCTAGACACATTTGTTCTCATCCAGAAGTCATCCATTGCTGAAAGAATTCTATCAACAGGTGCACCAGTGCTCAGTAATGAGAACACAAATTCAGTGGAGAATCTTTTTTGTTTAGCTCTGTTTGAAGCATTATTATTTTCTATTTAAGTTATTCACAACCTCCACACATCATTCATTAAATGATCTCTGTGCTTCTTACCAGACTTGCAGCTTCAGATCAATCACATGCAGGCACAGTGCCTGGCATCAAGTTTATTTATCAGACATTTTTCATCAATTATTTTCACTTCAGATTGTCCAATCTTGTTACTAATTCCACAGTTTTCAGTTTTAGCCATGATGGAATATATATCAACAAGGCATAAACTAGAGCATGACTGACTGACATCAAAGCAAAAGTCCCATAGTTCAAGCTATTTAAAGGTGTTCCTTAAAATGAAATCAGATCTCTAGTATAGTTTTTATTTTATACAAAAATGGGCCAATGAAACTATGTTTTGGAGTTTAGTTTTAGTTTTCCTTAAATATCAGTCATCCAGTTTTGGTTTTAGATTCAAAGCATGGAGGAAGTCATAAAAGGCCCTGAATCTTCGTAGGTAGATACTATAAGGGCATCAAACCTCAAAATACAGCTTTAGACATGAGAATGTGCTTTTAAAAGGGTACACGATGAAAAGATTGTGGGCTATTCAGAGTAGGCAATGTGATTTAATCCATGTTTGTATAAATCCATCTCTGTGTAAATGCATCATGTGTCCATAGCTCTCCCCCCACCATCAATTTAAAAAAATTAAAGCTACCCTCTTAGGCAGAAGACCTAAGGGAGGGCAAACGTGGAAAAACTGCCTGCATTTCTATGGGGATGGCTTGAATTTAAAGCTGAGCAGAAAGTTATTTTTTCTCTGGGAAAATTTCAACTTCTCAGCTTAAAGCAGAAAACCAAAAAAATTGAAAAGCTGCCGCAATGCCTCATGGGAGTTGTTGTTTGGGTGCCTTGTTTCCCATTCTCTTCTATTAATCGGGGTTCCTGGATGCACATCATCTCCCATGATCCACCAAGTATTTCCCCTCATGCTCAACTGCCATGGTGCATCATGGGAGATGCAGGATGTCTGGAGAATCCAGCTCATAGAAGGAATGGAAGCATGAACCACCCAAACTACAATTCCCAGGAGGTATGATGGTGGCCTTTCTGAATAATTTTTTCAGGTTTTCAGTTCAATTTTTATTTTTGTGTATTTAGTTTGTCTGATGAAAAAAAAAACAGTATTTTTCATGGAAAGCAGACACTTTTTTTGTGTAACATCATTTGGTCAAACAATTTTCTGTTGAAAAATAGTTTAAATGGAAAACATTTGACCCGCCCTAGCCAAATTCCTCCTGGAGTGCAAGGAGCCTTGCTGGCAATAGGTAGCATGATCTATGCAAGCTTTAATGAATATAATCCATTAGATTTCCACACAGAAAATAATAGTATTGTAAAGACTTCTTAAAGGTCATGAAACATTGGACTTCAGGAATCATATCCTCAGCCTCTAATAGGGCAACTGTAGGGGAATTACCATAAGGGGTAGACCCAGTAACCCATGGAGCCCTTGGTGTAGAGTACTTGTTGAGGGTGGCAGGGGAAGAGGCCAAAGTGCTGCATTACTCCAACAACTCTGGCATGAAATGGTCTCTAGGGGGCCATTACCACCTGGCATCAGCTAGAATACCCTCAAGGCTGCTGTTACGCTATGTCTACACAATAGGTGCTATAGTTATGTCACTGCAGTGTAGATACTTCCTAAAAAATCAATGGAAGGGGTTTTTCATCAATGTAGTTAATCTACTTCTCTAAGAGGCTGTAGGTAGGTGCATCTACAGTGGGGATTAGGTAGATCTAACTCTGGTGCTCCAGGGACAACATTTTTCACAGGTCAATCACATTTTTAAATGTAGACCAGGCCTAATTTATGCAATGGCCAAACTCTTTAAAAATTAAACTCTTATTTTTCATTCACATAACTGGTTTACATGATCTTAATATATTAAACTCTGCAATTGAGAATGAGAGACATCCACATTTTTCAACCTACATTGTCCTAAGAAATTCAAGACCAAGGTGTGGTCTTCTTTTTCTTTTAAAACTTTCATATATCATTGGGTAAATGAGCTGCATCAGTGGCAAAAGCCATTTATCCCATTATTACAGTTCTTATTGTATAGTTCACCATCCTCATGTATAAAGAGACACGTGGGAAATCCACATAGCGCTGGGTGGCTAGAATATTTTGATCCCAGTTGAAGTTTAGGAAACATTCTGTTTAGAAGGCCTGGCCAAACTACAAAGAAATACCCTTGCCAGTAGAGCTGGAAGACAGATTACCCAAATAAATGGAAGTTACTTGTCTCAGCTACCCCCCCCCCCCCCACACACACACACACACTTTATCTGGAAGAAAATGGCAATCAGTGGTTCTAAAAATGAAATTCTATGCATCTTGACACTCTAGAAGTCTTTATGGGAATTGGAGCAAATGCTAGCGTTATAAGAATTTATCAATACAGATGTGATCATGATTCCAATGGACCACATTGAGAACCACCCATCAGTGCTAAATTGTTTCCTACATCTATTTTTTCTCCATGTTTACACCTACTTTAAATGACTCAAACAGTCGAGTTTCCACCACTTCCCTTGGAAACTACTCTGTAATTTAATTTTTGAGAATGGCAGGGGATGCCTATTTTTAAAATGTGTTATGGAATCAAAAGCAAGGTGAAACATGAATCCATACATAAGTGGCACAGCACTATAAATTGCAGACTTTGTATCTGATACAAAGCCCATTGAAGTCAACAGTAATTTTTTCCAAGAGCTTTGGTTGAGTCTCTTTGTTACCACTTGTTCTGCATTATGGAAGTTGTGAAATCAGATATTACTTACTCTGAATTTTTTTATAATAACCAGATGATCGATTTCACTAGCTGTATTATATGACCAATTCTAAAATGCAAAATGCTTGTCAAGTCTAAATTAATGTGGCTGCTGCATTAATTCAAGACTGTCTTGTCTAAGCAAAAATCCTTTACAAAACCAATGTTGCAAACCAATTCCTTTAGAATAGGTCTGCTGTTTATACTTAATGTTTTCTATACTGCTGAGGAACTCAGAAAGGCTACACGAGGCATAGAGATGCATTAAAAAAATCATTAAGGATCAGAGTTTCCAATTACTAAGTCACACTCACTCGACAATAGGCTGATACAAATGAGGCATGGCTGGGCAGTTTTATTTTTAGAATGAGAGTTTCAGATAAACAAGAACAAGATGAAGCTCTGAAGTTATTACATATAGTTATGTCCATTCTGTCAGGCATGTGGTTTCACAGCTATAGCAGTCACTTAAATTCTAAACCATATTATGGCCCCAATTCAGGAAAGCATCCCTATTCAGGAGGGGCTAAGAATATGCCTTAATCCTACTGACGTCAATGGGACTTATGAACATGATTTAGTGCTTTCCTGAAGTGGGCACGACATGCATATTAAGTCAGATCCTCCAGTCTTTAATCAGGCAAAACTCCCATTGAAGTTGGTGAGAATTTTTACTAACAGAAGACAGCAGAATTTTGTCACTTGTGCATATAGTATAATTAAGATTAATATTTACAATAATAATAATATCATAATAAGTTAATTTTCATTTAAGGAACCCATGCCTGAAGGCCCGCGGGCAAGTTTACATAAATAAGTAACAACAAAATTGAAACAAAAACAATTTATATCAAATAAAACACCAAGGGTTATCAGGCTCCAAACACAACTCCTTCTCAGACAACAAAGCTGAAAAGGAACCAAAAAGTATTTCACACTTTTCCAATGTTTGTCTAACAGCTCAGGGGAAACATTTTCACCTACTCATTCAGGATAGCTCCCCTGGTAAGTCAACGGGACTACACACTTATGTGACTTGGAGCATAGAAGTAAAAGTACTAAAAGACAGTAAGAAAAGGATATTCATGCAGGGGCGTGGAGTGTGGGGGGGCAGGGGCCAAGGGGCCATGGCCCTTCCACTTTTTGCCACAGGCCCGCTCCCCCCCCCCCGCCCCTCCTCTTTCCCCCCCAGGCCCTGGCCAGGCTGGAAGCTGGAGCCTGGCCTGGGTAAGAGTGGCCCGGGGAGCCCAGAGAGCTCTGGGGAGCCACGAAACCTCCACCTGCTTGGGGTGGGGGACCCCCGAGAACAGCCCCCAGTCCATGTCCCCGTCTCCCAGGGCCCCCGCACAGTGCAGGTGGAGGGTCTGCAGCTTCTCACAGCTCCTCAATGGCTCTTACCATGGTCCAGCTGCAGCTCCTCGTCCCCCATGGCCCTGCTCCCAGGCCAGGCCGGAAGCAGAGCCAGGTCAGGGTAAGAGCCGCGTAGGCAGCTGTGGGGAGCCACAGACCCTCCATCCACCCTGGGCGGCAAGCTCCGGCTTGGCCGGGGGCATGGCCTCAGGGGAAAGAGGAGGGGTAGGGGCTGGGCTCTGGAGGGAGCAGGGCCTCGTGCCCCCTCCACTTTTAGGAAGAATCTATCACCCTGGTATTCATGCCATATTTCCAGCCAGCCTGGTGACACAACTACCACAATCTAGCAAGAAAATAAGATTTTTGTAAGATTTTCATCCTATTTTGTATATGTAAATAGTTTGGATAGTTGAAATGAGCACTGAATAATTATCCAAACTTTTGGATGCCAAGCAAACCAGATCTACAAAGGTTCCTTTTCATCCTAATGATCTATCTGAATCATACTTGTTAGCTTGTAATATGTGTGTTCGATGCCAACAGAAGATCTTTCTGTTAGCTCTTCGTATTAACAACTCTAACTCCTATTTGCCATGTATTAGCTCAGCTTAGTCTCTATTGGTTCTTTGTTTCCAGATCTTGTTTGGTACCTTCAAAAATGGGACGAGAGGGTAAGAAAATAAATATGTTAGAGATGAATAACCACATTGTTCATAAATCTGTTTTTTAATTACAAATGAGCTCAATATACTAATGCATTTTACTTTAATTACATTTTTTGATGACCTTCTCAGAGCTCAGAGCTATTTCTCTTTATTTAATGACATGTGTGTGTTTTGGGAGTATCTGTTGCTAAGTGATTTCTAGTAAGCTAATGAAGCAAACTAATGAAGTGTTAAGTAATACTTTACAGTGTTTTTGTGGAATGATATTGCTGGACCAACAAGATACCTGTTTTGAGTTTGCAACATCTTCAAAGCGTGAATATTTTATAAAGAGTATATTTGTCCAACCTTCTAAAAGAGCCAACAAAACCCATTTTATTTATTCAGATCCAACTTTTTAATTACACAATATATTACAGCATGACAGTATAGTGATACATGGATGAAGTATAGATGACATTTCTTCTGTTAAATAGTGCTGAACATGATTAACATATAAGGTAATGCAGGTTCACATCATTCTGCCCCACATTACTAATACTTTTCTTGACTGGCTAAGATACTGTCAGTTTTTCATCAAACCATTTTCAAAAAAAGGTTGAAAACAAGCCAATCCATAAAAAAATATATTACCTGCCAGTGATAATCTCCAAACACTATCTGGCATTAGTATTGTCCCTTACCACCATCTAGCAGAGAAGCTGTGAGTGCACCTCCAATTGATATGTGGACTAGGTGTATTCAGGTTGCAGAGGTGGAACTTCTCCCTTTTGGGGACAGAGCCTCAGCTGATGCAAATTTTCATAGCATAGAGCTATGACACCAGCTCAGGTTCTGCCCTTTGATTTTGATACAGCTACATTGTATTTCTGTATGTATGCATACATGTGTAAAGGAGTTTCATAAATGTAAATAAGACTGCTAAGCTCCACTTGCTAACACATTTCAAAATATTAAGTAGGTTTCTTTAGAGCCGTCAAAGTAGTACACAGCAAAAGCATGTAGTAATCTAAAACAAAACCATTTTAAAGAGTTTTTTTAATATAGCCCTACCCCATTCCATTAACAGAATCTGACTCTTGTCAAATTAATTCTTTCCTCTCTCTAAAAATGCATTTGAAAAAAACTGTGGGATCTACAGGAGGGGAAGAAAGCCGACTTCTTCCAAACTTTAAAAGTATATTAATATTGGATTTTCACTAAACTGTCCAAAATAAAAAAATCCATAATTTCTGTTAGAAGTCAAAACGGTGTAGGAAATACATAAAGGGAAAAAATGTTTTGTGCTTCTAAATTCAGTGGGACTATTCACATGATTAAAGTTATTCTGTGAATACATGTTTACAGGAGTAGGCTCTTAACATGTAGCAGCTTAGACAACCTTAGAATAGAGTTTGTTTGTTGAAGACTTCAGGAAAACATATTGGAACTACTTTAGGATATAGGATATTATCTTTCAGCTGGGAGGGTAGATGGATTAATAAGGGAATTATAAAGCTTCTGGCTACTTTCAAGCCATATTATAGTGAAAGAATGAATAAGTAGGGGCCTAGTGTAACCGCTGGAGGACTGAATCTTGAGAGGGCTAGCAAGAATAAAGGAATTGATATTTCACCCAAGAGGGCCAAAGCTGAGAAAAATAGCTTTTTGAGCTTTGTGATCTGAGTAGAAGTGGTCCTCTTTTAAGTCACAGCCAGTTTTAGCAGAAGAGTGATGGGCTTTTGATATCTATGGTCAGTCTGGCTGCAGTTAAGGATGGCAGAGTAGGTCAAAGAAAGTAACAATCAAAGCAATATTTTAGAAGAACCCCAACCAAATGTTAGATGTTCAAGAAAGTTTTTGTACTTATTGTGGTACTCTGTCCCCTCTAATGGTTGCTAGACCAGCTGCAAATTGATGAGCTTGCTACAGGGTTGGTTACTAGCAACATGCCTTTCAGATCAGGCAGTAGCAGCTCATGTATTAAAATCAAGAGGTCTTAGATTTGATCCCTGCTACTAACAACCTATCCAGCAGCATAGATATTGCATTGTGTTAGCTTTTCCTCAAAGAATGTTTTTCATTTTCACATATTTATGCACTTCCAGGATCTCGTTGATGTCTGAAGTGGAGGTAACAAAATACCATGGGAGAAGCTGGTTCTGGAGTATTTCCAACAAAATAGGCAGCACAAAATTCCAGAAGGCTCATGAAGAAAACCTTTTCTCATGAGATTTCCATCACTGGTTACAGCCTCAAGTGGTTCAGATAACTTGGGTAAGCCCATGGGCACAAGATTAGACATGATGTTGCAGCTGCTTTTATCAGGTCTGAATCTGACACCAAATCAAGCTGCACCTCAAAGGTTTGAATCTTGCCCTTTTCTATGATGACTAAGTGACTTGTCCTACAATCACAATTTATATCATGCTCACCACAGATTTCTGAGTGCCCAGATCCTTGGTTCTTACAGAAGCATTACTTGTATAGCCATAGTGGAACATAAAACAAAAATACTACCTGGTAGTGCTTCTACTTACTCCAGAAATTTTCTGATTTTGACCAAAGGTATCCAACTAAATTTATAGAATGATTTTTGATTATCTAATGTGTAAGTAGTCTAACAAAATAAATTGATTATAGATGTTGACAAACCTAAGAAAAAATATTGTTTGGGACATCTCCTAAGTTAGAAAACATATGATTCACTGTAACTCTTCTTTTCCTAGTGATTCAGCTATAAATCTTCTTTTCTCACTTAATAAAATGCCCCCATTGATCCTCATAGTCCAAAACTATGTTTGTGTAATACATTATTTAAGCGATGTCAGACTTGTGATATAGTGTGCTTGGGGCGTCACAGCAGTATTATTTTATCTTGCACTCCTACAACAAAATGCTCAAAGGATTCCAAGGACATATTAGTTTCTTTCTACGTTGTACTACATAACCTACTTAGTTGTAAGCCAATAAACTACTAAAAAATTAAAAGGTGGCTGTCTGTTTTTGCGTTGTACCTCATAATTACCCATCGTAGGAAGGTGTTTGTTTTTTTAAAGAAAAGGAATTCTTAATCTTGAAAAACACTGTTAATTCATTTTATAAAATGTCAGTGGGGAGGTGCCCTTGAATAGAACCTACCATTTCAGTGTAAGTAGGTGGTACCTCTACTGAAACATTCCTAATTGTCCACATACATGTTACCTGCAATGTGCTTTGATAGCTCAAAGAATAATTCACAGCACCACCATAATTAGCAAAATGAGTTAATTCCAATCCCTAGTCCATGTTTTATTTTAAACACTTCCTGGGTTCCTGTATGTAATAACACAGAGTTTGCCTTCAGTTAGGAGAGATAGTTTGCGACTTTACAGTCCACTTCCATCATAAAATGAAATCCCATAGATCTCCTACAGCAACTCATGATGTATCTTTCTGTATCCAGTTTTTGTTTCAAAGATAAATATTCAGAACAAATGTTGAGCCATTGGAGTCACATTTCTCAAAAATGAAGCCTTCTCTGCACAAAGCAAGTACTGCCCAGGGAAAGGCAGTGCAAGATTGGCAATACCATCCTATCAACATGGGTGGTCCATAGGGTTGCCAACTATCTAATCACACAAACCCAAACACCCTTGCCCCACCCCCCACCTCACCCCTTCCCCACCCCTTCTCTGAGGCCCCACCCCCACTCACTCCATCCCCCCTCCCTCCATCGCTCGCTCTCCTCCACCCTCACTCACTTTCACCAGGATTAGGGTTACCATCCGTCCGTATTTCCCCGGACATGTCCGGCTTTTGCGTCTTTAAATAGCTGTCCAGGAGGAATTGGTAACAAGGTTAAAAGGTCTGGGATTTTTTCCCCTCCCCTCCCTCCTTCCCTTCCATGCAGAGTGCGGCGTGGCTGATTGGGCGGCTGGGCCTGATTGAGCCACTCCCATTGGCCTCCAGCGGCCAGAGCCCCTCCCCTGCTCCCCCCCTGCTGCCTGCAGTCCAGTGTAATGACACAAACAGCCCCACCGGCAGCGTGTTTTGCCTACACGTGGAGCCAGCATCTGACCGGCATGGGCATGGTAAGGGGAGTCCCGGGGGGCAGTCAGGGAGCAGGGGGAGGGTTGGATGGGTCCCCGGCCTCCACCTGCCACCCCCCTCCGCGCGTCCCCCCCCCCCCCGGGGGTCCCCCTCCCCACCTCTCCTGTGTCTGCTTGTGCTGCCAGATTAGCACATTCCTACGCCAGCAGCAACTGCTGTCTGCTGCCCCAGGGTCCTAGTGCCTCCCATCCACTAATGGCAAGGCAGGCTGCCCCTACCCTGCCCTTCCACCCTACCCTGAGCCTCTCCAATGCCCCAAACCCCTCAGCCCCAGCCCTCATCCCCGCACACCCTAATCCTCTGCCCCAGTCCTGAGCCCCCTCCTGCATCATGAACCCCTCATCCTCAGACCCACAGCCCTCACCCCTGCACCCCCTCCTATCCCCAAACTCCCTCCCAAACCCCCTCCCCCTTCCCACACACCCCCTCCTGCCCTCAAACGCCCTCCCAAAGCCTGCACCCCCTCCCTTTGCACCGCCTCCCACCCCCAAACTCCATCCCAGAGCCTGCACCTCTCACCCCCCCCCTGCACACCCACCCCCTGCCCTAGCCTGGAGCCTGCACCCAGCACCCAAACTTTATCCCAGAGCCTGCACCCTGCACCCCTCCTGCACCCTAATCCCCAGCCCAGGACCTGCACCCCAGACCTCCTCCCCCCACCCAACCCCCCTCCTAGAGCCTTAGGCAGGTGGGGAGGGGCAGGTTATGGGTACCACCAAAATTTCTACAAACCTGCCACCCATGCAAGTGGATAAGGATCGGGGCAGTCAGGGGACAGGTAGGGTCCTAGGGGGGAGTTAGGGTGGGGGGTTCTCAGGAGGGGGCAGTCAGGGGACAAGAAGCAGGGGGGGTTGGGGGTTCTGAGGGAGGCAGTCAGGGGGTGGGAAGTGGGAGGGAGTGGATGGGGGCGTGGCGGGGGTGGGGATAGGGCGGGGCTCCCCCCCAGTGTCCTCTTTTTTGATTGTGGAAATATAGTAACCCTAACCAGGATAGGGCAGAAGGTTGGGGTGTAGGAGGGGGTGCAGGCTCTGGGATGGGGCCAAGGGCTTTGGAGTGTGGGAGGGGGCTCTGGGCTGAGCCTGGGGCAGGAGGTTAGGGTGCAGGAGGGGGTATGGGCTCTGGGAGGGAGTTTGGGTGTGGCAGGGGGTTCAGGGCTGGGGCAGGAGTTTGGGGTGCAGGATGGGGTTCAGGTGCAGACTCTAGGAGGGGGCTCAGGGCTGGGGCAGGGTGTTGGGGTGAAGTATGCGGGCTCGGAGGGAGTTTGGGTGCAGCTCAGGGCTGGGATAGGGGGTTGGGGTGCTGGATGGAGTTGGCGTGCAGGCTTCGGCTGGGCGGCCTTATCTCGGGCAACTCCCTGCCTGCTCTGGCCCCGTGGCCATTATTGGAAACAGCCATCCCATCCCTGTGGCTCCTAGATGGGAGGCCAGGTGGCGCTGCACACAGCCCCTCCTGAAGGCACTGCCCCCACAGCTCCCATTGGCCAGTGGGAGCCTCAGAGTCTTCGCTCGGGGCAGGGGCAGTGTGTGGCGACTCCCTGCCCCTCCCCGCCTAGGGGCCACAGGGAGGGACATGCTGGCTGGTTCCCGGAGCAGTGCGGGGCCAAGGCAGGCAGGGAACCTGCCTTAGCCCCACTGCGCTGCTGGACTTTTAGCGGCCAATCTTCAGGAGCCTCCGGGAGATGGGGGGAGGGATGGGGGGGGACTTGGCAACCCCAGAGGCACAGCCTCCATCATTAGGGGAATCTGGCATGAGTGCCGGAATTTCTCCTGGTGCCCGGACCACGGCCATGCCTCCTGCTCCACCCCAGGTCCCGCTCCCACTTGGCCCTCCCCCCGGCCTCCGCTTGCTTCTGTCCTCCGCCACGGAGGTGGGCGGTGGGGGCCTTGGGAGAGGGGAGGTTGGAGGAGAGGAGCGACACAGCGGGTCGGGGGGGAAGAGGTGGTGCAGAGGCAGGAAGACGAGCCGCATGGTGGGGTCACCGGGAAAGAGCAGGAGTGGGGCCTCGGGGTGGAGCACAGGCGGGGCTGTGACGTTGCACTCCATATGATTTTATAAAAATGTGCTAATAAGTGTGAATATAATGTAACTGGAATATGCTTCATGCAAAAGGTCTCTTGTAAGGTATCATTACAAAGCTTATAATCTACTGAGTGTGGTCATCCTATTTGTAGAAATGTATCATTCTTGTATCTGAAATTAGAAATATGAAATATAACTCTGAGATCCTATTGTAATTATGCAAACTGTGGGCCATTAATGATGGTTTGGAATCTTGCTGGGTCCCATCAACTAGGAGAGTTGGTTGTAAATGGCTCTGTTTACTTGCAAGCCTTCCTGTGTGTCAGGCCAGGAAGAATGAAGGCTTGGGGTCTCACAGGACATGTGACCATGTCACCTGGTAC
Organism: Emys orbicularis; assembly: GCF_028017835.1. Taxonomy (NCBI): domain Eukaryota; kingdom Metazoa; phylum Chordata; order Testudines; family Emydidae; genus Emys; species Emys orbicularis. Next base: position 93,620,587 of record NC_088684.1, read on the forward strand.
TGGAATCCATCTTAAACCTGGTGCTTTTCCATTTAGAAGGAGGGATGGGGACCAAGAGAGATAAAAGATTCCCGCCTTGTGCCAAAGCTATATAAAAGGGTAGAACAGAACAAAGGAGGTTCCAGTCATAAGAAATCCCCTAGTTACCACCTGAGCTGGAGCTAACAAGAACTATACCAGGGAAAAGGATTGGGCCCAGACTAGGAAGGAGTCCAGTCTGTGAAAGAAACTTATTGAAACATCTCTGAGGGTGAGATTTTATCTGTAATCAGATTCTTAATGTATTAGGCTTAGACTTGCGTGTTTTGTTTTATTTTGCTTGGTAACTTACTTTGTTCTGTATGTTATTACTTGAAACCACTTAAATTCTACTTTTTATACTTAATAAAATCACTGTTACTTATTAATTAACCCAGAGTAAGTAATTAATACTTAGGGGAGCAAACAGCTGTGCATATCTCTCTATCAGTTTTATAGAGGGCGGACAATTTATGAGTTTACGCTATATAAGCTTTATACAGAGTAAAACAGATTCATTTGGGATTTAGATCCCATTGGGAGCTGGGTGTCTGGGTGCTGGAGACAGGAGCACTTCTTAAGCTGTTTTCAGTTAAGTCTGCAGCTTTGGGGTGCGTAGTTCAGACCCTGGGTCTGTGTTGGAGCAGACTGGCATGTCTGGCTCAACAAGGCAGAGTTCTGGAGGCCCAAACTGGCAGAAAAAACGGGGTCAGAGGTAGTCTCAGCACATCAGGTGACAGTCCCTGTGTCTGTCTGTGATCGAACCTGTCACAGGGGCCACAGCCCAGGCATCTGCGTTCTCAAAGGCAGTGGTCGGCAGCGGTTTGGGGAGACTTAAGCCTCCTCTGGTCTATTATACCAGCCTCCCAGGTGTATCAATAAGCTTCTCCTCTGAATTCTAGGGGAGACGGTAGTTCAGTTTTTATGTTCTATCTAGTTCATCCTTTTGCTGAGACTGACACCCAGAATGACTATTAATACCAACAGTGAGGGTGGTCTTGTGATTTGGACACTTGTCCAAAGGGAGCAGTGGAGCACTTAATTATTTCACATTCTAAACAATGATTGTGTCAGATCTACACTGACTTACATCAGTTCAATACCTGGTGCAGTATTTACACTGGGTATAAATAAATCTTGCCAAAAATGACCAAGTACAACACCAGCATCTGTGGTAACTGTATAAGTGCCCCTAGCCCCAACCCTGTAATTTTGGCAGCTCTGTTTCAGGGGGCTTTTATGGAGAATGGAACAGACTGTAATAAAGCTGATAATGTCCAAACATATTTGTTTATTTTTCTTAAAGAAAAAAGGTAGGAAAAAATTGGCTTCTTTAGCCTAATAGGAATGTTGGATTATTACTCTACAGTCTTGCTGGCTATTCCATGACACCCTGGCTGCTGTCCCCAATAGTGTAAAGTCAGTTGTAAAGTTATGCCTCTTTTATATTTACTCTTCATGAATTGAAGTCATTCTTCTATGCAACTAAAGTAATCAATTCCCCATGGTCACTATTGCTCTTTACCCCAGGGCTTGGTTTTGTATACACAACCCTTATTAAAGACTCTTACAGAACATAGTAGAGAAAGATTACTCTGTAGACCTTCTGCTGCTTTCAGTTACATCAGAGCAAGCCCCCGGAAGTTAATAAAGTTATGACGGATTGATGATGGTGAATGAGAACAGAATGAGTCCTACAGAATTTTCAGACTTCTATAAAAAGGATAACATTCTCTTATTAAATTCTGTATACAGGGTCATTGCTCTAGTATCCATTTCTAGTGTGCCCTAGTGGTTTCATCCCTATTAATTTTTCTATGACTTTTCCAAAAGGTATATTCTACTTTAAATTGTGTTCAATTTTTTTTTTTAGTTGCAATATGTCCCTAATCTCTCACTGTGTGAGATAGGAAGCATTTCACAGACCATTTCTGCAGTTTCACCTAATAAAAACTATTTCTGCATTAAAAGACAACAATATACTTATTTCAGCACTAAACAGAGATTTTACCCTCAGAGCGTTTCTTGCTCAGATGTAAAGCCACTTTATCTAACAAAGAAAGTAGTATGTGCAGTTTAATAGCCATTGCTGAAAATAATTATTGCTGCATCATTAACTGCTTTGTTTATATACCTGAAGTGCTGTTTTCAAAAAGTGATCTTTTGTTTCAGAAGAATAAAATGTGCCATGTGAATGTTTATTATTTTTATTTAAAAAATGAAACCTGAAATAAGCTTCATTTTAGAAGTATGTTTGGAAGTACCGATATTAAGTATTGTTAATAGAAGTGTTATCTAAATCTCATACAAGTAATGAAAATGTCTTTAGGTGTTAAACTACTGAATCTTCTGTCACTTTGATATAAGGGCTAGACAACAAAATGGATTGCCTTGTCCATCAAAATATGCTCAAAGAAAAATTTCACCGACTTTTGAGGTAAGAATGACACTTACATATACAGCACAGCTCATGTGGAATTTGCCAAATTCTGTGAAACTGTAGTTTCTTACAGAAGGAGAAAGGAGGGAATGCAAGATGCTGCTGAATAGACTAATAAAAATTAATAATAATAATGGATGACAAAGATAATTGCTGAACATGAGGTCACTGTGTTACCTCATTGGCTTTTTGTTTAGTGTGCCATCAGAGACAACTTCGACAGGTCAGGAGAACCCTATCAGCATTTCCTTCATAGACTCATAGACTTTAAGGTCAGAAGGGACCATTATGATCATCTAGTCTGACCTCCTGTACAATGCAGGCCACAGAATCTCACCCACCCACTCCTGTAACAACCCCCTAACCTATGTCTGAGTTACTGAAGTCCTCAAATCGTGGTTTAAAGACCCCAAGATGCAGAGAATCCTTCATGGAGGATATCTAATGATGGTAAGAGGTCATTTTAAGCTTTATTTCATGAAACTTCTCATTGGCTTCTCTTTTAAACTGAGCTACAGTGAAAAGAGAAGTTTTGGTGTATGCTTATGCTTGGTAGAAAGATTTCTTCAACAACAACAAGTTATTTGGCTTGAATTACTGGGTGTCACAGTGGCCAGATGGAAAGCTCAATTTACATTTTATTTTATTTTCACTGATTTATCAACTAGTCCATTGACAAAGAGGTGTTACTTTTCAGAGTGAGAAAATGTTATTTTCTGCTTATAGTTGCATTTAACCCCCTCCCCCCCAAAACAACCAAACCTACAGCATGTTCAGAGTTTGCACTCAAAGTCTTTTAATCTCTGCTGCCTGACTCCCATGCCTCTTCATAGCTATTCCTAGAAGTTCCTCTTTAAATTGCTATGTAACATTCACCATACTGCCAGAGGCTGATTAACAGCAATTTCATAGAGCCCTGCACACAAGGGTTAATTTCAATCTGTGGGACTATTGCTGGGCCTTACCTCGTTGTCATGGCAATGTGGCCATTTTCTCATTTTCCTTGATAAATTTGCTTAGCTCTCCAGTTTAACTGCCAAATCTCCTCCCTTCACAGGAAACTAAAGGTCAAAACAACAGAAGTCAAACTATTAGTCACCCAATTTCTCTTCCCCTAGGTCACAGGTCCCTTTGAAGGAGTGTGTGAGTCCTCTAATAACATCACCCTGGCTAAAGTTCCTCAACGTCCTCCCTCTTCTGAGAGCAACTGCATTAAGCCCTAGATATTGAAGAAGGTACCAGACTAGACTAAACTCTCCTTGCCTGTCTGTTCCCAGCCATGTTTTGTTCCACATGGTTTGACCACAATCTTTTAGTTTCCCTCTCAGGACTTGGCTACATCTCTCTTTATAGCCAAAGTGACACCACCTCCTCTACCCAGCTACTTGGCTTTTCTTTTGGCTCATGCCTGGCTCTTTCCTAGGCCTTTGGACTGGAGACTGAGGACAACTGCTCCTTTACCAATCATGCAGCAGGTTTTGCTGCCTTCCCATTCTCTCCTGCAGTGAAGGAAAGAAACTTCTGATATACTAGTGTTCGTGCTTTGCTGTGAGTACAAATCATAACACATCTCTGTTCTGGGACGAAAACAGGATTAGGACAGTGGTGGAATTAAAGTTTATTTTAAGCTCTGTTGCAGAGTCCAATCTTGAAGCCATACAAAAAGCTCCCATTAAAACTAATGGAAGATTTACCTTAATAAGGACTTGAGAAATAGGCCAATGATATTATTTTCCTTTTATAAAGAACAATGGGTGGGGGTTTCAAGGATGCTTAATGGTTTAAGTACCTAACCACATGCTTTTGAAAGTATCACCCCCTAACACACCTTTCATCTTCAGTTCTTAAAGTGCTTATAAACTCAGGTAAACAAGCATCAGTATCCTTTTTACTACAGTGATGTTGCCTTTTATTGAAACAACAACAACAACAAAAACTTGTGAAAAGCTTTTGAACTTCTGTTTTTTCATTGAAACCTAAAATTTTAGGTTCTACATTTTTGAAATTTCAGGGTTTTTTTCTCCCGTTGAATAAAAATAGATTAATGAAGTCTAGGGGTTTTATTCACACATTACAGTTTTCTTATTTTTCCTTTTGCCACCAATTGGGCAAAATATGTCTACATTCTGAAGAATAGCAAAATAATAAAAAAATTGCACATAATTCATCTTATTGCACTCAGTGGCAACAAGCAAAAAAATCACAAGAAGCGTTTGACTAAATGAGTATGTTCTGTTTTGAATCCTGTGAAATAGGCGGAGGGGACCTTGTTTTTAGCATGTTTTGACCAGCTCTATCTAGTACTTCGTCAGACACAGAGGCAGCAAGCACAGAGGGAAAAAAAACAGGAGGATGCCACAGACAAATTTTATCACAGATCTCACAGCTCACACTGCAAACATGACCAAAATTTAATCTATCAGTTTTACTTCCTGGTTTGGGCCACTTTTAGGTCTCCTAGAAGCACAGTCAACTTCAGCTACTACTACATTATTTTTAAAGTATTTATTATTCCCCCATTTTAGGTGTTGTGATAACACATCTCTCATAAGAAAATCTCAAGATGCTTCACATATAGTAATTTGCATAACAGTCCTGTTAGGTAGATTTTATAACAGATGGCACGAAAGGTTAAGGCACAGAGCCTCAGAAGGGCTTAACTCCCATTGATCCCAAGGGGAGATAGGTGCCTAAATACCTAAAGTCATACCCTTTAGGAATTATGCATGAGTTTTCTATCACTCAACCACATCAGAATGGTGTACCAGTCCATAATTGCTGAAGCAATATAAGGAACTCATTTCCCCCTTCTACAAATAAGCCACCTGCAAAAGGAGTCCCCAATTCTACAGTCCCACACTTGGTTCCAATTGTATTAACCATCCTAGTGTTAAAATCTGTAAAGCTTCACTGCTTGTGATAACACGTCTTGGATAAATACAGTAGGACATTAACTTCATATTTTTTGAATAAGTTAAATGCTATGAAGACAAAGCAACTATTATATTTAAATTAGACAGAGGCTTATCAGCAGCGGCAGTTCCTTGTAATGGAAAATAACCAAGTATGCTTTGTCATGAAATATTATAAGAACAGTATTTGAACTGATGACATGTTTACATTTCATGACATGGCTGTTTGATTTCTTTCATTATTTTATTCATGATATTCTTGAATTACCTTGATTTATTGATTTCAAGTGAAATGGATATTTTAACTTGAGCAAATGAAACCTGCTTTTTCTAAACTCCATTCTATAGTCTGATTGATGTTGATAATCTTGCCATGCTGAAGTGGAAAAGGAAATTTTGCAAATCAGAAGCAGGGATTTTGCTGGACTACTACTACAGTTGATGGTCTTGAATAACACAGATCAAAAGTAAAGATTTTTTTCCAGCGGAGAACCTTTCTAAAAGTGATTAGGTTAAAACAACTTCCATTCTGAATTTCAGCCCCACAGGACTGGGAACTAGAGCACATAATGTTTTTATTGTTATAGTGATATATAGCAAGGAAAATAATAATAAAAAAAATTAGAAAAAAGTTTCTTTTTATTACTTAGAATTCATTCCATCTTATCCTCAGGCCAACAAACCATTATCTTCTTTAACATTATATTAAATCTGTTTATTTTATCCATAGTCCAAGAATGAAGTTATATTTTTAATGCGGGTGGGATAAGAGGAGGAAATTGATAAAATAAGAGCATTCAATTTTTAATTAGGTTTATCATCTGAGAATAAATAAATTATGTTGTTTTCCTTCAATATCAAAAATCCTATCAATACAGTCATTTCAGTAAAATGCAGTTTACCATGAGGAAACATTTCTACTGCTTCCCGCATTTCAATAGCTAATCTTCTTTATTATCCTGAAGCCAGCGTTTATAGCCCAGAGCAGTAGATTTTATCAACTAAGGACATTTTAAATGTGCATCAGTATTGGGAGTTTCCCCTACCCCTTAGATTCTGCAAACACAATAAGCTTAAAAACAACACAGAAACGGCCCCCACATGAATTCATCTACATTTCTCCAAGCTGTATGTATTGTGGCTGTAGTTCAGAGAGTTATACTAATATGATAATTCTGCAAATAAACACTGATTGAGTTCTCTGTGATTTTGAACCGATTTCACCGTTTATGTTCAGCATGGAAATGCTTTAAGTTGATTAGTATTTTAAATTAAAGAGGTATTTCTGTGCATTTCTTATTTCTGTTCTATGTTCTTTTTCTAATTAATTTACTTGTCTAATAGTTTTTGGCTGTTCCAAATGACATACAGGGTACCAGTGCAAATGGAGATACTGCTCACTGCTATCTGTACACTACACAGCAAAGAGGACACTTTGCCAACTCACTCTGATGTGGATCCATACAGCAATATTCTCAGCATCTCACAACATTCAGTTTCTGTTCCTTGTTAAGACTTCTGTTATATGAATTAGAGATAAGCCTGATCCACAGCATTGGATGGGAACCCCCTGAAACTGCAGGTACGTTTGGAAACAGATTTGTGCCTTGGGCCTATATTTATAAGGGACCAAACTAGAACCACTAATTTGAACACCTCTGAACCTTGGATAAATTTAGATTCAGATCAGAACTTGGCAAATTGCCCCCATATCTAATCACCAAATACAGATATTTCATATATTTAGCTATTCAATAGATGATTCCGATGGTTTGATACAAACCACTAGCCTTTATTTAGGCACAGTGCTTTGCATCTGTGAAGATGATGTACAGATAGGCATCAGAGCCTGTGAAGCATCACCTCTCCAAATGGTCTCATGAAGGTATTGAAGTGAAAGAGAAAGGAGAGGGCTTTGAGGAGAGGGCTTCTAAGGAATAAATAGGACCTATTACTTATTTCCTGGTTCCTGCTGAAGAAGAAATATTGAAGCCACTGTAGTACTGTACTTCATCTAGCAGTGTGTCATGTAATCCTCAAACTACATTTTGTGTAGGTAGGGTTAGGAAGACACTGGTTGTTTGGTTCAAGAGCTGCAGAGTGGTTGGGAACAGTCTGTATTGAGGTGTGGCTTCTATCTATTGTCATAAGGATATCATCTTTTAGTGCTATGAGGTCTTGTTTGCTCTATGCCTGGTCTGAAGCCTGATGGTGAAACATCCAGAATATTAGCAGCTAACACATGTGGTTCATTGTCACAACTTTTTCAACTGTTTTACTAAGAATGAGGATGGAAACAAGGCAATAGAAATGTTGTGCCGTGCAAGTTGGCTTTTTTAAAAGATTAAGCAGTCTATCATATTTCTGAAAATAGACAGGTTTGCTTCTCTGAAGGAAGCATTAGAATTTCTGTTAGCATGGGGCAAAGCTTCTTCCTCACTGGCTTTCACTGTCTAGAGGAGACAAGGATCTGATTAGCAAGGGGTGGATGTAATATTTTGCAGGGCTTCTGGAACCTCATTTAGTATGATGGAGCCAAATTGTGTCAGTGTTGGCAGTGTAGGGTTAATATGATGTGGTCTGGAATTTTCTGCCTCAGCAAGTTCTTGTAAAGTACAGTCATAGAATCCTACAGATGTAATTAAATGGTTCAAGTGAATGAACTATGTAGTTTAAATTGCTTAGACTTCCCAATTCCAGTAGGTAGTTTTTTTTTAAAAAAAGACAAAATGTTAAAAGAAAAGCTTTTCTCACAAATCTCATAGTTTTTAAAATCAAGATGCTTGTATCTAGGAATCGTCCACTGTCATCCCTGTTTTAAGTTCATGTGAAAATGTAACTATTTATAGAATTTTGTGAAATTGCCAGATCAGTGGACAATTTAGAACTCCAAGTTAACATTAGCATTCTAACAGGCTATATAACATCAGCACTGCAGAAATGGAAAGAAAATAGTAGATGTTACAAGAAGTCTGGAAGAGGTCTGGCATTATGACCTTTTGAAGAGGACATTCAGTATATACCTTCAAGATTTCTGAGAAAGTGAAGATGTTTCATTCAGCTTAGAATTTCTCAGAGAAAATGGAAGATTTAATTATAAACCAAATTGGTGTCATGCAGCAAGAGGTACCCAAAATCCCGCTACTCCAGATTTCCTCTTCTTCTAGTCCACTTGCTACTGCCAGTTTGTGCTGTAGTGTGGAAAGCTGGCAGAACTCCTGGTCTCACTGCCTCTTCACTGGCTGACTACCCACCTTTCAAGTGCACCAAAACTGCCCTGCTACTTAGTGCCCTTAGGGCCTGATCTGAAGTCTATTTGCATCAACGGGCTTTGAATCAAGCAGTTAGGGAGCTGAAGCTACAGTGGAAGTAGCCCTTTACTTTTCTGTAGATCTGCCCAAAACCTGGGATTCTGGGTTTGTGAGCAATTTTGGCATTCCAAATTTTGGGTTCATTCTCATTTGGAATGAAACCAAATTTTTCAAAATTCCTCATGAACCAGAAATGTCCCCCACAAATTTGTTTTGGAAACACTAACAGCTTGTATTTCTGAAATGAAATATGCTTGCCACCCAGCAGCTGATGATAGAAAGTGACATTCTTGATTTTGCAGCAGAAAAATTAACAAGAATGTCAGTTTGAGTCAGACACTGCTGGGGCTTCAGGAGCTACAGCTGCAGGGCAGCTCTACCACATAGACTGCCTCAGGGCTGGGCACTGCAGGGCTTCCATACTTCTGGGCCAGTTGGCTATTTGGACTTCTTGTGTCCAAGAGGGCAGTGAGGTGGTCTGGGAATCTCAAAGCCTTGGGGGTCCCTGAATGGGGTATTTTATATGGTGGGGCTGTCACAGACATGCACCCATAAGCCTTTCCCAGGACCTCCAGGTTCCTGGCTCTACCCAAGCTTGAGCCAGGGCTTTCAGGGTTTCCTCTGCATGGTCAGGAGCCAAGCCCCAGTTAGACTTTGGGTTTCAGTCTCTGTCATGGAGCTAAGAAGTCCTGAGACCCTTGGCTTCAGCTAGTCTCCCAGGACCTCCAGACTGCTGCCAGAGAGTCAGGAAACTCAGCCAGAACAGGTTTACCCCAGAACCCTGGACCCTGAAAACCCAGAACCTGCCTGGCAGACAGAATTCCACTAGAACCTTGCCTGTTATTTGCCAGAAGTTCAAACCTTACTCATTTTCACTAGAAATTTTAGGGCCCATGAACCAGCATTTTCTGACAAAACTGCTTCATTGTAAGATTTCCAACAAGCTCTAGTACTGTGGGGCTGGCAGAAGCAAGGAACACAGAGGCACATGCATCTTCAAACAAACAGGCTTAAATATTTTAATGAAGTTAATCCAGAAGTGCCCCACACAACTCATCCTGAGCCTCTTGAGGGATTGGAGGACCAAGAGCTCCACGAATTTAGCTTAACTTCACAGGCAGCTCCCACTATCCTGGGCCACAAGAATCTTTTCAGTTTGAGTAGAAGGGTCATGGATTTCCCCAGAGGAGGCAAGAAGCAGAGCTAGTCCTCTGTGCTTCAGAGGTATTCTGCCTGACAAGTCTCGTTCCCATGATACTCCAATGTTTGTGTGATGTTTACCTGGTTCTCTGCTAGAATCCTCTGGGTATTATTACTCAGAAAAACCCTCTGAAGACATCTTGTGAGATAACATAGAGTTGCTGTCTCTCTGGTGTTACATGGTTTTATTGATAATTAGGGTGACCAAATGTCCCGTTTTTAAATGGACAGTCCCATATTTAAGCCCTCCTGCAATTGTCCCACCTTTTTCTTAAAAACGGGCAACTTGTCCCGTATTTTCTGTCTCCTCCCCTTCATCCCCCACATCAGTACTGGCGGGTCCTGCTGCTGGCCGGATCCCAGCTCACCAGCCGCCCGCTCACCAGCAGTGAGTGGGGGTTGTCCCGTGGCCGATGATGGGGGTAGGTGTGCAAAGCTGGTGGCGGGGTGAAGATGCAGCGTGCAGGGCTGCCTGCTCTCCTTGCTGGTCCATCAGTGCAGCCCAGCCCTGCCATCCTGTTTCTGGCTGGCACTGGCTGCATGTTGCAAGCTGAGGTGGCTGGGGTGAGTGCGAGCAGTGGCCAATTACATGTTGTCTCTGCTGCCCACCCACTGGCCCTTTACGTGCTCCCCCTCTTGCTGTCCTCTCCCTGCTTTGCCCCTTCACCCCTCCAGCCCCGCTGCTCTGCCATATCCCCCCTTGCAGGGCACGTCCCGCTCCCAGTGCTGTGTGGAGAACCAGCCCCTGGTTGGAGCGCTCAGCTCACCAATAGCCTGGCTGGCAGGCTCCTTCCTTCCCCCACTGCCCCTGGCTGCGCTGGTGCCCTGGGAAAGCCCGAGACTCTCCGGCTTGGGGCGCTGGCCAGGGGGAGCCAATCCCTGCATGTGCCAAAGCCCTGCACAGCACTGGCACGGGGAAGCCTCTCCACCCCTTGGCTAAGCTCTGAAGTTGGGGGGGGAAGTGATTTCAAGCCTGTTCACGCCTCAAACCTGCAGGCTCCACAGCAGCCCCCAGATCAGAGCTTCACTCCCCCCTGCCCTGGGTCCTGCCCCCAGGGAGCGTGGGGCTGCTCCATTCCCTAGGCACCCTCCCCTGCTGAGGCACTTCGCTGGCTGGGTTCGCTGAAGCCCCTGCAGTTAGATTCCCTGGGCCTGGTGCACAATGTGTCCTTAGGGCTTAATCCCTTCCTGCCCACGCTGTAGCCAGAGGTGGCTGGGTTATGTTGGTGGCCAGCAGCAGCCTGGAGGTGTTAGCTGCCTTTCCACGCTCTGTGGGCAGGAAGGGACAAGCTGCTTCCAGCCACACAGGGTTGGGGTAGGGGGGAATGAGAAGAGATGAATCCCTCCCACCACCACAGCTGGAAGCAGCTCCTATCCCTTCCATCCTGCAAAGTGCCAAAAGGCTGCTGCTGGCCACATTCTGGTGTGAACCCTGGCAGAAATCTGGGGAGGGGAGGCATGCAATCCTGTGTGCCCCCCTGTGTTGATTTGGGAAGACACGGCACCAGGTACCAGGAGAGGCAGGTCCGTCCCAGGAGCCCAGCCTGGCATGGAGGGCAGATAGCACTGGGATGGGAGGGTAAGGTAGGTCAGTCACACTCCTGTCCATCTGAGAGCAACATATAGGAGTGCATGTGTGTCACCTCTCCCCGTGTGTGTGTGTGTGGGGGGGGGGCTAGAGATGTGTGTGTCACCCCTCCCTGTGTGACTCCTAAAGCCTTAAAGATAGAAAGTAAATAAAAAGAATCCCACTACACAGTATTTCTTTTTAACAGGGGCTCAGTCAACTTGATATTCATTTGAATGTTTGAACTGCATAGTTCTGATTGATTGCCATTGAACTCGCTTGAAAACCAGTAATTTTACCAGGTGTTCTGTATTCAGCATAGGGAAATATGGTCACCCTATTGATAATGAATGTGTTAAATAGATTATTACAGCAAATCTCCTACAACATAACACATTTGTGCATTATTTTTTGATTGTGAATCAATATGAAAACTTAAGAATGGGGCCAATGTTTGCCTTTTCATACAGCTACACTCCCACTGAATTCAATGGAAGACCTATTTTCACATCTGAGCAAGGAATGTGATTCACAGACATTGGCTCTGTCTTCACTCTTTAAGAAGGTATTTTTAATGCTTCCTAGCTATCATGTTAAAATCCTAGCGTAGCAATGCAGGATGCAGTTTTGATATTTTGGCTCATTGAGGTAAACTCTGGCTTCCACCCCAGTAGCAAGAACAATGAAATAATGGCCATGGCTATTTTGAGCTGGGAATTGCCTTAGTTTGCAAAGGGATAGTTCAGTTTCCATGCTCCTTCAATCACTGGCTTCTTCAGTTGATTAGTAGCCAGGTTGACAAGCGTGTGCTAATTGGTGAGGTTTTCCAGTGATACTAAAACTTTAAGAAGCTGGATAGAAACTACTAACTCATTACACAAAAGCACCTGAGCAGCCAGTTATTGCTGACCTACAGTACAGGGGGTTGTATTTAAAGAGGTGGAAACTGATAAATAGCTCAACAGTCTATGCCCAAATCCTCTCCATTTTTCCTTCTCATCTGTTACAAATAAAGCTTGCAAAACTATATTGCATGTTAATTTCTCCTACAATTATTTTCAATGGCATTTTCTTCAGTGGGCCAAGATGTTTTAAGACATACAATTTTCAGCTAGGCACCAAGCTCCATTTTGATGCCCCTTCCCCCCCAAAATTCCACATTTTGCCCTCTTGATAAATAGTGGTTCCAGCTATTAGTGGTTAGGGGAGGAGACAGAAAATATGGGACAAGTTGCCCGTTTTTAAGAAAGAGGTGGGACAATTGCAGGAGGGCTTAAATATGGGACTGTCCGTTTAAAAAAATTTAAATTTGGAATGGAAAACATTAGTGAGGTGTATAACTATTATTTGTATCTGCAAAAACAGAGGCCATTTCTGAAAATCTGGCCATAAGAAAGAATGAAGGAGGAGGAGTTTTTGCTAACTCTAAAGGGGGCACCTATAAACTCTTAAATGGCTCTTAATATTGAGTAACTGAATAGGCTTTTTAAGAGCTATTATTGTTTTAAAGGGCTGTCTACTGGGCCCCCCCAAAAGGCATAGGCATAGTTTCCAAGTATCAGAGGGGTAGCCGTGTTAGTCTGGATCTGTAAAAAGCAACAAAGAGTCCTGTGGCACCTTATAGACTAACAGACATATTGCAGCATAAGCTTTCGTGAGTGAATACCCACTGTGTCAGTCGAAAACTCCACCCGCGAAAGCTTGTGCTCCAATACGTCTGTTAGTCTATAAGGTGCCACAGGACTCTTCATTGCTTTTTACATAGTTTCCAAGTAACTGTAGGCATGGGTTATTTCTCTAGTGGGACAGAAATTAGTAGTTCCATTAATACAATTTTGTATTGCTAGTCTATTTTATTCAGAAGATCTTGCCCCTTGAACAAGGATTGATAGAAAAAGCAGAAAAAGATTCACAGCTGTAGCTCCCTGTTCAAATGCAGCTGCTTTTGCTTGAGCTGTGAACAACTTCTGCCAGCCATGCAGAGATTTCTCCCTGCTGCTTGTCCCAAGAGACTGGTTCCAGAACTGCTGTGTGAGATTTTGTTTTTCATTTTAAGGCACATTAAAAATCCCTTGTGTTAAAGGTGACACACTGAGCTAATCCCTTCGGTCAGATGTCCATTCCGAGCTTAAATCTAGTTGGAGTAGCTTTATTTGAGATCCATCAGATTAGAACTACACATATGTGAGTGTGGTTTTGGTAAAGGGTTGGTCCTTTTCATATGGCAAAGAAATAGAATATCCCAACAAAATAACTGAATACTGGGGTGGGTGCATTTGCAGTGTCATTTACACCTCTTTGAGCCCATGTCACATCCTGCAATAAATGTATTAATTACATTCTACTTTTGGCACAAGAACATCTTGCATTTAAGTTAAGGCAAAAAAGGAAAGTATTAACTGACATTAGACTGCATGAATGCTGGCACTGCCTAGCCCATGTTGTGCTAATGCCTAATCATTGAGGGATCTTTACAGAAAGCCCAGTCATACCATCTGTTGTAGGCAAGTCACTTGTCTCTGGCTAGTCTGACCAGATTTCTCCTCGGACTATATGGAAAAATCTATGTGGGCATTGGAGTAGTAAACCTTTGCTTTTTCTGATTGCAGCTCTAATTGGAAAGTTTTCATTAGAAGTGCAGCATTAGTGAAAATTGTAAATAAATATTACCAGAACTAAATCTGGTGATGATGGAGCTTGGCTCTTAGTGATCATGGTTCAGGCTTTGAGATATTAGCTTCTGTAGCTCCTCCATCAGGGGAGAAGGAAAAATTTTTCTAAGACTCAGAGAACCTTGAGGAGCTCAAACTTTTTTTTTTTAAAAAGAAAGATTAGTCCACCTTAATCTGCTCAGTCATAACAAATGAGGAGAAAAGAGCTTTTCTTATTATTGGTTATTGCCTTTCTCATGAAAATGGTTAACACAGCCTATCCTAGATATAAGCCGAGCATGATCTTCATTATTTTTAAAATGGAAATTTTCATAGTGGTTTGTCTTCAAGACAAATCAAGAAGGGAACTGTATGTACCATTGAGGACTATCACATAATACACCTTCATAACCCTTATTTCAGTGGAAAGGGGATAAAGAAAATAATTTGTTTTCATAATAGCTCTGTTAGAGTAGACCATGCCTCTACCTAGAAATGCCCTATTAGCAAAGCTGTCACCCAACAATGATCTCTAGATAGGTGAATAAATATAACAGGCTGCTACTGCATTCATTGTAGCATAGTCACTAGCTTACCCCAACACCTCTCTTTATTTTGTGAAGTATCATAATTTGTAAAGATTTTTTTGTTTAGTAATAATGCACTCTCCTGGATCAATGTGAAAGTTTGTGCAAGTAGGAGTTACACAAACACACTGGAGAAATATTTACAAGATGCATTGGAATTTCTCCTGAAAAATTTACCTTAGAAACACTTCTCATGCCCTCTTGAAGTTGGTATACCAAATTTCTTCCCCTATGCTTGGGGAATTGTCCCACATTTAAGAGTCTAGGAATGTGGGTAATACTTGGGCTATCTTTTTATTAATTATTATTATTATTACAGCTCTACCTCGATATAACGCTGTCCTCGGGAGCCAAAAAAAAAATAAAAAAATCTTACCATGTTATAGGTGAAACCACATTATATTGAATGTGCTTTGATCCACCGGAGTGCGCAGCCCCGCCCCTCCAGAGCACTGCTTTACCGCGTTATATCCGAATTCGTGTTATATCGGACCGCGTTCTATCGAGGTAGAGGTGTATTACTATTATTATGGAGGTGGATTTTGGTCAGGACCACAAGCAGAAACTTGCAATATATTGCGAGAGGGGCCATTCGTATAGCTCTTTCTGTTTCCAAGCAGCCCAAGAACAGTATACAAAAACCTGTTCTGATTATATTTCCAACCCAATTTTGCACATTCCAAAGGATTAGATAGCTCCCAACAAGAACAGCTTTTGGATACTAATCCAAAAGGAAACTCAGTACTCTCTAAGGTTCCTCCCACTGCATCCTCTGATTTCAAGTGCCATACCTACCATTTTACAATAGTGATTTGACTTCAATTGGTACTTTTAAAAAGACCAAAGTTTGTCATACAGTTTCTTGGAAAACAAACAATACCTTGGAATAGTTTTGGGATGAGGAAGCTTGTATAGTATCTCACCTGCCTACTAAATACAGTTTGGAAATTTCCACTGGGTAATGTATTGGAAAATATTCCAATACATCACCCTGTTCATTTCCTCAAGAAAGGAGTCTGAACCAAAGAGTTCATATGTGAACTCTCAAAGTTCAGGTGTGTTTTGATTCAGGAACTGGGGGTGGCAGTGGTAGTGTCATTCTAGTACAGAGATTCTGCCCCAATCCATGAAGTGCAGATTTGTTTTCAAGATTGCATGAAGACATGCTTGCAATTTGGATTTAGGCTTTTGCTCTTGGACAATTTCCATAATGAAAGATTCTTTCAAGAGTGCAAAACCTAGAAAGGTTTTAAATTGGAAGCCCACTTAAGGAAGTGACATGCGTCAGATGAATAAAGTATGCCAGATAGGTTTGAAGGGTAGCCATCTTGTCATTTTTAAATAAAAAGCTGAAGTGGAATTAATTACAATGATTAACCTGACATCAGCCACTGCATATGCAGAGAAGTCTCAAGATTATGATGTGACAGGCCATTTACTTTATGGTGTCAATAGAAGCCTGTAGGAGATATGTTGAGATGCCAGTAAAAGTGTCTGGGATTTATGCTAAGGTGTGAAAGAGCCAGTTCATACTACTATTTAACTAGGAGCCTACATGTTTTATATTGTGATGTGAAATATGCCTTTCATTATGTGTCAATAAGAATCCATGGAAGTTACTGTAAACTATAGTGTGAATGAACCTTTTGCAGTTCAGTGGGTGGTCAAAGAGCCATATTCTGATACTGTTTGGAAGGATCATGTTCTATGGATCTCCCACTGTACAGATCAAGAAATGTCAGTCACAAATGCCATCAGTTGTGAAAACAATTAGCACAATTCTCTTGAATTCAAGTAGTTAGATACACATGAAGGTCCTGATCTAGTTTGAGTGTTGCACATATAACTACAAAGTAAGAAGAATGAGAATAGGACAAAGGCATTCAGGGGGAATCCTATTTCTTCCTCCTGTGCACCTACAAAAGTTTACCCCTAATCTGATCATCAGAGCATCTAAAAGTTAATACTATATTTACAACAATTACAATAGCATTTCTTAAACACTTGTAAATGTCAATCCATCCAGCCTGAAGACCCTAGTTGTATAGTTCTGTGCTACTAAGTGGGAGATGTAGGTTTAAGTCTTATAAAGGTCCTTGATCTCAAGGATAAGGTGGTATTCAAGAAGGTGGTTCTGAACTCTGTAGGTGTGAGTCAAGGAAATGTGGCAGGGTTATGTTGCTCAACATTGACCTTATCAAGGACATTGAGATCTGACTTGTGATCTGTTCAGGCTTGTTAGTTGGGGGACAGTCTGGACAAAGTAAACCTCTGCACCAGGAGAAAGGAGAAACAAGGTTGTTTTGAAGGTGCCAGTTAAACTTAGATTCCTAGATGTTTAAGCCCTCATGCCAACTAGGTTACCCTATATAACAGGAATAGTGGTCACTGGTGTATGTGTTAGGTTTTGATAAGACAGTTTATAGTAAAGCAGGGTAGCCAAAAATAGATTTTTTTGAAGTCAGAAACCACCAAATGAACTCACATTTACTGACTGTGTCTAAAGGAAATGTATAGGAGATAGTATCAAGGGGTAGCCGTGTTAGTCTGTATCCACAAAAACAATGAGGAGTCTGGTGGCACCTTAAAGACTAACAGATTTATTTGGGCATAAGCTTTCGTGGGAAAAAACCCACTTCTTCAGATGCATGGACATAAGTATAGGAGATAATTATTTTCATATAGCCTTAGAACGTAAAGTTCAATTGAGACCAAATATTGGTTACTTACAGGTACTTATATGTACTACATACCTCATACTGCAAAGTGTGATTGTGTTACTTACCACTAAGGAATACCAACATAAGAGATTAGTTGATCTAACGTACTGGCCCAGATTATCTGGTGGAAGTCTGTACAACTTCCCAGACTTCAGTGGAGCTATGCCAACATGCACTAGCTGAGTGAAGCCCATTGTTAGCAAGTGGAGATAAGACATTTTGTAACTAGATGTCTGACATTAATATTGCACCTTACCGTGAGTTATTGTGGCCATAAGCCATTACTTCCAATTAAAATAATGACTTGCAGTTTCAGGACTTACTGTGAGATCTTGCATCAGGTCAGTAATTAACTCATGTTCCTTTTGTATTTATAATGGTGGAATGTAATAAAAAGAGTAGTTTAATTACCCATCTTCTTTCAAGCTGTCATTTGTAGTTAGGACAAGTGAGAATTGGAAACAGATACTCACCTGGAAAGAAGGGACAGGGACCATTTACTAAATGTGAGGGCCTTTAGCAGATTATTTATCCTGCAGTAAGGCTCTCATTAAACTAGCATGAATATGCCTATTCAAGATAGGAATCACACTCCCATCTGAAAATGTAGATGTAGCCCTGAAGGCAGAAGTTGAGAGGTATTTCTGGTGGGAGTTGTCTGAAGAGTGACTAGATACCACTTTGTTCTGTCTTTCTTTACATTTCTCCCAGTAATCCATCTCTTTTCTTAAATGACATATCTTTCATAGGATTTGCACTAGGATGTCTGACTAGTTTGTGATTTTACATATGCACTTGTCATTATCAGCACAAAACAGTGGATGTATACAGGATGAAAATTAGGAATTAAATAACGAAAGTGATCTAAATCAGTTAACTCCAAAATTACAGAGATGGACTAAATTTCAGTTACCAATTGTCTTAATGTCATAAAACGCTACTTTTGAAGCCACTGTATCTTTCACAATGGTCAGTTTCACATATTCACTTTTCTATCACACACATTTATACATACACAACGTAACATTTGGATAGCTAAAAATGTAAGTTTGTAATGCCACAGCCTGTTGATATTATAGCATATGCTGGATAGTATTTACAGAAGTAGAATAGTGCCTTATCCAGGGCTCTAGGACCTTTGCCAGCTATTAAATATAATTGAACTAACAGACATGATGAGTTGGTTAGGAGTGGGAGGGAAAAAAAAATGGACATTTGAGTTCCTTCCCATTTTTCCATTAATATTTTTAAAAAGCAGATGGGTTCTACAGACAGGCAGTATCCTCAAGAACAGGAAAAGAAAACACACTCCAGCTACAAATGCAAGCCTGCCGTGAACAAATCTTGTCCTCGCTGTTCCATTCCTTCCCCAAACACCAGAGGAAAGAGGGAGGTTTTGCAATGAGCTCTGAAGGTAAACTGATTAGAGCAATTTGGACTGGGGGGGAAAAAGGATGGGCAATGAATGCCAACATTTGAGGCCTCCGATGTAGAACGCACTGCTGGTAGCAGCCTCTCCTAAACAGAGGGGGTTCTGCTGATCAAAACAACAACATTATATTACGGGAGGGATGGGTGCATCTCTTTCAGATAGCCTTACATTGGTTTGGAAGTTCTCTGTTTAAAGATCAGTCACCTTAAAACTCCACCCAGCAGCTAACAGCCAAGCAGTACAGATCAGATTGGTGAGAAACTCCACTTAATGTTGTTGCTGTGTTCTGCACTAGCTCCTGTTTTGGGATGATTTAAGGTGTAGTTCCATGCAGAGTGCATTGCTGTCATTCTGAGGATAACTACTGAGGCATGGTAGCTACCTCGTCATCCAAAGCAGACAGCTGGACATCCTGGCCAAACAGAGGGGGGGAAAAGCTGTCTTAGTCTATAATACTATACGACTAACAGCAAATTGGGATGTGAGAATACCCCCAGATAATGAGACAAGGAGTGCTCATATATCCTCACTTAGGATAGCAGATATTCTCACCATGTTCTCTAGTTGCTACCAGCATCAACTCTAACTTATGAGGACTGGGCCTCCCCATACTTCAGTCTGCCCCAATACTACACTAGTATTTAACAGCACTGTCTGAATCTGTTGAAAAAGAGATCTGGACAACATACTGACTATGCCACAGTCCATACTTCTTTACCGACTCTGATGGTCTGCAACACATTGATCAAGAGGAGGAACAAGACAGAGTACGGCAGAAATCCACATGATAGAACCCTGGAAAAAGAAGAGCAATTTCTGAAAGCTGCCAGCTGGGGACCCTCAGAAAAATAGGAATGAAACCCACTGAGCAGGAGCCATAGCTACTCCCATTAGTATTCTCTGGTGAGTCACTACCATCTCATGATTAAAGGCAGCGGATATAATACTATCCACATTGACATCTGATCTTTATCCATTACCAGGCAAGCTCATCTGTCAAAGCTATTACTGCAGTCTGTGCAGTACCCCATTCTGTAGCCATTCCAACAAGGGTCAACATGTTCAGAGGCATCTATTTTAATTTAGATATTAGGATTTAATATTCCACAGTAAGAGCACACCTCAAAACTCTGGGCACCCTGGACAAGCTTTTAGAAACTAATTAATAAGCAGACCTTCCGTTACCCCAGATCAATGGAAAGAACGCTGAAACACTAGAGACAAAACAGTAACTAACCTCACTGCATCATTACCCAGCAACTATTTTCTTGTGCATGCAAAATTCTGTGAGAGTTGCCTTGCCATAGCCTTCTCAATAAGAGCACCAATAGTAAGACAATAGCTGGTTAGACTGTCAGCAAACAACATTTCAGCTTCCTTTGTAACCCTTCCTCCTGCCCTCCCCAAGGAAGGCTCTAGCTAGTCCACTTACCCAAGACTTACCCAAGTCTCTCATCAGGTACAGCCACCGCCTCAGTCTCTCCACACTCCCGGTAATCAGTTGCTTAGCAAGTTTGTAGTATGTTGCATTTGGGCCCCCAGTCACAATAAGAGTCCTCCCCTGCCAATATGAAACAGCTTAAAGAAGCAAAAACAGTCATATCACCCCTCGTTGCTAGGCTCCAATCAGTCATTTTGCAGGGATCTCTGCTCATCACCTGGAGGTGGCTCCAACTGCAGGCCTATACAGTGGAAAAATTAGCCACTCTGCTTTCATTAGTCTGCTTTACTTTTCTCCCATAGCAGCTTCCTGCCCTGCTTGGACTGCTTTCCCATCCCTTTCCACCATCTGAGGCACTGCCTCTAACTTTTTTATCTTGTCACTCAAGCCCACCAACAAGTTGGTGCTATCTTTAGTTATGCCTTTATATTGAAAAAGTAGCTTGGCTTTTATTGCTGCTTCCTTTCCCAGCAGACTTTGTGGTAATCCCACTGTAACAGGGTTTCCTCAAACCTCTGCCTCACTTGCTCCACTCATAACCCAGAAGACCAATTCACCAGCCATCTGTATGAAGCTTCCATCTGTATCAGTATGTCCTTCCTTTCCTCAGGGATACATTCATAGTTCAAACACCAACACAGTTCAATATCAACCAAAACAGGCAAACAAGATCCTTCCATCTGCCCCTTTCCAGTGCCCTCTACCTCAGATGGCTTCTGCTGCTGCCTACATAGCAGGTATCCCCAGTCAGGTCTTTTAACTAGCTCTTACAATAAGCCATTTTCCCTAACAGAGGATCACCTACAGGAACCTCCCTGGTGTGCAGCAACTGTCAGCCTTGTTGGCCTTTTATCTCACCAGCTGGGAGGCAGCTGATTAATCTCAGGTGGGGGCATCTCCCTTGCAGAGCCATACCACCCTGACACACCTTTGATCTAGAGGGTAGCCAGGCCCAGGGGACTTGAACAACACTAAAGGCTCTGCTCCCCCTGCACAAAAGGCATTGGTTGACAATCTCTTCCAAGAAAAACACAACAAACAAAAAAACAGTCCCTAATTGTTCACCAGTCAGGTTGTGGCATGAACAGTTCCCTGTCTCTCTAGTAGTGCAACAAATGTTATTGGCCTGATTGATCTCAACCAGAAAAGACTCAGCCCTTGCACCTTTAAGAAACTGCTCTGTACCACAGAAACTGACACTCCAGACAGAATCCACTTGATCTCCTCTGCAAAGTAACATGAAATTTCCTTTATTAGCCACCAAGCAAAGACAGAACTAACCAACTTGCCCATTACTCAGAGCAAAATCACTTACTGAAACTTAGTGGATGCTACCCTGGAGGCAAAAAAGCTTCCATGTAAGCAGACAGGGCATAAGATTATAAAAACTATTTATGATGCAATCATTCTGATTTGACATGAGACTACTGCCACTGGTGATTTAACGGTCTTCTTGTCACAAATCATCCATACATCATGGTGACCTGTGAGGAAAAGCTGGAGGAGAGGGTGCCTAATGGCCACTTACCAAGTGTTGAAGACAAGCCATCATTATCCAGTCCTTCCAAACCATCAACATCAGATCCTGCTGGTGAACAATATTCTTTCCCAGAGTACTCTTATCAGATTCTATTAGCCTTCAAGGGCAGTTCTGCTGAAAGGTGAAAGGGGCTGGCAACCCACTGCAGGGGCTGTTTGATCCTTTTGAAAAGTCCAGCCCAGCACTCAAACATATTGATGTGGGAGCAGACAATCAATCTGTGAATATACTCATCAACCAGCCATTCTACCTAGAAGCAGTAGAGCATGCTGTGCGCTGAGGCTCTTGCAGCCTAAAGTCTAGATTAGCAGCTGCAAAGCAACTTTTTTTTTTTGCCATTCTGAGGCCTATGGTGAGAAGGATTTCTTCCCCTCTTTTTTACCCCTCACAGAGATCCCCAGCACACAGTCTGAGGAAATGGACTTTTTCATAGTACCAAGATTTGGCCTTAATTGAAGAACTATTTTGCACAAGCAGTTCTTTCTTCTTGAAAATCCAGAGAATGGGACTTGAAGGGACAAATTCACTTCTGATGTAAATCAGCACAACTCATTTGACTACAATAATAATATGCCTGCTTTGCCCAGGCCCCAATCTGTCCCTAGGACTCTCCTGGATGAAGAATTTCTTTGTGAGCACTGGTGAGTGATGCATTAATACATCTACACTGACATTTCAAATATCTTCTTTCTTATATATTAAAGCAGGAAGGGGGAAGGGGAAGGGGGTTAAGAGGTGAAAAAATAAATTGCTGAAGCACACTAATGAGTTTATTAATATTTACAAAGTGATTATTAAAGCATTGTCTTAATCAGGAAGATTTGCCACAGTAAACATGTCCATAACAGGTCATACTCCTCATAAACACGCCTAACATATCATATGTAATGAATGAAGATACTTCATAATCTCTGCTGGAATATGATGTTGGATTAATTGCAATGTATGAAAGAATGCTTGTGTTTAAGAATAACTGGTTTTTAATGGTCAGACATTAAAAGAGAGAATTAGAGAAATAAATACTACACAATGATTGTAACAAATGTGCTTTGGAAATACTTATTTTAGAGTGTCTCTCTGTAAATTTGAAATATACAAAAATTATACTTTTTCATGATGCAGAGCTGGTATTTTTAGAACTGCATGACCAAAATTTCTCATCATAAATGCAAAAATAAGTGAGAATGCTATTAAATTTTGTTGTAGGTGGAAGTTATATATGTTAATAATAACCTAGTTATGCTGAATTATATTTGTATATTAGTTTCATCACTATCCTCTATCTATAGTGTTGCAAAGAAAACTAGGAAAATCTTTATATAACACAGAATAATGATATCAGTTAGCATTTATATATCACCTGTCATCCAAGGCTCTCAAAACACTCTACTTAGTATTATTATCTCAATTTTACAAAATGGAGACATTGAAGCATAGAGCAGTTAAGGCCCTGGTTCAGCAATGAACTCAATGGGCGCAGAACCCTGCATCCATGTTCTTCACTTCAAAAGAATGCTGTGAAAGCACAGGGGTCTGCTTGTGTGGAGCTCATTGCAGGATCGGGGTCAAAATGAGTAGCCCAAGGTCACACAGAAAAAGCCCAGGGCCAGGTCTCTTGACTCAGAGTCCACTGTTGTACCCATCTGACAACATTGCTTATTTATGTGAAGTATATATCGTATGGGGAAAAGGTTAAAAAAAAAAACACACCCCACAACCTAATACAAACACAGATGAGAAATAAAGGGCTAGATCCACAAAGGGATTTAAGTGCCTAACTGTCATTTCATGTGCCTATGTCCAAAACTTAAAAGCTCCAAAATACCACTCACTTGCTGCCTAATCCTGTAGGCTCCTAAGTTTCCACATATAAATTCCTTTACCACTGAGAAAGTGCACATAGCCACCTCAGTCCTGATACCTGGATGTCTAGTTCATGCCTAAACCCTGGTAGACTCCTCAGACTAGGCATTCTACTACCTATCTTGCCTGTGGGGCTCAATCCAGTAAGTGTATGGAGAGACCACCACAGGTCAGGCGCAGAACAGAACATAGGTGGTGGTGGTGCCCCCGTCCCCATTATACCTAAGATCCCAGTGGTTAGAAAGCTCACTCAGGCTATGGGAGACCCTAGTTCAAATGTCCCCTAGTCTGGGATGGAGTTCTCTCAATCTCTGCTGTTGAAAGAGTTCCATTTTGTCATTAAATTAAATAGTCATTGGGCAAAAGAAAGAATGACACTCACTCTATAGTCCAGTGGTTTGGGCACTCCCCTTGGATGTGGGAGACTCCAGTTTAGGCCACATCCCCATTCTCAGCATTTCCCATAGGCTAGCTTAGGTAGCTAGCCTGGGTGGCTTCCCGCTCAGCTTGCTGGCTTTTGTGGATTTCATTGTTGGTGCCTAACTCTCCCCATGTATTGTATCAGGAGCCTGGGCATCTAACTTGTGGCTAAGGATTCCATTAGACAGCAATGTAGTGGAAAAACTTTGGTGCTTAACATCATAGGTG
Source organism: Emys orbicularis (assembly GCF_028017835.1). Taxonomy (NCBI): domain Eukaryota; kingdom Metazoa; phylum Chordata; order Testudines; family Emydidae; genus Emys; species Emys orbicularis. The sequence goes on from NC_088684.1 coordinate 93,644,917, forward strand.
CACCATCTTGAAATGCCCAAACAACAACTAGGAATCCATCTTGACTGCCCTTCTTCCCCTTCCTCAGGTGTAGTTTCCCGTCCTTTCTACCAAAAGGCAGGAAACCAAGACCTGTAATCTGCCCAGTAAGAGCAAGGTATATAAGGGCTAGCACGTCAGAAGGAAGGGGCTGCCCTTCTGAGTGGGCGAGTCTGGAGGTGCTGCTGCTGCAACTGTTGGAAAGCACAGCAGACACCTCAGCTCTCTAGATTGCCTCAGAGGAGTACGCTGAACACTGCGCTCATTCATCTGGTTGCGGGAGGGTAATTCTCATTTGCATACAGAGAGTATGTCACCAGCTGCCACTCTTTCACTGAAGACAAACACCCATGACGGTGTGGGGGGGTACAAGCCAAGTCATCGCTGGGGCAGAGCTGTCATCGCCTGATCCTGAGGTCCACTCCTTACCTGTGGGTTCCACCTACCTGGACAGAGTCCGGAGCTGTCCTGTCATTGCGAGGGTCCTCAGAGTTGCAAGACATGGTAGTGGTCCATTGATCCTCCATCCTCCTTCTTGGTTTACCTTTTTTTTAAGGGGCTAACAACAACCCCAATGACAGATGCGGGTAGGGGGACGTTCCTCTAGATTGGTCCAACAGCAGGATGCCTAAAGTTAGGCATTGCAACACTGAGTCTAAGTCCCTTTTGTGAATCTAGCCCAAATTGTCTTTAGAACTCCTCTCCTACAAATATCTTGACTCTCTTCAGAAACAAACTTGAAACAAACCTTTCTAGAAATTCTGAAATCCTCAGAATGGTACATCTAGTTTCTGGCTAGGAATAGATGCATAAGTGACAAAATACTCACTTGAGAGAAAGTTTGCAGTATGTGTCACTGGACCTAGAGTTAGAAGCATCACTATATTTTGTCCTTGTTCATATTCATGGCATCCATCACCACAATATCTGGGCACATCACATAATTGAAAATATTTCATATGCATAATTAATAGTCCTACCCAGCTGCTACATTGCTAACAAACAAGGGGTCTAAGGGTCTGACCATGCAACCATTTCAACATCTGAGAATAGCTTTACTCACCTGAGTAGTGCTTTGCAACTTGGTGGCCTTAAATTGAGCAAAATTATATTACTCATAGTTCAATTATGAGACAATGAAAACTATAATTTAAAGCTCCATTGTTCTGTGGATCACACTGTTTTATAGGGCAACAACTCTGCTGTTAATACAACTCAAGCCACCTCTATATCATATAAAATTTAAATATCATGAGAGGAAGCCCTCATGGTTTATCTAGCCAGAAGTGGGAGCTCTCATGAGAAAGCCTATTCTGATGAGATTTTTAAAAGTTTTATAAAAACATCTATCAGATCCTCCATCCTTGTAATCAATGGAGCTATTCCAATTTATACCAGGCCTTGGATATTTTATTTATCTGCACACCAATTCTGAGGTTTGTTCGCCACTATTTATTAGTTACTAGTTACCAGTACAGTTTTGAGAGTGAGAGTGTGTCTCTGTGTGCAGTGGCAATATGTCCTAGTCTCCAGAAGCCTTTTACTGAAATTAACCATATTGAAAGCAGAAGCTTCCCTTCTGCACTGTACACAGGACCTTGACAAAGTGTGATATTAGCTGAGGAGCAAAGAAAATTAATTGTTCAGATGAGCAAAGTCTGCTAGCGCTCCCAGCATTTACAGAAAGGAAGAAGAAAATTATCTCAGAGATCAGAATTGCTAGAGAATATCCAGTAAAAAGTTAGCCAGTGTGGCTAGTGTTAATAATCCACGTGTGAGTTGCCCAAAGGGTACCACATATAAACTGCACTCTTTTCTTGCAAAGTGACAAGCAGGAAATGCCCTATTATTGCCTCTGCTAGATCAGTAATGACTCCTCTGCCTTCTTTCCCTGTTGTAGGTAATGGCTTACCCAGGCAATTACCTTCTTTTGTCTTCACAGAACTGTGGATGAATTATTTCAACCTCTTTGCAGGGGGCATTTGAAACTAAAGTTATTTTTAGGGAGAAATACATTCTTTCATGTAAGATGCGGGAGTTTGTTGCTCCTGAGGCAGCTGAAGGAAAATGAAAGGCACTTCAAGTCTTTTTAAAAGCTGGGTTCTGATGTTTAGCTTGAGATCAAAGAGAGAATGAGGAAAGGAGGGGAAACAGAGCTTCTAGTAAGCTACCAGTATATACAGCCTGGTATATGCATCCTTTGAAAGGCCTGCCATTACATTTCTGATCTTTGAACTCTATTTCTCATTTTATGGAGGTGAGCTGAATTTCTTCGACATTGTCTTATTGCAAAGCTAATAACTATGCTTTGGATGGTACAGTTTAGACCTTTTAAACAGGAAGAACATAATGCCTGATTGAGACTCAATTAATGCAATCACAATTTTGCTTGTCCGGGGGGAAAAAGTCATGCTAAAGTAGATTTAAAAGATTAACATCTTAAAATTATATTTACCAGATTCTTTAAACCGCAATTCAGGTTTTTCATGTCATATTGTAATTCTTTAAGCCTAGTCTTGTTGCTTCAATATATTTATCATACTCTGCAGTAACCCTAATTTATTTTCTTTTCAAACTCTTTTACTTTTTAAGGGTGGCACAGTTCAAACTCATACTTTGTTTCATTGTTGTGTTTACAGAAACTTGCAAAGCCACTGTCAGTTTGTATGCAGAATAATAAACAAGCTAAGTGAGCTACAAGAAGCATTTTGTGTCTCATACAGATGCTATATAAGTGCTCTTTGCCAACCTTTTTGATATAAAGGTCTGTGTATCACTTATTTTCTGCCACTTTGAGAGAAAGTATACCTAATAGCATACAGTGGAGAGAAAGTATTTGTTACTCATGAATGTACACCATCAGCCAGTGGGATTGGTTATAAAGTTCTGCAGCAAACTATTGATTGCTGTTACAATACATTCTTATTGTTTCCAACACTCATCCAACCTGAAGTGATAGGGACCAGGAATCTATCAGGGTTTATAGCTTCAGTTGTGGAAGCACAGAGGTATTTTTCAAAGTAACATGCAGGATGTCAAGTATTTGTCAAGTTTTTGCAGGATGAAAAATGACAAAAATAAATGGGGATGCATTTTAGTATTTTCACATGACAATCAGACTTTGCACATATACAAAACTTTCCCTCTATAGATCTTAAAGAGGAAAGGAAGGTAAGCAATATCATCCTCATATTTATGCATTAAGTAATTGAGGCACGGGGTGGTGAAGGTCAGACAAAAAGTCAGGGACAGAATCTACAGCAGATTATGATATGTGAATTCTTTTATAATTTTGTGATTTTTCCATCTTAACATATTGATAGGAAATTCTTGTTACTTTGTTTTGCCAATATAAAATGACAGCTAGTAATACAACAAACAATGTTTTTGCAAGCACACGGCAGAAGCTCTGATTTGGATCAAATGAGTGTCTGAGAGTCAGAAGACTGTAACATGATGATTTTGTTGTTATTCTGTTTGGAACAAAGATTCCAAACCCTAGCCACCTTCTCTATCTTTTCATGGTGTGGGCATAGCAAACATAACAGGAATAGCCTTACAGAGAACGGTGTAATCCACTGGTACGTTAAGCTCCCAGGTAAAACTTTGCTATCATTTACACCCATGCTGCCCCATTGAAATTAGGTGCATGGTGTAAATGAAAGCATAAAATTTGGATCCGTGTATTGATCACGTATGAATTGTTCAGCAGAGGTGTATATGAACTGTTAAATATAAGAATAAGGGCATGATGTATGATTATAAGGAAGCCAGGGGTATAAGAACATGCATATCAGGCATGATACTTAGGGCTCAATGTCCGTAAGGTATCAGAAGCCCCATTGATTTCATGAGGGGCTCATAACTTCTTAGGTCTGTGTCTATATTATGTTTTGTAAGGACAAGATGGGGTCCTAACCAGCATGAAAAAAATCTCCATCTAAGTAACATTTTAAATAATGTTATAATAAATATTAGTTTCCATAAATGTTCATTTAGTAAAATATATTTACAATGTTCATTTTGACCACTAACAATAAAGTTCTAGTAGCACAACATGGACTTTATTCTCATTTACACTAAGGCACCTTATGCTGTATGTAATTTACAACTACTTTAAGGCCACTTTACCCTGCCAGAACAGTGCAAAGTGGTTTCAGTGTAAATGAAAATTAGGCCTTACAAGGTATAATAGATTTGGAGGCAGCAATGAATTATGTTTTATGAGTGTGCATGTGTGCTTGTAAAAAGAATTCTTGCTTGTATCCTAGACTGGACATTGATTAGGCCAATATACTAATGTCATTTTTTATTGTTGGCAATGTGATTTGCTGATTAGGATAGAGAAGTTACATATTTTACTTGTGAAAATGACTGCAATTAGGAAAACAAAATACACTGTATCCATGAGTTCCACCAAAGTATCAGTCAAATATCTGCCTGGTACATGACAAAATATTGGTTGGCTTTGCCAAATCCAACCCTTACTTCACCTCATTCAATTCTCTTCCAAAGCATCAGGACCATAGGAGGAATGGAGAAAGAGACATGAGCTTAAAAAGTGTTTATCTTTAAAGTTTAAAACAAATGAGCATGCAGATTGTAAAGAGCACAGGTAAAAGCTGTGAGCATTTTGGAATTATATATTGGGAAAAATTCTCACTTACATGTGCCAAAGACTTGCAGATGGTCTGGGATCCTCCTCCATAGAGCTGTGTCCACCTGTGTTGAGGGGGAGGGGCAAGAGAAAAGTCCTCTACCACTATACAGGGGGCTTACTTTGAAGAAGGGAGGATGGTCAGTGGTTAGGCTGCTAGCTGATGAATAAGGAAAACCAGATTCATTTCCCAGCTCCACTGTGGACTTCCTGTGTGACCTTGGGCAAGTTAAGAAGTCTCTATTCCACGGTTCTCTATCTGTACAGTAAGGGTAATAGTGCTTCCCTACCTTACAGATATGTTGTGAGGATAAAAATATCAAAATCCAGAAGGCGTTCAGATACAATGATAATAACTGAGAGAAGAAAATACTGGAAATTGTGTTAGAAAATCCATTCATACCAAAATTACAGCCCAATTTCCAGATCTCAGAATAAATCTAAAATCTGACAGATTTTGAAAACTTTAGGATATTTCTCGAAATCAAATCTCAGGCCATTTTGAATATCAGTTGTCTCTATTCAGAAGCCTTTTAGAAAGTGAATGGTTTTCCCACTCTCAAAAGTTCAAAATGAAAAACATGTGACAACGAAGTTCAAGGAGACTGTTGCAAGCACAGGATTCAAAAACAAGTCCCATTAGGTATCAAATGGGCTGCGGACACACAGAATATGCCATTTATTTTATTTATTTCTCTAACTTAATATGTATTTTTCATCCAGGTCTCACTTGACAAAGATTGTGTACAGTAGCTATGAGAAACATTTCTATGCAAAGAGCCCTCAAAATTGCTATTGGTAAATTATAGTTTCTATTTCCAAACACCTGTAAATATGATTGTGTCTAATTGCAGACTGGCAGTAACACCATGTAATTTTCCTTCAGTAGTATCACCTTATTATAAATCCTACCAGGAAACAATAAATAAGATTAACCTATATATATATAAAAATGTATTATAACCATTGTGTACTCTCAAAGAGCTTTTTCTGGGTATTATTTCTTCTCTGAGAATTACATGTCATTGCCATGCACTTATTAAATGCAGTGATTTTTTTAGTCTTTAGTTGCAACCAAGCGATATTCAGTTGGGAACTGAATATTAATATTCCAGAAATAAGGGTATTATAAATAGGTCAAGTCTTCCTCTTAATAACATCCACCTAAAATAATAATTAGGGATGGACATGTTGGCTCTGACTTTGCTCTGATAATCACAATTCCATGGTATCTATTCCTGAAAGATCTGACTTACTTTGACTAAATCAAAGCAAAGCTGGGTTATATGCTACAGCTAAA